>NW_024744357.1:2194160-2390549 GCF_018991925.1 Homarus americanus | reverse complement strand
TTACCTCACCCTATTGGGCTGACGTCATTGGTTGCCTTACACAAGACACTGGGTGGTGGGAGGAGGAGGGAGTTGTCCTTGGTGGAAAAATACAGTATACACGATCTCAGATTTGGGCATCAATACACATCCCATACAGTCATACACCTGTACAAATCATACACCTGTAGCCTTGCACTTATACAGTACAGTCATACAGTGTTTTATAAAGTATTGTTTGAGTTTACGTGAATCTCTCTCTCTCTCTCTCTCTCTCAGGTTGCCAGGTACGGACGTTATCTTAAAGAAAGGACAGCATGTTACCGTGCCTGTCTGGAGTCTTCAAAATGACCCTCGCTATTGGACCAACCCAGACCAGTTCCTCCCAGACCGATTCTTGCCCGAGAACAATCACAATGTGATCAGCGGCACCTACCTTCCCTTCGGTCTTGGACCCAGAAACTGCATCGGTAAGTCCCAGACCGGTTGGATGATTGGTCTCTGTGTTGTGTTAAATGTTGATATCACTTTATCTTTTGGTCTGGAATCCAGAACTATTAATGTGTGAGACCATTTTTCCGAATTGTTTAGGACCAATTTGATGTTTCAAATTAAAATAGTTCACCCGTACAGTAGTGCTGTAGCTGAGATCAGTTTTCTGTCTGTACCAACTTGACTTGATTAATTTATATACAAAAAAGTGGAAGGCCATACGCATGAGAAGATATTTACTTTAGAATTTTATACTGTACACAGACAAGTAACTTAATTTATTTATTTCTTTATCTTTGCAAGCTGCTTAATTCATACTATAATCTGGTAAAGTCATGAGAACTTACTAAAGCTTAATATGCAACATATATCTTCAGTTGTTCTTGTTCTTCTTCACAGCAGTTGTGTGTTCTATTGTGATCTGCTTGTGACGTTAACATTGCACTTGGGTGTGACGACCCTCTCTCTCTTTCTCTCTCTGTCTCTCTCTCTCTCATAGTCTTTCATATTCTTGCAGGAATGAGGTTCGCCTTCATGGAGGCCAAGTTGGCATTGGCTAAGGTGATCTTGAAGTTTGAGATGTCTCTGGCGCCTGGCCATGAAGAATTGAAATTGTCCGTGGTGGCCATGAAACCCACAGATGACATCATGCTCGTGTTCAAGTCACTCGAAGACGAACAATAAGTCACCTTATTTTGACTTTCCATTGTGACCCTGACTTGGCTCAGATATAACCAAATTTTCTATGAAAACCCAAACTTTTATTGAAACAAGTTAGCTTTTTCATATATCATCTTGAATACATAATTCAATCAATCAGAGTACCGTCCTGATATCTGAGGGTTGGCCCAAGAACGTTTAAAGTGGAGTACTTCCGCTCTAAACGTTTTCGGGCTGTTTTTTACCGATCCTCCAAGATTTTGTATCTCTCTGGGGACCCAGTTTTTAATTTCATTCATCCATCTCAGTCTCTGCCTTCCCCTGGCCCTCCTACCTTCAACTTTGCCCATTAATATCTCTGTTATTATCCCTTCGTCCATAATTATATAACCAAAATATCCCATTTTTCTTTTTCTGTACATTTCAATTATTTCTCTTGAAGTTTTTGCGAATCTTAGTACTTCTTCATTTGTTTTCCTGTCTGTGTAGCTTCTTCTTCGTATTACCCTATAACACCACATTTCAAAGACCCCCAACTCTCTTGCTGGTGTCTGCCGAAGGTGTCCACACTTCTGACCCATACGTCAGTCGTTACCATATAAAATCTTTCAGCAGTCGTTTTCTCAATTTGAAGTTAATGTGCCTTTTCATTGCGTAGATTAAACTTGACCTCTCACCAGAAAAAATACCACTAATTTTTGCCCTATTTTGACCTTCTGTGACCTTAACCTTAGCCCAGTTAAAACTAAAATAAATAACTTTTCTTTAATCTCTAGTTCCATAAATGCGCTGAGTTTCGCTGCAGTTCGTTTGATTCAGTTAAATACATACGTTGATAGATTCCTTACCAGTAATACATTCATTATACCACCTGTTCCTAGTATCATCAGGGATCAACATTATACTTAGCTGTCGTTCCTAAATTTGTCATTGTTACTTCTGTGGTATATGAAGTAAGGATCTACAGTCGTCTCTTATTATTCTATTTTTACCCCATTTATACAATTTATTCTATTTTTACCCCATTTATACAATTTATTCTATTTTTACCCCATTTATAAAATTTATTATATTTTTACCCCATTTATACAATTTATTCTATTTTTACCCTATTTATACAATTTATTCTATTTTTACCCCATTTATAGAATTTATTCTATTTTTACTCCATTTATACAATTTATTCTATTTTTACCCCATTTATACAATTTATTCTATTTTTACCCCATTTACAAAATTTATTCTATTTTTACCCCATTTATACAATTATTATTACAGGGTATTTGTTTTCGTGTAATATGATGAAGAATATGTGAATAAAATTTCTTCACTGATCACATTGCGTCTTCCATTCACTGCGTTGTTATTACCACTGTCCAGGAGAATGTGTGCAGGGAGGCAGGAATAGGTCGCCTCCCTTGACAATACAGTCAATAGTATACTTACTTTTTCCATGCCTTGAACAATGAGTTTTATGGTATGGAGTTATGAGTGTATCTTGACTATTTTCTCTCTCTTTTTCTCACCTTTGCCATATAAGTATTACTACCATTACTACCATGTGGTATATGAGAATGAAATCGTGGTTCAACATAGCCTTGTTATTTACTACTACTTGTGATCCTACCAGAGGCGGACTGGGCACTGTTTGGGGGCCGTGCCATTTAATTTTGTGTTGGGGCCTATTTCACTCCACTAGAACTGATAGTTGGGGCCCATTTCACCCCACTAGTACTGATAGTTGGGGCCCATTCCACCCCACTAGTATTGATAGTTGGGGCCCATTCCATCCCGCTAGTATTGATAGTTGGGGCCCATTCCATCCCGCTAGTATTGATAGTTGGGGCCCATTCCATCCCGCTAGTATTGATAGTTGGGGCCCATTCCACCCCCGGGCTAGAGTTGAGGTTGGGGCCCACCCAATCTCTGGGCGAGTATTGGAGGCTAAATTCATCTCCACCCCACTAGTATTGATAGTTGGGGCCCATTCCATCCCGCTAGTATGATAGTTGGGGCCCATTCCATCCCGCTAGTATTGATAGTTAGCCCATTCCACCTGCTATATTGATAGTTGGGGCCCATTCCACCCCAGTTAGTATTGATAGTTAAATTATTTCACCCTCATCAGTATTCGGGATAGTTGGGGCCCATTCCACCAATTAGTATTGATAGTTGGGGCCCATTCCATCCTGCCAGTATAGTTGGGGCCCATTCCATCCCGCTAGTATTGATAGTTAAACCATTCCCACCCCGCTAGTAGTTGATAGTTAGCCCATTCCACCCCTGCTAGTATTGGATAGTTGGGGCCCATTCCACCCCGCTAGTATTGATAGTTAGCCCATTCCACCCCGCTAGTATTGATAGCGTTGGGGCCCATTCCATCCCGCTAGTATTGATAGAAGTTAAAGCCCATTCCATCCCGCTAGTATTGATAGTTGGGGGCTCATTCCAATTTCATGGTATTGATAGCCATCCATGACATATGCATTATCAACAGGCTTATCATTTTTGAGAAGAATCATTCACTCGTCTGGTCATCTCCCGATAGTCGTGTTCTCACTGGCCATCCATCAGCACACCATTAATTAATAGAGAGAAGAGAGACTTTGGCAATAACATCCTGGTGCACGTGTCGTTGGTTCAGTGTAGTTAGAATTTAAAAATCAGGTAATACCTGAATTAATTTCGAAGATTTTTTTTTTTTTTTTTTTTTTCAATAAGGGAGGAAAGGCGCCCAAGTAATGACCGACTGTGGGGCCTATGGGCCATGGCCTGAATGGCCAGTCTCAGTTCGATCCTACCAATGCACATTGTCATGAAGGCTATGTGTATGGTAACAGAACAGGTTCTTTAGCATTAGAGCAGAACACTCTTTAACTATAAATGTGACGTGTGAACTTTATGTTTTGTTGTGGGTGAGGAGGGGGAGGTTATGGAGAGTGAAGTATTACTGGAGTATCCACACTTCCATCTGATAGGAATTGCATTAAGATAAACAGTACTGAGGAGCAAAAGAATTTCTGAAAGAAATCACTAAATTAAAAATACTGAAATAATGTTGGAATTATTTGATTAACTTACAGAATTACTAATAACCTGATAATTGTTGAGTCATACACCCGGAATTACTGAAGAAACTTTGGAAAATCGCTTAAAAATACTATTTTTGGGCTGCGTTGAATCAATTCAGTTCCAGGTATTCATGAGCTGGCCCGGCGAATATTTCCGGGGCGGGGGGGTTACGAGGTTTTCAAGGTAATGATGTACCTATGAAGGATAAGATATAAAGCACACATTGATTTGTAACCCACACGAACATGTCAGTAAAATATTTCACACAATATATTTTTGTTTACCTTAATCACACATAGAATAGGGGAATGAACTGGTGGTCAATTATCAATATTAGAAGCCAAACGAGCACACGTACATTTTCACATTTATGGTTAAGCTTCACTTAACCTCTCTCAAGCAAACCTGTTAGAGCGGTGGTTATATTTACTAGACAGGACCTTAGAGCCAACCAGGTGAGAATACAGAGGGAAGATGTTTGGAGAAGAACTGAATGTATCTACAGATCTCCAAATTGTAATTTTTAATCCAAAGAAATTTTAAGAGCTGCAACAGACTACGGAACGGCAATAACTCCAGCTAACTCTATGTCATGGAAGGAATCAAATACACTAGATTATCTTAATAATCCTGCAATCTTTTTTGTATAAACTCAGAATGTTTTATTTTTTTATTCAAATACGTTAAAGATCCGATTCACTACAGAGGTAAACAAAGACTCCAAACCACTGGGCCTCATCATAACTAACGAAGAGGGTATGGTGGCTGCTGAGCACCTAGCCCCTGCTGGCATCTTGCCAGTCACCACGTAACGTTGTCCTGGCAAATTCTAACAACTACTTGGTTCATGAGATAAGAGCAGGCCAAGGTTCAAATATTACAAGGGCTATTACGACGGGATGAGGGAGGAGATGAAGGGTATCCACTGACCTGACTCGTTGAAATATAAAAACGAGTATACTACCGTGAATATCGTCATAAAGAGTAAAGTGAATCATTAGATTGATAGATATACCAATCTAAGACCAAACCCAGTGGCCCCAGGAATACAAGGAAACTGTAACGCACGAACCTTGCGGCGGTTGATAAAGTTAAGAAATTATGCACCAGAAACCAAGCCAAAGTCAGAGTGTAGAAGGACTGAAAAAGCGTTTCAGAAGTTGATTGCAGATGAGGACAATCAAACCCCATTTCTACCTAAACACAAAAACAAAATTGAACACTTAGTATGTATCAATCCTGGGATTTTAGGATGGTAGTTACGAGGAAAAAAAAAATCAGGACAAGTCGAGGCGTTAAATTATTTTCCTCGGTGTTCACAAGAAAGGATGTGAAGACCCTCCTGCGTTTGAGGAAAAGAGTTTTAACACAACGTTAAAGCACATGGAGCTCCTTCCTGTAAAGAGTGCATTAGAACCAAATTACCAAAGCTCAAGGTCTATAAGATCCCTGGCCCTGAGAGTGAGGAGCCCAGAGTGCAGTGTTAAGAGTTGTGTAATGAGTTCGCTGATTCCCTAAAACCTGGTTCTGCAGATGTATGGAGGGCGGAAGGTCCCCAGCGACTGGAGAATGGCTTTATGTAACACTCTTACATTTAAACAGGGTGATCGCCACTCCACAAAACACCTAAAGGCCGGTGAGTTTGCCCAGTGTCGTGTATTAATTACCAAGGAGCATTATATGTTATGCCGTCATAGAACATGTAATACTACGAAACAATACCGTAAAGGAATTCCAACACTGTTTATGCCCAGACGCCTTGCTTGACGCAGTTACTCAGTTGCTGGACGTGTGACGTGCTGATTCTGGAACGAGGTGGCACATCGACAATATATACCTAGACTTAGCCAAGACATTTGATAGCGTACTCACAGAAGGCTAAAGGTTAAACTGGAAGTGCGGAATTCGGGATACGTCCGAACTAAACGTGGATCAGAGACTTTCATGACAGCGGCAAAGCGTGTGGCTGTGAATAGTTAAATTTTATTGAAGCACCTTGCTACATGCTCTGTGAGGCCAGCCCTAACAGCGCCAACTATTGGAGTAAAATTTCAACTTCCCTCGAGTGGCATCATTTGTCCTGCTACTTCGAGTCTTCATTACCTATAAGGTTTGTTTATGGGAAAGGGAGGTGCTTGGACAGTCGCTTGACCTCCCAATAATCCCATCAGCCAATAACGACAAAGGTAAGCTTGGATTCCAATCTGTGGTGTTCTCCTGTATTTTGTCATGATGATTTATAAGAGAAAATTTGTTCTGTTTTTAAATGGTTCACCTCAACATTATTTCTGTTGATTAGAGATTTATTAATGGAAGATTTGGTTGTTGGTTCCAATACAGTTTGGAGTTTTGTATTTTGTATTATTTCTGACGTTCCTTTCCTGTACCTGAGTTAAGGGCTGGACAGCAGGAGACGCCCTATCTATACTTGGCTTACCCTGACCTGATCATTCGCTTCCTCGTTCACCCAATCCTATCCAGCCACACTACCGCCTACAGTGGACCAACTATACTGCAACTCATGACTAGCGCCAACTTACTTACTCCCTACTCACCATGGCTCAACTCTACGACAGTGAGGGAGTTTTAAGTTCTAGTGGAGGACATACAGTAGACCAGAGTTGGTGTCGTCTATCAACGGTGTCTTCGAATAGTGATGAAACGTTGGACATGACTGGTGACTTTGGTTAGCAGGAGAGAAATAGTTTTAACTTCTTATAGAGTGTTAACTATTGGTGAAAATAATGTTATTTTTGTAAATAAATGTGCTTATTAAGAATTGTTTCTCCAGAACCCAATCATTGGCCATACTGGAAGTATGATTAATAATGAAAGTGGTGATTAATGGCACGAAATGTGAAGTGTACCCATGACAAGCGGGGTACCGACGGGCAGTGTACTGGGCCGTTATTGTTTGTTTGTTTCATAAATGATATGCCAGATGCTAAACACCCTTCCATACAAATGTCGGTGGACGATGCTAAGTTATTAGGGGAAATTTAGAACCAAACAAACTGTGAAGCGCTACAAGAAGATCACGGTCAGCTTCAGGAGAAGTCAAAGGAATGACTGTTAAGGTTCAACGCCACGAAATATAAAAGGTTGCACCTACGTCCTATCAGTAGTAAGGAAGCGTATCACACATCCCTACGGTACGAAGAGACATCATAAAACTGAGGCCAAACGTGAAAAAGACCTGTATGTGTATAATGATAACATACGGAAATTCTCGGTGTTGTGAGAAGGTAAATCAAGCTAATAAGCTAGTAGGACGAATACGAATGTTGTTCACATAGCAGATGGTCCGCCCCTCACAAGGCTCCTCAAAAGTTGGTTGTTCACCTTCTGGGTTACTGTCATGACGTCATCCCATCTGATCCCTGAAATATGCTACAGACTCGGTTAATTGAGACTATCCAAAAGAGGGGCAACAGACCGATACCCAGAGAGAATATAACACCTGTAGTTGTTTATTGCTTATATTATAAATGGGCAAGGGGTGATGTAATGTGAGTCAGAGGACATTACTCAGTCGAGTGATTATGCCTGAAAGTGGTGGATGCCCGCATATACTAGAAGTCACAGTCCCAGGTTAAAGAAGCCACAATTCCCCCCCCCCCCCCAAAAAAAAAAAAAAAAAAAGATAGGTGGAAATTGTGAACTCTTGAATAATCTACTAAGGAGTTTTGTAATGACACGAGTGTGAGCCTTATTAAGACCAGATTCTTGACCAACACTGGCGCAGGTACAGAGACATTCTGGAGCCAGCATTCACAGCGGCTAACAGTCCGACTAGCGGTGAGAGGATAACCAAAGTAAAAGTAAAGACCAGACCAGCAACATCACCTTGACGTCCTGCTACTCGCCACAGGAAAGGGCCAGATAACAACACAGGAGTTTCCATCCATAATTGCAGTAACACCCGGTAATTCCTCACACCAGCCCTCTTTACGATGTAAATCCATACGTGTGTCTCCCTCCAGTCATACTCATAATCATCCAACTGCCATCCAACAAACGCCAATAAAGAATCATAAAAAGCTCAAACAGGACATTAAGACTAACTAAACCAACTACAGTAAACCAGAGGACCCAACATATGAAACACATGCAGCAGGCAGGCACTGGAGACAGCCACGCTCGGTGCACAGTTACCGCAACAACTCAGGGATGGATCCAAGAAGTTGTGTGTGGGGGAACATGGCGAGCACAACTACCCCACCCAGCTGGATTTTTTGGGGGGTTGGGGGGAGGAGTTGTCGCTGCAAGCCCGGCATTGTTTGTTTTTTGTTTGTTTTGTTTGTTAAATCTGACCAATATTCTGAGGTTAATAGTAATTACTTTTTACTATACAAAAACGTCTGAGTACAATACTGCATTCAAGAAAAGTATTGGAAATTTTGATGAAAATGGGAGGAGTCCTGACCCCCCACCACCCCCCTGGATCGACCTCTGCAACCAATGTAACTGGAAACAAACACTGGCCCCAGATCTCTCAAGATACATTAGAGTCATAAGTTTCCCCCTACCTCTAAGACTAAAGTCATGGACAGCCACACGGAACCTACACTACTGACCTCTGGCAGTACGGAATTTTTTTAACAGCAATAGGGGTACTTAACTGCATATGATTTTTTAAGTAGTATATATTTATTTATTTTTTTAACTTATTCAACGTCTTACTTTATTTATCACATATCATAGTTTTAACATGTGATTTTCCTCATTGCCAGTGGTCACTGTACTAGTGTAGGTTCAGTGCAGCTGCCCGCGCCGCGACTTAAGTCCAGGGTACCTCTGCCCCCGCACACTCTACTCCTCGACGGATATACCACCATCAACACACGCCTCCACCGGGACTTCACCATCATGATAATATTGTCTCCTCACCGCCTTCCTGCACCATCCTAATCCATGGCGGCCCCCAACCTTCAGGAGGTGGATCTGAAGGGGTCGAGAAGGATCACAGCAGCACGTCATAATGAAGGATGGATCCTTTCAAGTTTCAACCTATCACATACTAGCATGCACACGGGGTTAAACAGTAACACCACATCTTCCAAGAATAAATGGTCAGGGAAATGAAGGTTATCATACTTACAAGTCACACTCCTCAGACCAAGTGACAATAAATTACCCGAAGATTAGCCCCTACAGCTCATTTCACTCTAAAATTAACCACCTTAACGCAAACCTTACCTAACCTAACCCAACCCTCAGGTATCGTTTGGGTGTTTAATCAACATGTGAAAAAAAATCCTTGACTAATCTATTGGTGACCCTTGACAATTTTAAATACAGAAGAACCAAAAGCACTGTACTAACGCCCTGCACGACAAAACTGATAACTTTGTTCACAACTTCCCGCCTCGTTGTGAGAATTTCTTACTCTCCCACACGTTGAAAAAAAAAAACAAATGGATCACATACATTCACAAGAGACAATTAAAGATGCGATATTAAAATCAGGAGACGGACTCCCTTCTTCACTCCCAAGGTGGACCCCAAGCACCTCGAATATCAAACACGGATGTAACACCGAAAAATCGAGATCAGGACCAGTTAAGGCAACACTTCCTGATACAGCTGATAAATACCTCCTGGTCGCTTGAGAAACTACCGCTAACTTGGAAGTAAACTTAGATTCCATTTTTAAACCAAAAGAAATTGACAAACACCAAATACCAACTCTATAAACATGGATAAGATAGTACTCAATAGATAACTGCATCATAACATCTTCTGTTCCTGGGCCAATCACAGCCATGCTTCACCTAGGGAAAAAACAAACTTAATTTTATCAAAATTCATCGATTTTATAAATATTCGTCGACAAATGTGTCAACGGTAACTTGGTGGCCTGTATCAGGCTCACTTTTCAAGAGAAGAACTGCGAGTCTATAAAATGGGATTCCTCCATTCTGAATCTAACATTATTGTTCTGAAAAAAAAACAGTATTGGCCTACCGTACTTCCAATTTACAATTACTGTACAGTAACCTCGCCTTATGCTAGGTTGTGTCCACTATATAGTTGTCCTTGTCCCTAAATCCACTGAGGACTACGCGAGCAGCACTAAACCTCAACGACAAATGAACTTAGCTTCAAAATAACGGCCGAGAAGTGTAAAGCTCAACGATTACTTATTCAAGGTTCAACTCCTGAATGGATGAAGGAACTCCTATACCTGAGAGTTTGTACTAATAAGGGAAGTAACCCGTTGACACACGTTGCTCACAAGAACAGTATCGCCAGTAGAATCAGTCTCTCTCATACAATGTTAGGAGAAAATAATTGGTGTTTGCCAAAGAGTCCTAAGAACCGTCGATACCCATACCAAGATCTTTCACTGGCTACTTCGCCCCTTCATTATCACTTTTACCATACACAAGAACCGACACATAACGGTGCAACCCAAAGCCATGGGGGACATCACTGAAGCTACGCTGCCAACAAATGTTGTGATCGTTAAGAAGTCAGTTCAAGGATTTAAAGATGGTACAGTACAATACTGTTTTGGGGGCCTATGTGTGTGTGTATAAGATGTGCATGGTGTGACGTTGGTGTGTGTATGTGTGTACAGGAGACGTACGCTTAAGTTTAATTTAGGCTGTAATTAACCAATAAGTGGACGTACCTTATTACATATGCAGTACAGAACTTACATTGGGGGATAATGTCAGTTCAGCAGAGCCGAGAAAGTATTACAAACGCCTTAAGCAAAACTCTCATTAAAATGGTTCCTCTTACTTGTGATATCTGCCAACGAGCTCCAGATCCAGTGCCTAAGTCAACAGTCTGTCTGTAACTAAATGCAAGCTAAATGTAAGTAGACGAAGCTTACATTAAAGTGAAGTTGTCCTGCAACTCCCAGTCCAACCGAATAGAACAGCACATGAATTAACACGTTTAAGAATAAGGTTATTAAACACTATGGAGACGCCTCACTGACGTGAATATCAAAATCAGGAAAGATATTTAATGTAGTTTTGAGTATGAAGAGGACACTCAGTAGTTTAGAGGTTGAGCTCAAACAAGCCAAACGGCTGGTAGATTGTAAAGTTGACTCTGTGTGGTGTGCAGATTAGCAGTAGCCATAATTTACTGAGTTCTTGGGCCTCTTGGCACCAAACAAAGAAGCGTTTCCAGACCTCAATAAATTGCTGAATATTGCATTAGTGTTGCCACCACCAACAGCGTCATCAGAGAGAAGTTTTTCCTCCATGAAGTTATTAAGAGTTTCTTGACTAATGTCATGTATACATCCCCAGAGAGCAAAAACCATTGATATGGATGAATTTGTCGAATTCTTTACTTGTAAACACAACAACAAACATTCTCAGTTGTTCTGAGAAGGCAAACCTTACAGTCGCCAATAATGCCACTTCACAGACGAGTCACTGGCTATGCCCTGGAAAATACTATAAAGTATAATAATATGTGCAACATATAACAGTATGTATATGTATGATTATGTAGTTGTGTATGTTACTGCAAATGTGCAAAGTTATGATTTTTTTCATAATTTTCAAACCTTTCAGCCTAGTTTATTTATGGACGAGTGGTTGATCAGTAAAGTTATCATCTGAACAATTTCCTTATTTCTTTTCATGTAGCTATATATTTATATACATAACTTGATGTAGGTATACGTTTTCTGTTTTTTTTTCTTTATGTTTAAAAAGCATTTACCTGCAAGTAAAATAATGTAGTCTTTGTTTAGCAGTTACACTAAATGGCCTACAAAGTCTAATATATATATATATATATATATATATATATATATATATATATATATATATATATCTTGATAAAATCACACGGGAAAATGGAAACAACGGAGTACCTTAGCTTCCGTCTTTATTCAAGACATCTTCAGAGGCAACTGCCACATTGACGTTCCAGGTTTTTAGCTGTGCAGGAATGTGTGAGAAATTTTTGTGAAATGGTAATATTAAAAACTCATGCACTGTTAAACAAATGTTAATCAAGAACTCCCCCAACAACACAATTGGTTGCATTTATAAAGTTCCTTGCAAGGAATGTAATATGTTTTACTTAGGCCAGACAGGTAAAGATCTTGCAACTAGAATTAAACAACACAAATACAGTGTTAGGACAGGCCAGGAATCCAATGCTCTGTTTGTTCATTTGAGGGATAACAAGCATTGCATTGACTGGGATAATGCCTCCTCAATATTACCATGTAATTCAATTGATAGTAGGAACATCATAGAATCTAGTCTTATTAAACATACCGAAGCATTCAACATGAATTTGAGTAACGGCATGTACAAGCTGGACAATTTTGTAATTAAGAAGATTTGTGATCAGGTGAGAAGGCCGGGTCACTTGACCATCTGACCTGACCACCAACCGTTGTGTGCTATTTAAAGATTAGTAGGGTCATTACCTAATACCTGACCATTGTGGACCTGGTCTCACCCTCCTCTGTATACATACACCTTGATTTGTATTACTCTCTCTAGTCTGTACTCACCCCTGAAGATGTGAATTACACGAAAGCGCTTGGGAACTTCGTGTTTTCTTCTTTCCTTGTGGTTATCAGCATATATATATATATATATATATATATATATACCTACCCATATATAGATAGATCAGATTCATGTGGTTGATGTCACTGTTCACTGCCATGCAGGACAGAGGTTCGTACACAAAGAAATACATCATATTCATTGACAGTATACATAGGTCAGATTCATGTGGGTAATGTCACTGTTGTGAAGTAGCTACGGCATCTGGAGTCGGTGCAGCAAAGAATGACGAAAATGATTCCTGGACTTAGAAACCTTCCATATCAAGATAGGGTAAAGAAACTAAACTTGTATTCCCAAGAAAGACGAAGAGTGCGGGGAGATATGATAGTCGTATTTAAGTGGGTGAAAGGAATCAATGAAGGCGATGTAGATAAAGTTCTTATATCCGAGCAGGATAGGACTCGTGCAACGGATTTAAGTTGGATAAGTTTAGGTTTAGGAGGGAGATAGGAAGGAACTGGTTCACAAATAGGGTGGTGGACGAGTGGAACAAGCTTAGCACCTTTGTAGTAAGTGCTGGAATGCTGGAAAGTTTTAAAAGGAGGCTAGATAGATTCATGGATGATAGAGAGTGGTAGTAACTCTCGACAGGACCTGCCATGCACAGGCCAACCGGCCTATTGCAGACTCCTTATTTTCTTATGTTCTTATATTGTTTTATTTGTTTAACAAATTTATTGGCAGAGCTTGTAGTACAGTTTGCCTATTCCGAGCAATTCAGTCAGGTCTTGACACTGAGGGTGGTATCACTTCTCATTGTCACGCAGGACAGAGGTTCACAAACAAAGAAATACATCATATTCATTAACAACTATAAATGTATAGAGGTCAGATTCATATGGATAATGTCACTGTTCACTGCCATGCAGGACAGAGGTTCGTACACAAAGAGTTGCATCATATTCATTGACAGTACATATACATATATGTAAACACACACACACACACACATATACATACATATACGTATATACATACACATATACATGTACACGTACATATACATGCACACACGCACACATATACGTGTTGTTGTTCACTTTTTATTATTATTATTATTATTATTATTATTATTTGTTATAATTATTATTGTCATTTTTATTATTACTATTATTGTTGTTTTTGTAATTATTATCAACATCGTCATTGTTATCATTGTTATTATTATTATTATTATTATTATTATTATTATTATTATTATTATTATTTTTATTATTATTATTATTATTGTTGTTGCTTTTGTTGTTGTTGTTGTTGTTGTTATTATTATTATTATCATAATTATTATTCATTTTTCTGTTATTGTTTTTGATTACTTTACTGTACCTAGCTCCTTCAACCAGCCCCAGTTCGTTAATAAATTAGAACTATCCAACTTTCAGATTGTTTAATAAATATAAATTGCTATACCAGATTTACAATTGATTAATAAGTATATCACCGCATCAGTGTTGGCTTAATTACCTAAAAATGTACTAATTTGGTTTGAACAAAGGCCTTGCCTTGGAAGTAATTCTGCGATGCGTAAACAAGCGGCTAACGAGCCGATCAGTGGTGACGAGGATAAAAGTAATTTTGAGTGTACTGCCATTGTAATTATTTTACTTCTGGTGTGGACTACATACATGGATAGATACAACAGTGAAACAATGACAAACGTACGAATCTAGACATAAGACGAGTTTTAACTAGGAGTAAGATAGCAGATGATGAGTCATCATTGATGACAAGGAGCTAAGTCGAATCTGTTTGCTCAGAGAAAGCGCGCTAGATTTCTCCAGATATTCAAACAGGCAAACTTTCGCTTTCACCTGAGTGCACCTTAATGCCACAGCACTCTAAGTGACCCAGATGTAATATAGCCAAGCATCATCCACTGGGAAGCTATAGAGTTTGTGTCTTTGTGGTGAAATAAAAGGAGGCATGAGTGATGGTGGTGTTACCCTCACACATCCTGTGCCTGCGAGGTATTAATAGTTGGACTTAAAATAGTCATTACGCCCTTACCTACCCCACCCAAGTCTACACCTTGGAAATACTCTCGGAAAATATTACACTATCGGAAGTGGTCTTATGAAACTGTATTTAGCTTCCTAATGGCAGTGCCGCACGAAATGATGCAAGTACAGGATGTTCAGTGATTGTCAACATTATCACAAATATATGTAATTATTTAATTTTTACAAGTGGATCAATTGTATGAATTATTGTTTTTTTTCAACACTTTTTATCGTTAAAATTCCGAGCGAAGTGAATTTAATAATCTTTAAGAGTGATAATGAAGCACTGATGTTAAACCCGTTTTCCGTGTTTTTGTATCCCGGTAAAAAAAGAAGAAATGTATCAACGGTTATTCCTGGTCATTTTAAACGAACTTCCAATACATATACTAATGATAAACGAATAAAGCACCATAAATAAGTCTCATGTACAGCATAATGAAGGTGAGCCGCCACACTCCACTCTAGAGGTTTAAACACCTACAAATACCCTGCAATCCTGCTTGAGAGTGAGGTCACCCGATCTGAGAAACCTTAGTAGAATGTGCAAGGTCATCTCTTTCAATATACGAGCCCGTGTGTTCGATCGTTAAGCTGCCGTACTCATCGTTGACGGGGAAAGGCGGTAAAAGACGGTGTAATATTGGGCTGGGTGGTTGGCTGTTACCCCGGGAAGGACCCCAAGTCTATTCATAACCACCAACCACGTCACGACCACCATCAAACTCCCGAGTACTTGTATAACGTCACATTAAACTCGGGACGGACTGTTTTAAGAATGCGCTTACATGACCATTGCAGATATTCCTTATTGATCCAGGCGGTCCCGACGGCCACTGCAACTGGGTGGTTAGTTGGTTGAATGGTACAATGGTGATAGGTTGGCGCAGAAGCAGGTAGTTGAAGCCTATGTGCGCACACTCGGACGTGGGTTGTTACGGCCAATCCGCGCCGGTGGTTAACGACGGCCCGCGTCCCGACCCTCGCATCACCCCTTGATCATTAACCATAACGTAATTTACCCCTCCGATCCCATTAATTAAACCACTAACAAATAAATTTACATATTATATTTATCATATATAATTAGAAGATGAGGATAAAGGAGGTGATAATTAGGGGGATGAAGCAGGAGAACAGAGGTGTGAGGGGACAAACGGACTGAGTCGTTCGCCGTAATTGTGGACTTGACGACTCAGTTCCACTACCTTGTTGGACAGCGCTGTCCTTGCTCGCCATAGTTTGGTGACACGCTGGTCATTTGCACCTCCATGATGTCATTGTAGGCATGCAGAGGTTAGTGTGAAGCCGAGGAAGCTTAGAGGAGAGTGAATTAGTGTCACGTGATGGTGTTGGGCGGTTTGTTTACATTGGGGTTTTAAGATAAAGCTGCAACCCAGGTGATTCTCTCTCACCTGGCCAGGAATGTCTGCAACATTATCACCATCCCCGCCTCTAACAACCATTTTTATCACACCCATAGAGACTCCCATCATGATTAAAGTGTGAATTATAGAACCGAGGAGGCGTGGGTAGACCGAGAGAGGTGAGGAGTGAGGGAAATAATAAGGAAGTGTAGTGAGGTAAAATGTCAAGGGTTATGGGTCACTCTGGCAATGCTCGTAAACCAATGGACGCATTGCCATTTTTGACAGCGTTGATCTGTTTCTGTGACGTGATGTAATTTGTGCTTCCGAAGACTTAAATGACATCAGAATTGATAATTTATGAGGAAAATGAAGAAAGAATATTATACAAAAATATCGGATAATGAAGGAAATCATATATCGTGTTGTTGTTCAGTGGTTGGTACAACTGCTGCTAATTTATAGTATTTTGTGATTGTTTAATGAGCTAAAGGTGGATTTTATTGTCATAAATACACATTTGGTAAGTAAGATATTGTGGAATAGCATTATAATTTCAGATTTTTTAGTGTTACATAAATTTCTCATTGGATTAGGAAAATTTTGATAGAATTTGCTTTTGTTGTCAGTACATATTTAGACAATTAGTATTGTATGTCCCTTCAGTTGGCTGGCTTTTCACACTTACATCATGATTGTGTTGTTTACATAGCTCTCACAATATTATAGAATCCATATCATTATATAGTCCAATACAGGTTAATTACAAACATAAACAGAGTGACTTCTTGGGCAATTTGCTTATATTTTCCTACCATTTTGGGTAATATAGTACTACAGGTGTACTGTTTCAAGACTTGCCACCATAATATTACTGCAGTGTGTTTTCTTTGGTGTTTTCACTGGAGTATTTGTTTGGATGCTTAAAATAAAAAAAATTGTGTTGAAGCAAGGAAAGGACAATTGCTAATTTACTTAAGAATTGGAAATTAGGCCATCCTGCCCTAGCACTTCATCATTTTGGTAATAAAGAATCATTCAACTACATCTGATAGTAGCAGGTATGAACCACTAAGCAGTCTCCTAGTGGTTCACTGTTGCAGATATGGAACATAGTTTTGTGATTATTTTGGGTTAATTTTATCAAAATGCAGAACACAGAAAGTTGCATGACATCTCGTACTTGCTGTTTCTTAAGTAAAAAAGTCTTTGTCTTTCTTTGACACTAGCTTTGCATTCCATGCAGTAACGCAAAACATATCAATCGGTATTCCAAAGAAAACACGTCCTTATTCCAGTGGCAACAAATGACATTACTTTTTGATAATAGAAAGAATAAATATAGTATTACAATCAACTATGTTTATTTAGTATTAAGTCTTGATTAAGAATATTTTTTTGAAGCAGCATTAGATCATTGAACTCATGTTAGCCAAGTGACATTATGAATGGGAAATGTGAATAAGAATGTGAAGAAATTCTTGCCGGAAGTCCATAGCTAGATTGGTTCTCACGATGTGGTTCTTAGTGATACTGAAGAGGAGCATAACATTTAACACATACCATATGTTGCCATCAGTTAACTTCTGCTAGGAATTACAAGTTAGGTCAGGATTAATTAATACAAGTGATTGCTTAGCACTGTTGCAGGTGTGGATTTAGCCTGACTAGGAATGTTTGCTCGCCAGGTAACACTTCAGGTCCTGTTTAACCCCTCGTGTATGGGTATCCCTCTGAGCTGGATAAAATCGTCTGGTGTTAGCTAAATTAATTATCAACAGTGGTGTCCCCGTAGTAAAGTGGTTAACGGTGTAATAACTACTGTTTCATTTGGTAGCTAAAGGTTAAGGATACCATAATATTTCTTGTCATTGTTTGATAAGATCTTTAACATTAATAAGAGCAGATGACAAAATCTTGCCAAATCAAACTAAGAATAAATTGTGATCTTTGTTAGGATTGGTTAGTTTACTTTAGATAATGTTTTAATCACACAAGCTTGTTATGGAGTGTGACAAGATCTTCATTGTTAGTTTTGAAAATTCGCTCATTTAATTTAAATATTGTTTTTAATCTTCGTGCATTTTTTACCTATTCCAGTACTGGACTTTCTTTTTATGCATTGAAACACACATCCAATATGGTGCAATTAAGAGGACTTTGCCTCGGAAGGATCTGAGTTTGTGCACCACTTTGGGCAATATTTTCACAGGTGGGAATAGATAGATTGAATTCCAAAGGTTCCAATCTAAGAGGAGGGCATTTTCTAGAAGATTTGACCTTTCCAGAGGTGCATAACTTGGCATCTTGTAATTTGTTAGGGAGTATTTAGGTTTACACTACAGTACTGTGTAATTTTATCAATATAAAGGTTAGATGAAAACTCATGGTGTCCATTGTGCTGTGTGAGAGGTCAATGACCTTGTGCAAGCCAACCATATAGATGTACTGGTATCGTAGCTACAGTATTGAACATTTATTTTTATGATCACATTCTACAAGTCTTCCTTCGAATGTTGTAAAATTAAATATTAAGGAGCTGTTTCTCTTTTTTCTGAAATTTACTGTGTTAAAATTAAACTATTTCGTAAACATCAATTCAATTTCAACAGTTTATTTCATATAGGAAATGGGATCCAAGTGCTGTCACTAGGTACCTCTGTACAATGTTGCCAGAAGCATCTGGCAGGAGTCTCAAGTACTCTGCATATAAATTAAATAATATAAAGGAAGATAGGGCAGTCCTTCAAAATATCATCACTACTGTATTATTTATGAAATACTGTACAGTATCTCACCAGCATGCAGGTGATAAGTTGTAAACCTCAGCTGATTAGTTACCTGTGTGTTGTGACTTACTCAAAATTATTGCTTAAGCAATAATTTTCCTTTTCATTTTGGAAAGTCTTTCGAGCTTAAGTAATGGTATAATTAAAGTATCGGAACTTTTCAAAAATTCGGACTCTATTTATTTTTTTTAAATGGGCCTACTAAATGTAGAATTTTATGCCGACATAAAATATGTTTTTGTTTTTTACGAAAATGAACAGTTGAAAAGATACATGCATAATTACGGTATGCAGTTACTGTACTATACAGTGCACGCATTCATATTGCACAACCCAGCTGTGGCCCCTTGTGGGGTGGACGTCCACAGCTCCGAGTATGGACACTCAACTGAGTAGTGCCCTTTGAGATGTTTATACACCTCAATTATGTTTTCCCTTATGCATCTGTAGTATACTGTAAGCTAGGCAGTTGCAGGTATTCTAATCTCTCTGGATAACTGAGGTACTGGAGTGTAAGCACCAGTCTGGTAGCCCTCCTTAGGACATTTTCAATCAACTCCAGATCGTTTTCTTGTGGTTGTGCTCATTAACTAAAGGAGAACAAACCTAATGCAAGACAAATTTTGCATAATTCTACATTTTGAATTGAAACAGTTAATAAGCTAATTTTCAAAAGAATTGGCTACAGTCCAAATATGGGAAAAGATCCAAAATATCTACCAGTAGTTGGAATGTGAGCTCTGTACTGTACATGGATACAGTATGTATTGACGAAAGATTTAAATAAAGAGGCGCAAACTCTAGCTCCACATAACTACAGTACTAGATGTCATGACTGTTTGCCAATTTATGGTTTGAGGAATTTTGGAATTTGTTATGTTTTTAAGACTGCATTATGCTAATATAGAACAGGCCAATATAGATCTTGCAGACATTTTAAGGTATACAGTATTTGCATAATATTTTTGAACAAGTCAGGTAAGGTTTTGTTAGGGTATACAGTAATCCTAACCTAACCCTACCGAATATATTTTGTTCGTAACTTGCCTGCATTCGGATTATTTACATGCTGTATTAGCAATGTAAAGTTTGCTTATGTTCTTATCTAAAAAGCTGATACATTTTCCATGCACATATGAAGTACTCTACCAGAACAAGGTTGAATAATATACAGTACAGTACACGGTCTTCTAATATTGTGTCCCCAGCTGAGTTGTCTAGTTTTTTATACATTTAAAAATGTCCTAAAGGCTTGAGTGTTTTATTGAAAAGTATGATAAAACACTGAGCTTTAAAACTTTAATATGTTGCAAAAATTAGTTAATGTTAATTGAATTCTTCCCCTGTTAAAAAAGTTGCCTGATTTGCCTTAGTTTGTAAAAAATTCATATCGCTGTTTCTCATTTTTACATGAACATAAGTTGGATGTACCATCTAGAAGTTTGGTGACGGTAAACCACTGTCTTAAAGCTAGCTACATATACCAAACTCAAAATTGTACTTAATTATTGTTAAATTTATATCAGTGTTAAGAAATATCTGTATACTGTATCTCTTATACAGTGCACTTGTCACTTACAGGGATTTTAAAGTTCAAGTGATGTTCATGATCTTTGCATTTTGAAAATGGGTAAACCAGCTGTTTGTAATAGCAGTGCTGTACGAGTACGGTATATATTAATTTCATAATACTGTATACAGTTTCTCCCAGTCTGTGTGAATATTTGATTTTGCAATAGAATATATGGATTTGCAATGATTTAAAAATTTTCCTTAGAAGATCTTTCTTGCCTTCTCCTATGTGCTTCAACCTTTTAACAACCAACAAGTAGCTACCTAGGGCTGGATTAGTTAAAAAATTTGCTGACCCAATTCAAGCTTTACTGCCCCCAAATTGGCAACTTCCAACACTGTTTCTTCCTTTTGTAGATTTTGTTTCTCTCCTCATCGTGGGGTTATGTATATTTGTCAACATTTATGGTGATTTACCATCCTATAGAAAGTCCAACAATGACCTTCAGACTATTGATAAGAATATGAACTCAAAATGCTCTGACTAGAGAACTTCTAGGAGGTAAACACTGTACCACCTGTAAAAACTCGCACCTTTGCATTGAAATCTTAATACTGTATAATAGATCTGGTGTCATATTTTCACATTTATATGTCACTGATAACTAATATATGTAATATACTCTTGTACAGTACTGTATTCACAGTTTGTAATTGCCTTATTTCAGGGATGCCACCATGATAATTTATTTAAAACCACAGTTTGTTCACTAGAAGCATACAGTACAGTGTCTGCAGAAGATATTGATCCCTAGATTCCCTGTGATATTTTTACATGACTTAACAAAAGTATGGATGAAACACATGTAACTTGTAATACTTTGTCATTTTACCTTTGGTTTAGTATAGATTCAGCAAGTGTTTGTAAATACAGTACACCAGGTAGTAGGCAGCTATCAAACAGGGAGGTACTACCGCCTGGGAAGATATTGGAAGCATAATGTGTTGTCTAATGGTAGACCCTGCTGCCATATGGCATCACGAAAATTGTGACCAAGTCCCAGGTTGCTGATCTGACTTTCTGCCTCATTTACACACAATTGCAGGGTCTCAATTGTTTCTCTTACTATGGACAACACAACATACATATACCTGTATCGTTGTCACTCTTGATCTTTTCTTTTTTCGTTTTTGTATTTATAGATGGATCTTTAATACAGGGTATTATTATTATATTATATTATTGTTATTATTATTATTATTATAATAATAATATTTATTACATGGTGTGTTATTATTATTATTGTTGTTTTTAATAATTTATTTATATTATTATTATTTTATTATTATTATCATTGTTATTGCTATGTTTTTGCTCCCCAGGCCTTGATGTTGGTCAGTGGCCTGTGCCTGGGTGGGCTAATCCCTTAAAAAAAAAAATCACAACCCATCTCCATTGCCCAGATCTGTACCTGGTACTGTACTTGGTCTCCTCCTGCAGTTGAGGTACTCATGATGAGATGGCATGTTCCTTTGCATTTTGTGTTGAATCATTTTTTCTGATACAAACTGAAGGAGATTTAGGGGGGGGACTTTCTTCTTTGTTCTGCAGACACTGTCAGAATCTTCAACACTTCTCATCTCTTAAGGTCTACCTAGGTCTCTCAAAAGACAATTTCTGAGATTTGATAGAATTTCTAGAAAATTATGTGCTGCTTGCTTAAGTCTTAATATTTGCTATGCCTCATCCTGGATTTCCCTCAGAGGAATATTTTCACCCACCAGTGCAAGGATGTGAGTCTTTTCCACACCAGTAATGTTCTTATGACCCATGGTGACTGTTCTGGTATGGTGGTGTGTGTGTTTTATCCTTGTTCAGACTGTAGCTAAAGACAACCACCATGTGGGAATCTTATGCATAGAGGCCTGTGGCACCATTAAGTTGGCATAAAGTCAGTTTCACTCCATCTTCCAGCTTTAACCACTTCCTTACGCTGATGCCAATTTTTTTTATTTTATTTTTTTTTGGGTATTGCCAGATGATTTTATTCAGCAGAGAGAGGGGCCCCGTACACAAGTGGTTAATTTATAATGCTTTTTATAACATAATTGGAATCAATATTTTCTGGGGACACTGTATTTATATCATGTTTACAAATCTGGAACTTCTCAATTCTTACAATGACTCTCACACCCCATACCATAGCCTACAGGTCTTCAGCAATTAAAAAGACACTGACTTGGTAAGACCAAGAACATATTAACCCCATCCCCTTACATCCTCGGCAATGAAGTGAATACTGTACTAGACTGTAGCTCCACTATCGGGTGATGTGCGACCTGTGCGTGATCTAGCTTTCTGCCAAAGGGGTGGAATAACCTACAAACAGCTGAATGTTGAGACTCAAGACATGAGCACCTCTTTGACTGGCTGGCATCATATACAGTTGTACCCCGCTTAACGCGGTTTCACTTAACGCGATTTCTCATATAAGCGGTGCCTCGCCAGAACCGAACTTTCACTTAACGCGGTTCATCTACTCATATACGCGGGAAGCGGCGCAGGCACGATGCGCACAAGGTCGCCCAGTCATCAAAACATTACCGAGTTCTTCACCCGCCACCCACCACAGCCGGCCCAAGTCAGTGATAGTGATAATTATAGTGAGGATATGGACTTATATGGACTTTGAGGGGTTTGACAAAGAGGCCCTGCAAGCCTCTGTGGTGGATAGTGATACAATTGATACAAGTGATACAGGTGAGGGCCAATAATCTGCCCTCTGCCTCGGAACCAACCCCCCATCCCGTGTGCCCAGCCATCTTTTCTACTAATGTAAGTGTTAAAAAACCTAATATTATTGATATTTCTCTTAATTATTAATTGTGTGTGCATACCATCATAAAGTTAAGATAATATTTTTACTACAACATAGTTGTGTGTCGTCAAAAAGTGGAGTTTGGGGGTCGGGCCAGTCTCTATTGGAATTAATCCCATATGTTCTGTTGTTCACTTAACGCGGTACCCTGTGGGTTCAATTGACCGCGTTAAGCTGGGTACAACTGTACAGTACATAGTAGGAAATTTATAACATAAAAACAAATACAGTACAGGAACTGCAATAGTTGGTATCCAGTCATGTGTGGACTGGCTACTGATACTCTTTTTTTTTTTTGTACAAAATGTAACATTAAGTGTGGTGTTATAAGGTATCTTTCATATCACAATGTCTGATATAGCTAATTAGCCTCTATTTTTGCAGAGTCCCTTTGGGGTCTTAGGACAGATGGCAGTGAGAGGGAAGACTTAGGAGTAAGAGAACCCAAACAGTTGCACTCATGAAGAAGAGGCAGCGCAGCAAGAGGAAAAAAAGCATGGAAAAGAAACAGGCACAGGAACAAATTTTAGAGCGAGAAGCAGAGATTGTCGTGAAGAGGGAAGAACTAGAAGAAGAAGAAGAAGAAGAGAAGGAGAACCCTGTGGAGGAGGCAAAGTCAGCAAAGGTAGTGGTGATAAAACAGGAAAAGGAGGAGGAGGAAGATGAAGAAGGAGAGAGAGAAGCATCGCCGCCACCGTCGACCTCCACGGTGCCGCAGGAGGCTGTCGTGGCTCAGTTGAACCAGCTACAACAGACGGTAGTTTCTCACATTCTACAGTACCAGGCGGGAGTTATGGCTCAGTTTCAGCAGGTTAGCGTCATCTTGCGCTGGCACTGTTAATACACCTATCTCTCTGTTACCCTCCGCTATCTCTGTGTTACCCTCCGCTATCTCTGTGTTACCCTCCACTATCTCTGTTACCCTCCACTATCTCTGTGTTACCCTCCACTATCTCTGTGTTACCCTCCACTATCTCTCTGTTACCCTCCACTATCTCTCTGCTACCCTCCACTATCTCTGTGTTACGCTCCACTATCTCTCTGTTACCCTCCGCTATCTCTGTGTTACCCTCCACTATCTCTGTGTTACCCTCCACTATCTCTGTGTTACCCTCCACTATCTCTCTGTTACCCTCCACTATCTCTGTGTTACTCTCCACTATCTCTGTATTACCCTCCGCTATCTCTGTGTTACCCTCCACTATCTCTGTGTTACCCTCTGCTATCTCTCTGTTACCCTCCACTATCTCTCTGTTACCCTCCACTATCTCTGTTACCTCTCCCACTATCTCTGTTACCCTCCACTATCTCTGTTACCCTCCACTATCTCTGTGTTACCCTCCACTATCTCTGTGTTACCCTCCACTATCTCTGCTACCCTATCTCTCTGTTACCCTCCACTATCTCTGTTACCTCCACTATCTCTGTGTTACCCTCCGCTATCTCTCTGTTACCCTCCACTATCTCTCTGTTACCTCCACTATCTGTGTTACCCTCCACTATCTCTCTGCTACCCTCCGCTATCTCTCTGTTACCCTCCACTATCTCTGTGTTACCCTCCACTATCTCTCTGCTACCCTCCGCTATCTCTGTGTTACCCTCCACTATCTATGTTACCCTCTACTATCTCTGTGTTACCCTCTACTATCTCTGTGTTACCCTCCACTATCTCTGTGTTACCCTCCACTATCTCTGTGTTACCCTCCACTATCTCTGTGTTACTCTCCACTATCTCTGTATTACCCTCCACTATCTCTGTTACCCTCCACTATCTCTCTGTTACCCTCCACTATCTCTCTGTTACCCTCCACTATCTCTCTGTTACCTTCCACTATCTCCTTTTTCCTCTCTTTCTCCTCCGTTCTTCCCCCTCCCCGAGCTTAAAACTCATGCCATAGTCACCCTAGGAGCAGAAGAGATAAAGTTTCCATTCATCGTCACATCCACCCTGGACCTATGTGTAGTTTTTAATTATCTCCGTCACCACCTGTACAGTATATAAAGATTCAAGTTTCAGAATGTTCGGGAAATTAATTCACCTAATGTTCGGGAAATTAAGATACCTAATGTTTGGGAAATTAATACACCTAATGTTCGGGAAATTAAGAAACCTAATGTTCGGGAAATTAAGACACCTAATGTTCGGGAAATTAGGACACCTAATGTTTGGGAAATTAATACACCTAATGTTCGGGAAATTAATACACCTAATGTTCGTGAAATTAAGACACCTAATGATTTGGGTACCATACAAGTAGAGATGTAATACTTCCCTCGTTGTGACAGTATTATAACGGGAAGCATTGTAAAGCGGAGTTACTTACATATGTATTGAAACAGTCAGAGTTCGGGCATATCATTGAATAGATCTTCTTCTGTTTCTTTGGGGAGTTTGATTCTTTTTGTCAAGGAGATATAATTTTCATCTGTTTTGATTGTTTTTTCTGTTATTGAGATGTAATTTTATTTGGGGACAGTTCTTGAAATACAGTTTAAAAGTTTGTTTAGGCTTTAACATTTGAAAACTATGGAGATGATGAGTGGCTGAACTGATGGCCTGTCATGATGATTTAATCTAAACTAATTTAAGTACTGTATGGCATTAACCTAATCGTATCATAATCTAACTTACTCTTAAATAAACCTAACCTTGCTCTACCTAACCTACTTTAACCATGCTCTACCTACTCTAAACATGCTCTACCTAACCAAAGCTAACCTGACCTAACCAACCCCCACAGGGAGTCATGCATCACAGATATAGAGAAATTGATTTATGTGAGACACCTTATCATGTGAGCTAGATATGCCCACATTCCTTTTTACAATACCAATATTATGAAATTTTTGTTTCTGATGCAGCTTCAGCAGCAGATGTTATCACAGTTAAGCTCCAACACCACCACCATGCCCCAGATCACCATCACCCCCCAGGTCAAGAATGAACGCAAGCGCCCAGCCTCTAGTATGAGCAACAACAGTGAAAATCGTGAAGGTACAGTTATGAGGAAGTTATCTGATGAAATTTTTTTTATCTAGTTAAAAAATTGCTTTCATAAAATGAATAATTATCTTAATTTATGTAGATTAAAGCAGTGGTTCTTAACCCAGGGTACCAAATATACCGGCTAATTCACTTCCATTATTACAAATTTACTCGTTGAACATAATCACAGCCACAGAAAAGTTATCTACCTTCACCAAGAAACCTTCAATTTGGATAAAACACATTGAAAATGGAAATTTTGCTAACTTTCCTTTGCTTGATGAGACTGTTGGTGCGGAGGAAGAAGGAATAGCCATCGTGACTAAGGTGACAGCATTTGCAGGAACTGATTTATTCCTTCCAAGGTTACTTCTCCCATGGTGATGTTTCTGTAGCACACAAATGGATTCAGGATTCTTTTATTTTCACTCCGGATTCCTTGGACAACAGTGATATGATGAAAGATGACCTTGGACTGCAGACTAATAAAAGAATTGAGATGGCGTTAGCATGAGTGCAGCTTGACCACTTCTGGTGTGCTCAGTTCAAAACGTTCCCTCAATTGGTGAAGAGAGCTCTGGAGATCCTCATACCATCAACCACATACTTATGCATGGAAGGTTTTTCAACGCTACTGTACATTAAATCAGGCCTGAAACCGTTTGGATGCAAGTTATGACAAGCGTGTGGTCGTTGATTGGTTGTATTATTGAATAGATTTAAGCCACTTCTAAGTGTGGCTTTGTGCCATTTCAGTTGTATTTGTGAATTTGCTTTGAAAATAAAGAACTTATTTTTGGAAAACGGTACGGGAAAATGTTCCAAGAAGTCAAGGGGTATCGGCACCATGAAAAGTTACGAACTATTGGGTTAATGTAGCATGAGGTTCCCAAGGTCCGTGTAAGAGTATTTGTAATACTTAAGTTTTTGGTGTAGCTGACCCCCTTCTTTATGTTGATGTACAGTCAACCACAGAAGTCCTACAGACACTGATGATTATTGTATCCATAAATACTTCCAATTAATGAGTCTGAATCTTGAGGTTCGTGGTTCAGGAGGAGAGGTGACAGGACTTGTGTGGGTGATTGTACAGTACCTATGATATCAGAATTGTCTTCACTACGACACTGTATATGTACTGAAATCTTTTGAATGTTTAACTAATTTTTCTCCTTGAATTAGATCGGCTTTGTGAAATACAGAAAAAATTATTACTGTATACAACTTTCATAGTACTGTACTGTATATGGGATCCAAGTTTGGCTCCCTTTATTTTTTCCTCTATAAAATTTCATATTCACTGCATATTCACCTGTTAACATATTTTCTAAAACTTTCATCATCATTTATGTATTTCTTACATTTGTTTAAAAGTATACAGTATATATATATATATATATATATATATATATATATATATATATATATATATATATATATATATATATATATATATATATATATATATATATATATATATATATATATATTATATATATATATATATATATATATATATATATATATATATATATATATATATATATATATATATACCCCTTATTATGAGATGAAATTGGTCAATGTAATAGTCAAGTGACCTAAATGTAGCTGGATGTGATTTTAGTTAAAAGCATGGTCACTGGTTGAGGGCCCCCACTCATAGGAAGCCTCAGCCTGAACTAATTTCAGGGATGGTATTCTCAAGGGCGGATCCAGGGTTGGGGCTCCTCAGGGGATCTGGACCCCCCCCCCCTGCCCCATTTCACCAGGAAATTCCAATAATTTTCTTTAATGTAGTATTGTACTCAGGCATCTTTGTATAGTGAAAAGTAATTACTATTGACTTTAGAATATCTCCTAATATCAAGTGCACATGGCTTCAAAATGGCCTGAAAATGCCCATGTTATTGGTCAGATTTCAGAAAAAACATTCTGGGGGGCTTACAGCCCCCCACTGGGTGGGCTTGCTGTGCTTGCCATGTTACCCCACCCACAACTTCTTGGATCCCCTCCTTTTGATATTCCTGGATCTGCCTAATGCCTTCTTTTTCTGCCTGTGATAAATTTGTCTCATTTTTCTTTTATTTGCCTTAGAGTCTGGTCAAGTTGGAGAGATGCATTTCAAGCGCAAGCGGACCGCATTCAATGAAAAGCAGTATAAAGTGCTGGAGGTATGTTTCTTGTTTTAGAGTCTCAGTCAAGTGAGGTTGGGATAATATCATGAGTAAATATTGAAAGCCCGAAAAATTGAATGTACTAGAAAAGATGGGGATCAGGAACACAGGAAGATTACACAGAAACTTTATCTGGAAGCAAAGTCACTGCCACAGACATAATGTTCATGCATTAACATCATCATTGATGTTTTATGTTATTACTGTGCTTCAACAACTAAGGTCTTTATGCATATGACAAGGTTATTAATTAGAATAGTCCATCAATAATAAATTTTTTATTAGAGATAGCATAATAGGGCGTCGGGGCTCTTTTAACTTGATATGCAGAGAAGTTCCATTTAATACTTATTAAGTGTACTGTACAGTGGAAAGACAGAATAGGGGAGTGTTTGTGTGGAGAATTGTGGAGAGATGTACATTACTGTACTAAAAGAAATCAGGTAAAGGAATACAGGTGATAGGTTTTCTTTAGAAAATCGTACAGACTTCTGAAGGGACCTTGGAGGTGTTTGAAGGAGGATCTTCAGGAAAAATCATTCAGTTTGAGTTTATTAGAACATTCAGTAATGAAGAGTTAAATATTGGTTATTTAGCCTAAAACTTGCCTAGTTAGTGCTGTGCAATATTTCAGTCAAGATTACTGTTTACTGTAGATATATTACTGCCAATAGTTGTGACTTTTCTGGGGTTTTGATACACATAGCTAAACTACTTTATGCTCAACAGACAACATTTGAACACAACAACTTTCCTGAGCCCATTGACCAACACTGCATTGCTCTGCGGATCAAAACTCCTTACCGCAGCATCAAGATGTGGTTTCAGAATAGACGAGCTAGTATCCGGAAGCGCCTGTCACCAAAGGAAAAAGGTTAGATATTTACATACTAATTCTTAAGTCAAGAGTGTGAGTTGGATAATATTATATCCACATCAACTCAGAAACTGACATATATAATCTGGTTATCACAGGTGCATCCCCGGGAGACAACAAAGTTATCAAGAACGCCAGTGATCCTGACGCTCGTTGGTACTGTACTCTCTGCCCATCTACATTTATTGCAAAAAAGTAAGTTGTTGTGTATCTTACATGCATATAGAAACCAGGAGAAGTGGGACAATGAGGGTATCTTATTAAGTATGCTGTTGACATTTCTAGTTTTGTTTTTATTTTGTTTCTCCCACAAATTTCTTAGATATAATTCCTTTATATTTTTCTTCAGGTTTTTAGACAGCCATAAAGAGGCACATGAACGAGAGACCTTGTACTGCCCTCACTGCAACATGGGGTTCACACATCGGGTCTTACTTGACACTCACAAGATATCCAAGTGCAGCTCCAAGACGGGTGTTGACCTGACTCACCTCGAAGATGAATGCGGAGACAACAGTGACCTCCAGGGAAAGAGAAACATTAAAAAAATTAGAAAGGACTCGGCAATCAACCAACAAAACTCTGCAACCCAACTCCAGGCTGCCTTACCTCTCTTACTGCTGCAGAGGTTACAGAAACAACAGCAGCAGCAGCAAGAATCTCCATCATCTCCTCCACCGCTAATAGATCCTACAACACTCTCACAGTTACAAGATAACCCCTTAATAATAAAACAGCAGCAACAGCGATTGATGCAGCAGTTGCTCTTGGCACAACTTCAACAAGCACAGAAGGTCAAGTTAAAATCAAAAGATTCAGAGAAAGAAGCAAAGGAAATGCAAGAAGAAGCCGATCAAACAGAAAAAGAAAATGAGCCAGAAGAAAAACAACAAAATGAAGAAGATGAAGAAAATGAGATGCAACAGCTGCAGTTACAACTCCAGCAACAGATACAGCAACAGCTCCTATTACAGCACCAGACACAACAACAAGAAGAAGCAGAAGAACCAAAGGGATCACTTACTCTCGGAGGTTTAACAATATTCCCCGTGCCGGCGTCGAGCTCGGAGGAAAATAAAGTCAGGGTGAAGAAAGAGGTGAAGGATCCTGCCCTAGAGAAGCAGCCCTCCACACTGCAAGACCAAATCACCGCCATACTTCAAAGCCATGGTCTCAAGTCTACATGGAAAACACCTACTGGAATCAAACCTGACCCAGATGCTGCCTCAGAAGCATTCAGAGAGAGAGAGTCTATGCAAGAACAGATAGAGGCCATTCTCCGACACCAGGAAGAACAGCGACGGAAGATAGAGAAGAATAATGAGGCTGGTAGGTGCCCACACCCTCTTTGTTATTTTTCATGGATAGTTGGAATGGCTGTTTCATAGTAGCCACAAGGTGTACGTACGTTCAGATGAGTTAGGATTTATAACTTCTGCACTTTATATTTCCAAGTAATTATATACATATATATACTGTATAATCTTAATTTTTTCTGGTTTTCGAGTAAAAAATGTGAACAATCTGTTGAAGAATTCAGCCATATAAATTACTAATTACAGTATTATGAATCACCTAAATTATTTACTGCACTGTATTGTGGTTACTGACTTGGAGCCCGGCAGTCAAGTGGATACAACACTTGCCTTCTGTTTCCGGGGTCAGGGGTTTGATCAGAGGTGTAGCGTGTCTCAAGTGCCACTTGCCATTGGCACCCCTCCCCCTTATTTCCGCTCGCAAGTTTAAATTCTCGATAGTTAAATAGATAGATGGACAGATAGATAATATATAGACAGACATGAAGCAAATACTAACTTGCTGTTGGTCATAGTCCTAGTTAATTATTGAAATCGTTTTGTAACCCTTGGAATAAACTGTACAGTGTTTCTCCTAAGGTAATGAAAAGGTGTGATGCTAGCCAGATTAATATGAATAAGTGATTGCAATCATCTAAGGGCTTAAACTACTCTACTGTTTATTACAGGCATATGGTTCACAAAAACTGAGAACTACAATTTATTAAATAAAACTTGTCTCTATTTCATTAAACTAGACAACTTGTACAAACAATGTGTACATAATCCTTCATATAAAATTTAACTAAAGCATTATCCAAATTCAAAATATATTATAATTCCAGAGAACTTTGGTATTAGGTTCATGCTATCTGTCTATGTCTTTAAAAAATAAATTTGTCTTTATTTCATTGAACTCTGATTAATAGAGTCATTAATAGCTACACATCAAGCTTTATAAACTTACATATGATAAATACTGGTAGTAGGCAGCTATCAAACAGGGGGTACTACCTGGGAAGATATTGGAAGCATAATGTGTCGTCTAATGGTAGACCCTGCTGCCATATGGCATCACAAAAATTTTGACCAAGTCCCAGGTTCCTGATCTGACTTTCTGCCTCATTTACACACAATTGCAGGGTCTTACTTTGACAACACAGAATATATATAATTTCTCACTCTTGATTTTTTTTTTTTTTTTAATTTCTGTATTTATTTTTGGTTTAATATCAGGGGCAGATCCAGGGGAGGTGGTCCTGGGGGTTCAGAAAATGTTAATACTTTTTCTTTAATGCAGTAATGCACTGAGACCTTTTTGTATATTAAAAAGTTATTATTATTGACCTCAGAATATCTCCTAATATTAAGCGCACATGGCTTCAAAATGCCCATGATATTGGTCAGGTTTCAAAAAAAATATCTGTGGGGGCTAACACTGTGTCCCCCAACCCTCCGGCTGGGTGGGCTCGTTGTGCTTGCCATGTTCCCCCACCCACAACTTTCCTTTCCCCCAACTTCTTGAACCCCCCCCCCTACATTTTTATATTCCTACAGTAGATCTGCCCCTGAATTTATTTACTTATTTATTTATTTTATTTTATTTTTTCACCCCCGAGGCCCCGATGTGGGTCGGTGACATGTGCCCGGGTGGGCTAATCCCCTTAAAAAAAAAAGAAGCATACATTGAAAATAGGTCAATGCTAGTAGACTACAACTCAAGCTTTACTGAATAAGTTACAAATAAACTTTGCGTGCATTGATTTCAGCGAATTTATCAATGATGCCGTCAGCATCAACATTTTCTAAAAACGTTTTCTCAATAGAGAGTGATGAGATGTTTGAAAAGTGCTGCAGTTTCATAGATGGTCTTAGGTAGTTTTGAATTATTTTTAGCTTGCTAAATGTTCACTCACAAGAAACCACAGATTCAGCCACAAGAGCTATGCGAAGATTAGGGAATGCATCTTTTCTGTACGTGACAGTGACTTCTAGATGTTCCTGATAGAGTGAATATGCCACAACATGAGACGAATAAAAGCTTGTAAAATTTGGGAAATATTCTTTTAACTGAATTGGATCAAGACTAAAGTTGAATATGTAATATATGTTCAGCAGATTTTCAAATCTTTTATGACAGTCACGCAATCGAGTACACCTGCTTATAATTTCCTCTGAAAAGCACAGAGATGGTATTCAGTGTGGTCAGGTCATTTCACAGGTCACTCACAGAGTACCCATAAGTCTTAGAATGTGTGATCTTAATACTGCAAGATAATGTATTAAGAAAGAATTGGCTGTTGAGAGCACTTGATACATACTCAAGAACTTTATTCAAAAATATAATTACAGGAAGAGATTTGCTGTAAATTTCAGTTATAGCCAAAAAGTAACATTATAATAATGATGGTGCAGGAACCTAGAGAGGAATAGACATGTATCAGTAAAATAATTGAGAAATCATTTACAGCTTATAATGTAATATCCAACTCAAAGTGTATTATATGAATTCCTTACAAGTTCACTGTCACTCACTGATTTTATATACTTCTTCTCATTTTCTTTTCAGACGCAACAGATGACACAGATTTAAACAACATGAAACGGCACCGTAGAAGAACGACGGTATTTAATGAGGTTCAGCTGCGGACCTTATACTTACACTTCACGTACTGTAATTTCCCCGATCCTTCCATGTTTAAGATCATTGGGCACTTGACCAAACTGGAACCACAGGTGATTAAGATATGGTTTCAAAATGAACGATCCAGACAGAGAAAGCGAGCCACTCATATTGTGGATGAAGGTAAGTAACTGTTAAATGATACTCTGATTATACTTTTCTTTATTCCCACTGATTGTTAGGCTCCTCTTTAGTGCATATCGTAAAATATAGAATCATTTAGGATTTTCGAAAAAAAAAACATGATTTGTACTGTGTTTTTTTTTTTATATTGGTTAAATCTTAACTTACTTTTCATGTAAATTTTAAGTTTATTTACATATGTTAACTGAGGAACTGTTTCCCTTTCAGTTAACTCCAAGGAAAAGCCATACAAGTGCCGAGACTGTGGGATGTCCTTTGCCATGTTGACATTTTTAGTGAAGCACAGCATGCGCCACAATGGGGACACAGACCAGGATGCTTCAGTACGTACCTGCCCTCTCTGCCTGCAGAAGTGGAACAAGGAAGTGTTCGCATCACACCTCAAAAGCCGACACAACGTAAATTTAAGTCTTGTCGACGAGAAGATGGGAGGGGCCTTAATGTGTTACCTGTGTGAAGAGACTTTTTCTGATCAAGAAAGTTTGATGATCCACAAACATAAACATTTGAAGGATGACTATGGGGATCCCCCACAGTGTTCTGAATGCAAGACAACATTTGTTAATGCCATCTGTTTAGAAGCTCACATGGAAACCCATAGACACCATGAATGGAATTATAAGTGTAATCTCTGTGGTGCAATTTTTCTTGACAAGATACTACTAACATCTCACAGGATGGGTCATGGTGTTCCTTTAGCACCTGTAAGTACTATTGACAGATCAAGAAGTCAGCTGCAGCACACGTCCGTGAGAGCGATACACGCTCGGGCAAGAAAGACTGTGGCGTCTGCCATAACAAGTCTCAACAACTCTCCTGAAAACATCGAAGCTACATCAGAGACTGACTCCGTAAAATCAGAGTGTAGTGTCCCAAGTAACACCCCTGTGTCCAGTCCATCTACTCACAAGACTTCAATAACACCCACTTCAACTTTTACTGCAATAGTGTCGCCACCAATATTACCGGGAACACCGCCCTGCACAGCAGTCACCTCTTCCTCACTTAGCAACTTGCCGTTTAATTCCTCTTCAGGGCCTGTCAGCTATGTCAAGTTGATACCGGTACAACTTGTTCCAGTTAATTCCATCAACAACACACAGATGGGTCAGAAAACTACCAGCTTCACCACTGTGACCTCTGGAGGCATCACCACCCCAACCACCACCTTCATCTCTGTCCCGGTATCGTTGAAGGGCTCAACAGAAACTAACCCCATCCTCAACTATCTTCTGGAAGCAACCTCACCTCCACCTGCTAAAGTGGTGGACAACAAGCCTCATACTAAGAAACAAAAAAATAAGACCCTACCCAATCTCATCCCTATTAGTCAGAATTCAATCTTACCTTTAAAAGAAATCAATGTGGATGGCATACAAAAAATCCCTCCACAAATAAATAAAACCAAGAAAACAAAAGAAATTAAAAATGGCATTAGTGTTGTCAGTGAGAATAGTGGGAAAGGTGTTGATGTGGACAGTGATGGTGTCACAAAAGGTAAATACAGTACAGTACAGTACTAGTAAATGTTATACTTTTATGTAAGAATTTATTTCAGTTGTGGTGTTACAGTGTATCAGTACACACTCATGCATGGGATTGTTAGATATGATGCAAACCTAAATGATTTTAAGAGTTCATTTTCACTTTAAGGAAGTGTCATTTCTTTTTTGGGCTCTCACCTTATGTTTGATCTAGGTTGTTGTGTATGGATATGTGCAATATTAACATGTTGTTTTTATTCCTGCATTGTAACTGTTTAGTGTTGCATTCTGCACATTTTGCAGAGACCAATTGTCACATCTCGAGTGAAGGGCTGAAGAACACGGCCGAGAACAATGATGCTCAGGACCAAGTGAACAGCCAGGGGGAACAAGGTGCTCTGCAGGTAATATACTAAAGAGAGGTTAAGGTGTCTGGTGCATGTTTCACATCAAGTGGCAGTTGGATATCACAAAAATATTACCATATTAAGATTACTTTCTAGATTGCTACATTTGTTAGATAATTGATGTAATACTGTATGACTTGTCCCCACAGAAGTGATGTGAAGGTGCCTACTTTTATTGAGAGAGTCACCCTGAAAATTTTATTTGTAGTATAGTCAAGAGAACTTGATAATTTGCACTGTGCTTCATCCATTCAATGTGAACCAAGGATTTTCTGCTTTCTGGTGGCTTTTCATATACAGGCAGTCCCCAAGTTATGAACGCCTGATTTACAAACACCTGCCCTTACGAATGGGTCCCAATATATTCCTCACAAAAATCTGAAACTAAAATCCCATTTCTTACATTACTTTATATTGTTAGCATCATTTTATATACATTATTTACGTTATTTGTTATGTATGGGATGTTATCAAAGTTGTAAAAAGTACTGGACATTGTTACTTAAGTAATAGTATTATTACATTAGCTAAATGTTACTCTAATGAACACAAGAAAATCAAGGGGAAAGTTCGCTGTCATGGCCACTGCCACTTGACCTGACGTCACCTCACAAGACCTCAAGGTATGTGACTGCTTGGTGACTCCCCACACCATAGCCATCACAGATCCACCCACACTTATGTTTTTCAATTGTATTAGAGTAAAAGTATTAGAAAACCATATTTAAGTAAAAGTACTAAAAAATTTGAGTACTTTTAAAAAGTAAATACCCAAAAATGTTACATGAGTACAGAAATCAGGTAAATTTATTTACCAGTAGTTACTTTACAACTCTGGATATTATTGTTATTTTGTATTGGCAGGGTTGTGTTTTGACTTCATTTAAACTGGAATTAACACTGTTCCGACTTAAGAACACGGTCGGGGAACATAACCCATTCAAAACTCGGAGACTGCCTAGTAATATTTCTCTGGTAATGTTTCAAGCTATTTAGCAAGTTAGCATGTACTGTTGTGTACTGTCTGCCTCCACACATCCTCCAAGTTCTCCTTTCATTACAAGGCCCCACACATTGATCATCTGTAACAACCTGCCTTGTACCTCCTGCTTCTTCCCTTACTTCACTCACATGCTGATTTTTAATCTAAAGTGGGAGAGGTGGAACACATGTTACCTCAGTCCATCCAACTCTCCTTTAATACATTAGTTTTGTTTCCATTGAGCAGCTTGGGAATGGTTTTGTAGACGAAAGTGAGTTAATACCTGTACTCTGTACAACTTCAAGTACATATAATACCATATATTGTACTGTATGTACAGGGATGGGACCATTATCTGGCATGCTTGGAACCTGGGGGTTACCAGATAAGGTTTTCTGGAATTTGGAGGGCCAGGTCTAAAATGTACAGTAAACTCTCTGTAACTAGCTGTGAAACCCCTGTTCAGATAACTAGATTCACTCCTAAAAGTATCTTTACCTGTACAGTACTCTGTAATATTAAAACTTAAAATTATAGGCATATAAATGGCAATAATGAAAGCATTTAAATAGCAATAGTGAAGTATAAAAAGAGCAAAAATTATTCAAGTCACTGTACACCCTGCATCGCAATCTCAAGGACGCTGGCTGCCTTGACACTCGCCTTCGCAACCAGCCCAGCCGAGAGATGCTGAGAGGCAACCTTCCCTAGCAACAATACTCTGTGCCACGGACCATCCAACCTCCACACATTCACCACACGCTTTCACAGTGGAAACCCATAGATACTTAAAACTTTATACCGTATGATTATTTTTTGTTTTCACTTTCTGTATGTAGAATTGTGTGTGTATTTAGCCAAGAGAAAAAAAAAGAATTATGTAAATCTACTGACTGAAATTACAAGATGAAAAATATGCATAACATAACATATAGCTCACAGGTGGGGAACAGTTGGAAATATACCGGTTCAGCCTGGGAATTACTTGGCATTCATATTAAATAATTGGTTCAAGACCATAACCAGTTTTTGCAGCGTTCCGAATGCTGGGACAGCAGATAAATGGTTCCATACCTGTACTCTTATGTAGGCTGAGCTTGATTGTCATTGTTTTAGAAAAAATATTATCAGAGTTATAACTGTTCTTTGGCATAGAGACTTCTGATGGGGGCAAGCATCACATCAGTGATTATCTTGGCATTTTCCAAGCAGGGATTTTATAATGTGTTATTGTGTGTGTGTACAGGTGCCAAGCAAGAAGAGATATGTGCCAATATTACCAATGATCCCGATCCAGGTGACATCTCAGGAACTTCCGACACCCACGACCACCGAGATAACTACAACAACACCACAACGAAGCAGAAGAAGCCGTAATGTGCCAAATAAGAGACTATGGCAGACACTTGATTTGGTTGGGTGTAAAAGTAAGTGGATGAAGTAATATTCCAACTTTTCTGACTTGCTGCCTGGCTGAGTTGACACATGCATGTATGATGGCAATAGTTTTATGTTATTGAAGTTACTATAACAATCAGCTCGGGAAGTGGGTTAAGGAATAATGCTTATAATCTTACCAAAAACTGGCATTTAATATTTAATACAGTTCACTAACTTACAAAGACTGAAAAATTCTGTGAAACCAAGGAAAAAATTACATATTTTAGCTGATGCTGTTGGCCAAGTGGCTTTTGTTACTTTACATTTATGAACTGGGGGGTGAAGTGTTGTCCATCACACCTTGTCCCCCTTGGCAGCTGAGAGCTCATCTTACACTCACCCATCTTCTTTCTTACATCTAACAACCTCAAAATTAACTTGCTAATTTCAGGAAGAACTCCAACTTACTTCACTGGAAACCAACGTGAGATTTTGGAAGCCCACTTTGACCATGATAACTTCCCAGAACCTGGAGAGCAATTAGCAATTTCCATTCAACTTGGGGTTGATTATGCTGTTGTTAAAACCTGGTTCCAAAATACTCGTAAAAATTACAGAAAACAGCTGAGAGAAGAAGGTGAGTCAGTGAGGATTGTTGCCACTTTATGAGTCTATATCTGTCTGTTTTCATTACATTTCAAGTTTTGTGTAGGTATAGAACTTGGTGTATACAGAGATTTTTGCATGACAGGTTGAGAAAGCAACAGGAAAGTCCTGAAACAACAAGTTTAGTAGATATACCATAAATGCAGTACTTACTCATATTCCAAACATAAAAAAGTAATCCTTGGCCACCAGATTGATTCCTAATGCTTCATATCTGTTCTCTGTGATGTCTAAGTTAGATCAGTAGGGTTGTTGATATCTTGATAAACAGATTTAGAAAGTTGTGAGAAATTTTTATAATCTTAATCAATCAACTAATTTTTTAGATTTTTTTCTTTCAACTTTGATGTAGGAAACGTACTGTAAGGCATACAGTATATTGAAAAAATTTCTTTAAGTTTTATAAATCTTATTTTATCTTCACTTGTATTTCTTTAATACAATATACAGATAATATTGTTTTTAGCCCCTTCACTACTGGGACACCACTTTTAGTGTTATATTTGGCTAATGCCAGATGATTTTATTCTGCTCAGAGGTGACACCATACACCAGGGGTTAATTATTTGCTGCACCAATCAAAAAAAAAATTTGAATACAGGTACACCCACTAAAAAATTATTCGGCACCCTTACGGCGTGATACAATATGACACGGGTGCCGAATAATTTTTTAGTGGGTGTACAGTATACTTCTGGCAGCAAAGTAGCTATGTTCATAAAATCCACTTCATTCTTGGAGACATCATTATCGGGGGTAGATTTAATATGGAGTAAATGGGAATAGGTTCCAATCCTTCATTATTCTGTATTTTGCATATGCCAAAAATTAACAAGAGCTGCCATAATAAACAAGAAAATGATACATAGCATATCCTAGAATACAATAGCATACATTTTATGTACATGAAATAGGTTTTTCCATCCTTTGGGTGATGTGATACCAGGAGTGTGCAACACAGTTCAGTCAGGCAGCCGCCCTTCTGACTCAGAGAGTGTATGGCAAGAGATAACATTGGTCATAAAGTTCTTATATCACTAAACAAGTTAAGTGTGGCAGATAGAGTGAAGCAACTGAGGCTGAATCATACTTACAAAATTGTCAGTGGACTGTGCTCAGAGTATCTAACAACAAACTGCAAGGTATAGGGATATGAACCGGCTGGGCACTAGAGGGAATGAACATATATTTTATGGTACCTCGTGTCTGCGATCAAGCGAAAAACACTTCTGCTATAATAGACTGGAACAAGTTACCAGACCACATCAAAACCAGTACTAATAGTGTAAAGAAATTCAAAGCTGAAACAAAGAAATGAATAACAGATGAAGCTATAACAAGAGAAGAGAGAGAGTTTCTATTTTATTAAACCACAGAATGTTGTAGTGCTCCACCAGCCTCAGATAGTCCAAGTGCAATGTAATGCTTTTTTTTTTTTTTTCAATTTACGGGGAATAGCCCACCTTGGCACAGGTCATCGACCCACAACAGGACCTAGGGGGCCAAAAATAAGAGTAAAAAGAAATAAAAATAGAAAAGAAAAAGACCATATTAATCTACACCACGAAGATGCCGGAAAACCGGCTTTTTAAAGTGAGACATTGTAAGAGTATGGAAACACAGAAGAAGGCAAAGCATTCCACAGTTTGGCTGTGTGAGGAAAGAAGGATGTACTATAACTGGTTATTCTAGTGTGACCGACAGCCACAGAGAAACTGTGGGCAGCACGGGCAAGACGAGTGTTACGAGCCTTGCCGGCGGTACACAGGATGCCAAATCCACCGAACATAGCCCGCTAGATTACCTGTAAAAGAGAGAGAATGAAGCAACATTGCGGTGAAGAGAAAGGGAAGAAAGATTACACTGGTCAACAGCCAAAATGGTTCACATATGAGATCATGCTCACACAACTAATTTCATATTGCTGAATTCGAATCTGATATTTGTTTTGTTCTATCAGACCAGGTTTTATAAAAAATCAATAGGTACAAATATTTAATATTCCATCACGTGTCGTGCAAAAGATGAGATTATCTCGTGACTGTGCTTTCATGACTAATTTCATATTAATGAATATTAATTGGATGTTTCATTCTACCATCAGACCTACTTTCTTAAAGAATAAAAAAAATAGTAAATATAGTAACATTATCGCATCATGCAAGATACAATTTTAAACCTATCACAGATAAGCTCATAAAAAATTGTACCAAAAAACATAAGTTCAAATCCTTTATAATGACAAAATATGAAGTTCTAAAAGTGCTTCTGAACTTTACTCTTTCTCTTGTACAGCTTGCTCTCTTCTCGTTGCAGTGTCCAGCAATAGTCGCCCATCATGGTAGGACTGAATTGTCCCTGATATCTGCTCTCCATTATGGCAATATCTTGATGAAATCTTTCGCCGTGTTCATCACTAACGTCTCCAAGGTTACCTGGGAAAAATTCAATATGAGAGTGGAAAAAATGCAATTTCAAGGACATCCTTGCTCCCAATGCATGATAATTCTGAAGCATGGTTGTTACGATTTCTTTGTAGTTGTCAGCACGATAGTTTCCAAGAAAATTCTTTGGCACATTGACAAATGATTCCCATGCTTTTTTCTCCAGTGGGTTCAATGTTTTGGTGAATTCGCTATCATTAACTAGTATACGAATTTGTGGTCCATTCAAGACACCTGCTTTCAACTTGGCTTCGGAAACCACACCACCTAGTTTCTGAGATAAGTACAGTATAGAGTCCCAGCACCGAATTGATCCATAGCTTTGATGAAATTTTTAGCCAAACCGAGCTTTAGATGCAGTGGAGGCAAAAATATCTTTTCTGGATCTACAAGCGGATTGTGAGCACAGTTAAACTTTCCAGGCACATTTCTTGGTCTTGTCGGCCAATCCTTTCTCACATAGTGCTCTGCATCAGCTCTGCTGTTCCACAAGCATAAAAAGCACATGTGCTTTGTGTAGCCACTCTGAAGGCCCAGTAGTAAACTGATGACTTTGAGATCACCACATATCTTCCACTGGTGTTTCTCATACTCTATAGCGGCCAACAGAATTTTCATTGTTTCATAGCTCTCAGTCATTTTTGTTGCGTGTGCTATTGGGACAGATGGAAGCCGATTGCCATTGTGTAAAAGAACAGCTTTCAGAGAGTCTTTTCCTGAGTCTATAAACAGCCTCCAAACCTCTGTCTTGTATGTTTCAGACTTGCAGAGTTGTTGCATGAGAGATACTGCGTCCTCGCAATAACAAAGGTTGTTTGCCATCTTGAAAAATGCAGACAGCTGTCTATGTCGGTAACGCGCTGTAGTGATATGCACTCCATCTTCTAGCAGGTTACGCTGCTTTAGTCTGGATCCCAAAACTTCAGCCTTTTCTTTTGACAAGTTTAGGTCCCTGATGAGATCATGAAGCGCTTCTTGAGTAAATAGTTTAGGCCTGGTATTTTCAGAGTCATCCTGGTAGTCGTTTTCCATTGAGGTAGAGGTAGAATCGGAATCACTCAATTCTTGTTCAGTCGGTGGATTTGGGACTGGAAGTTCAGCACTGTGCGGTACTGGTCGGATTGCAGAAGCAATATTGGGGTACTGTACCTTGCCTCGTGTCTTGATTTTTATTCCCTTAATATTTGTGAGACAGAAGTAGCAGTCACTACTGTGGTCTTTAGGTTCACGCCATATCATTGGTACAGCAAACGGCATTCCTGAACTTCGTTTACCACACATCCACTCGCTCAGGTGGTTAACACAAGACTTACAGGCTACATGAGGTGCCCATTTCTTGTCTTGGTCACCCAAATGACATTTGAAGTAACTTTTGTAGTTCAGTCGAACAGCTTTTGTGATTGGTTTCTTGAGGCTACCAGGAGTGAAGGCACCACATATGTAGCAAAAACTGTCAGCACCGTTCACACACTTGCGACGTTCCATGTTTTGTTAATTTCAGAATAATTACAAATCATGCAGGTGTAGATATGCAATATCATGAATCAGCAAACTGAAACAAACAAAAAAGCACAAATCAGGACAAAATAATTGCATAAGTGGAGCCAATGAGCATATAAATTACTGTATGAATAGCATGGTACACTAAATATATAGATATGCTGGTTCTGGAAAACTGAGCCTGATACAGCTATACGAATGTCATAATTGAGTTCAGCACATACAATTACACTAGAATCAGACTGTTTTGATCCAGAACCATGAGAATTTTTTTTTATGTTGACCAGTGAATTATCAACTAAAGAGGAGAGTCAATAAGACGAAATGCGTATTCCACTCAATCTAACAGTTGGACAGAAGAAGAGCCACCCCAGATATGAGAGCAGTACTCCAAGTTAGGAAGAATGAATCCCTTATAAACTTGAAGCAACTGTTCAGGAGTGAAGTAGCTATGGCATCTGTACAACATTCCCAGCTTTTGAGAGGCAGCTTTAGTAATGTTGTGGATGTGTGGCTTCCATGACATATTAGAGGAAATGGTGAGACCTAGCATATCTATTTTAGAACTTGGCAGAATGATTGCATCCTGAAATGTGATTGATGGGAAATCATCTAATTTCAAAAGTGTAATTGGTAAATACTGAGATTTATTACTATTGAATTCTATCAATAAACTTTTGATAATACTCCTGTATACATACTATTACTGATTAGAGAGTGTTTTCAACATAAGACGACTCCAGGCAGGAACAAAGGTGTCAGTAGCTTCCATTGCTGAACTTCAGTTTGCAGATGAGCTCACACTGAACGTGACCTACAGGAGATCCTGAACACCTGCACTGATGCGTATGCACACTTTGGTCTTGAGGTGAATGTACGTAAGACTCAAATTTTCTTTCAGCCTGTCCCTGGTTCAGCCACACCTCTACCATCCATCCAGCTTAACAGCAGTACTACCCTCTCTAAAGTTACCCACTTTCAGTATCTCGGCTCCCACTTGTCCACCACCACAGACATCGATGAAGAGATTCAATATCAGATCAGATGTGCATCTCAATTCTTTGGCAGATCCCGTAACCCATGTCTTCAGCTATAGGGAGCTGAAATTATCTACAAAGTTGTGTGTATATTGAGCAGTGGTCCTCCCCACCCTGCTATATTGCAGCAAGACATGGGCCACATACAGAAGGCACCTCAAGGCACTTGAAAACTTTCACCAACATATTCTACGTTCCATCTTCCGAGTTCACTGGGAAGATAAGCGAACAAATGCCAATATTCTTGCTGACACCAACTGTAGAAGCATTGAGGTTACCATTATCCATTAACAACAACGCTGGACTGGCCATGTTACCCGTATGGACGACAGTAGACTGCCAAAGCAGCTACTTTACAATCACCAAATGAACAGTAAACGTAATGCTGGCAGGCAACTGAAAAGGTATAAGGATAATCTTAAGACAAAACTGAAAAAGTACCAAATTGACCCTATGATCTGGGAGACGATTACCACACACCGTAATGCTTGGAGGAGCACCACACAAGAAGGTGTCGATACTTTCGAGTTAGCCCGACTGCATAACGAGGCAGACAAGCGCCAACACTGGGAAGATTCTGCCACTGCCCCTCCCGCATTAGATGTAGTCCCCCCACATGTTCAATATCTGTGAACGACATTGCCGGTCCCGTATCGGCCTCTTTAGTCACCTCAGAACTCATCAATGAAGGTGACATCCTTAATAACTCGTATCATTGTATCATAGCTGGATGATCGTTATACTCGATTCTGAGTGACAGCAACGTAGTAGTAGTAGATTAGAGACCAAGAATAAGCTTAAGCAAAGGATTTTCCAGAAAATAAGCTTTGTCGACTATCCTTGGTCAAGTTGTCTTACTGTTTACCATTGATGTTTACCTGCACTGTCTCAGCACACTGGAAACTGTGTACAATACTCCCACGGCCTACATGCAATGTATACTTTGTCTACATTCATGCTGAACTTTATAACTGCATCGTTTATGAACAAGTTCATCCAGTTGTAAACATGTATGTTAACTTTACTGAATAAATATTTTTTTATTATTATTAGCATTATTATTAAGGGGAAAACAAACTTTGTGATAAAGATGCTTCATTGCCAAAGGTATACTTGTACCAGAATATTCCTAGGCTTCTAAGTAGGTAGTAGGCAGCTATCAAACAGGGAGGTACCACCGCCTGTGAAGATATTGGAAGCATAATGTGTTGTCTAATGGTAGACCCTGCTGCTCTATGGCATCACGAAAATTGTGACCAAGTCCCAGGTTGCTGATCTGACTTTCTGCCTCATTTACACACAATTGCAGGGTCTCAATTGTTTCTCCTACTATTGGCAACACAACATACATATTGTTTCTCACTTTTGATCTTTATTTTTTATTTTTGCATTTATGGTTCTTTATTATTATTATTATTATTATTATTATTATTATTATTATTAGAGTTATTATTATCATTATTATCTTTATTATTTTATTTTTTATTATAAATTTTATTTACTATGAATTATTATTATTATTATTATTATTATTATTATTATTATTATTATTATTATTAAGTGGTCCTTCGGTTAACGAGCACAATCCGTTCTAGAAGGTTGCTCGTTAACCGAAAAACTTGTGAACCGAAACCATTGTTTCAATGGGTTTTTGGGTAATTGGTTCCAGCTCACCGAAAATTGCCTAAATTCAACAAAAAATGTAGAAAAGTACACTTACTTTGAGGTGTGTATGTAGAAGGCTCCTGGATGATGATGATGATGCTGGGAATTAGAATTGGGGTGGACGAGAAGGGAGAAGAGAAGGCATTGGGGTGGAAGAGAAGTCACCTCATGGCGCCATTTCACCCATAAAATTTTAGTTCTCTTGGTGTAATTCAAGATTATTTTCTTTAAATCAACACTGCACTGCATTATATATTGTCAATATGTAAAAAAAAATTAAAAATTACCAATAATTTGCTTGCAAACACAGAAAAAAAGCGTTTAGTTGAAGAGAGTCTCGAGCAATATGTTACCTCCGCTGAAAAGACACAAAGACTGACGCCTGTATGGTGTGTTGAGAGGCTGGATGGCATGCATAAAACTAGTTTCATTACCTTCAGTTATGTTCAATAATTGTTAAAATGACTAAAAATTTTTAATATTAAACTTTTTAAAATTATTGAATAGTATAAACTTCTTGATATTTGCTAAAATGGTGAGGAATTTAAGCCCTAGAACTGATTATTGCATTGGCGGACTAATATTACAGCTGGTGGACCGCCAAATGCAAGCGAAAACTTGTTGAGGTCGGCTCGTAAGAAACTCGTTAACCGAGGGATTGCTCGTTAACCGAAGTTAAGAATCTTATGGGAGGTAACTCGTTAACCGAGGCGCTCGTTAACCGAGGCGCTCATTAACCGAGGGATCACTGTATTATTATTTTCGCCCCCCAGACCCCTATGTGGGTCAGTGACCTGTGCCCTGGTGGGTTAATCCCCGTAAAAAAAAAAAAGTGATCCACTTAACACAAAAATAACATCCATCAATACTTTTGTGATTTACGAAAGACACCTGTCCATACATTTTTAATTGGTGAGGTTAAAAGGGTTTTAAAAAAAGTCACACAAATACTGTAGAGAAACGAGAAAAATAGACACAAAATATTTGGGATTCATATGGCAGATGCTACAGTAGAGAACAACCACAGCCCGAGAGGAGGAGTCCGAGGCCCAACTATACTACAAAGCAGCAGGAACCATTATGTAGAAGTGAATGTGATACTAGGAAGTTAGATCAGAGCAACTGTGACTGATCAATGTTGGTGTAAGAACAAGTTATTGCAGACATGAGGAAAATAAAGTATTGTAGTTTGAAGGACAAATATTAATAATTGTTGTTGTAAATTTTAATTCTCCTATTTATCTAGATTTAAACATTTCCAGGATCTCTCCCTTAAGTAAAATATATGTACTGGTCGTTTCCTTGTACAGTTTGAGTTTTTATGATAGAATTTTTATGCAAAAAGTAGGGGTCGAACTATGCATGAATAATATTTTTGAGGGGTTAAAATTATGCATTTCCGTGGTTCATTTATGGTGAACGATAGGTACCCAGTACATGCTCATGTTAGGCTAACCTTACCAGTAAGCTCCTTTAACTTATGGTGAACGATAGGTACCCAGTACATGCTCTTGTTAGGCTAACCTTCCCAGTAAGCTCATTTAACTTATGGTGAACGATAGGTACCCAGTACATGCTCTTGTTAGGCTAACCTTCCCAGTAAGCTCATTTAACCTGGGGTTGCCTACCATACTCCTAGATTCTTTCTTTATCTTGCTACATGAAGAACAGAACCTCATTCACTATACTGTATACAGTGAGGCACTTTAAATTTACAAAACCTGATACAAATGAAACTTAACAGATAAATTTATTTAATTTTTTTACATCACTAGTGACACTGTTGCCAAGTTAGGCTCATCACTGTAGCCACATCTCCCTATCCCTCTTGCTACCAGGCTGAACTGAGTTAAGTTATGGGTGTTTTTTAACTCATAATTCGGGTAGATATACTTTTCTTTTTTCTTTTTTACTCTGTTACATGCATACACAAGTACAGTGACCCCCTCGGTTAACGAACTCAATCCGTTCCAGAAGGTCATTCGTTAACTGAAAAGTTCGTTAACCGAAACCATTGTTTCAATGGGTTTTTGGGTAATTGGTTCCAGCTCACCGAAAATTTCCTAAATTCAACAAAAATGGTAGAAAAGTTCACTTACTTTGAGGTGTGTATGTAGAAGGCTCCTGGATGATGATGATGGGAATTAGAATGGGGGTGGAGGAGAAGGAAGAAGAAAAGGCATTGGGGTGGAAGAGAAGTCACCCCATGGCACCATTTCATCCATAAAATTTTAGTTCTCTTGGTGTATTTCAAGATTATTTTCTTTAAATCAACACTGCACTGCATTATATATTGTCAATATGTAAAATATATTTCAAAATGACCAATAATTTGCTTGGAAACACAGAAAAAAGCGTTTAGTTGAAGAGAGTCTCAAGCAAGATGTTATCTCCACTGAAAACAGAGAGAGACTAACGCCTGTCTGGTGTGTTAACAAGCTGGATGGCACACCAGAAACTAGTTTCTTTACCTTCAATTATGTTCAATAATTGTTAAAATGACTAAAAAAGTTAATATTAAACTTTTAAAATTATTGAATAGTATAAACTTCTTGATATTTACTAAAATAGTAAGGAATTTAAGCCCTAGAACCGATTAATGTATTGGCGGACTGATACTAAAGCTGGTTGCCCGGTCAGTGCAAGCGAAAACATGTTGAGGTCGGTTCGTAAGAAATTCGTTAACCGAATTTTTGTTCGTTAACCGAATTGAAAATCCTTATGGAAGGCAGTTCGTTAACCGAGGGGTCACTGTATACAAACAGAATTTGCAAGACAAGAAAAGAAATACATTAATTATCATAAGGTCTGAAACATAAGAGAATAAACATTTCATTGTGTGCAAGAGTTAGCAGACTGAGTGGGGAAGGAGAGGTTGACGGCGTGTGGGATCTCAGCTGGTGTGAGCTGTCTCTTATGTGCAAAGACACAATTGGCAAATATTTCTTTGTCCAGCAGTCAAATGGGAATACAGAACAGTATTTTTTTTTTTATTATTGGTATTACAGTACAGTACTGTATTTTTATTTATTACTTACATTTTCTGTTACAGTAGGGTCTGGATATATCACGAGATAGGGTCCAATGATGTTCACTATATACTAAATCGCGATATGTAATTACAGTACTGTACATGTAATCAATGGAGAAAATAGGGTTACGTTCTGGAGGCCAATAAAAGTGACTAAATTTGACTTAACGAGTTTATTTTCTTACTTACTAAACCACCAATGAACACTAGACTCGGGAACAACAGGCTGTTTCAATATGAATATCAAGGAACACCAGACTCGGCAGGTGATGCACCATCCTGGGAACACCAGACTCGGCAGCTGACGCACCATCCTGAGAACACCAGACTCGGCAGCTGACGCACCATCCCGGGAACACCAGACTCGGCAGCTGACGCACCATCCCGGGAACACCAGACTCGGCAGCAGACGCCCCACTGCCACCCTCACTTGACAATCCCACACCTACATAAATGAACAAACCAAATATATTAGTTACAGTATTAAATAATTTCCATTAAGCTTTCCATTATCTTCACTTCACTTTTCACGTCACTAGCAACCCATTTACAGTCACCTTAGAAGTCGTAATCTGCAGCAGAGTCGGCTGTTTACTCGTCACTCTCTCAGAAAGACTGAGCGGGCGAGAGTGAATGCATGGGTGAGCAGCCACAGTGGCGCCTCTGGTGAGCAAATAACGCATTTGTTTGCCATGGCGGTACATTTGAAATATTTCCTGCCCGATTTCCCTCGCAAAATAAATAAATTTATCGCTATACTGTATATTGGAAAATGTTTATAATTTTGGCAGTCGCTATATAAAAAAAAATCTTCGTAAAAAGTCGCAATATAACCCGACCTTACCGTACTGTATATATTATTTTATCTTATTTCTTGCAGTTAAATATCTTATTATTAAAGCATTTTTATAAGATCTGCGTAATGTGAATCATCACAAAACCGGTAACAAAAATATTTTAATTTTAGTGCCTTTATTAAAATTTATTTATACTGCACTATACAATAATAATATCATTAGAAATTAACAGCATACCAGCTGCCTCTCTTTCTCCCTTAGCAACGTTACTATGGTGATTGTCGAGCAGACGGCTAGTGTTCCTGAGATTGGGACGTAATGTGTACACAAAACTTGTATAATTTTTTTGTGCTTTCATTGTTGTTATTTATATGCTTTTATTGTTACTGTTTATATGTTTACAATTTTAAGTTTTGATGTAACAGTGTACAGTACAGTTCTAGCTTCTGTACTTTTAGGGCTGAACCTAGCAAAATTTGTAAATAGGAGCGGGTAATTCTGGTAGGAATTCAGTTTCAGAGTTGGTAACACTGTTCATAGCATCAGCTGTTGTGGTGGTGGTCACAGCCAAGATGTGTTGGTGTGAATCTGGTATCTTGCTACAAATATGTCCAGGACTATACCCAGTATTTCTCAAAAGCTATACAGTAAATCCTCGAATGACGACAGAAATGTGTCCTCCAATATTGCAGTGTAAGGTGAATCATCGTATCGTGAATCTTTAATTACCATTTAAATAAAGCAATGGTAATGAGATGTGTTCCCCAGTGTGACCTTTTCTTATCTTTTGTGTGGCTTTTTACCCTCTTTTCCCCCCAAACAACACAATTAATGAAAATTTCAATCTATATTCTTTAAATAATGTTTCTGAATGCACCTTATACAATATAAATGAATAATAATATGGTCACACAAGAGGAGATGGGAGGCCATTGTTTTTTTTGTGTTTACAGCCGGGAGTCTGGAACGATAGTTCTACACGAGAAAATGAAAAAAATAAGACCCTGGTTGTAGCTGTAGTAAAATTAATGTAAAAAAATTAATATATAATATATATGTTGTAAGTGATGTTATTGTTAATAAATGGAACAACAGAAGTAGCTAATCACTAATGGCAAAGAAAAAAAAGTAGATGGATTGGGAATGCCAACATATACATGCGCATTTAAGGATACCGCGTCATTTATCCGTTTAAGAATATGTACAAAAGATTCATTATTGTTTATTACTGAATATGTATTTGATTGAATTAATCTTTATATATGCAAAATGAACAATACACACAAGAGGATAAGAGACGGCATTGTTGTCAGTGTTTACACCCATAATGTCAGCTATCCACATGAAACTGAAGAAAATAAGACCCTGGTTGTTGTAGTAAAATTAATGTAAAAAATATGTATGTTTTAATTAATGTTATTTAATGTACAGTAGAAGTAACCACGGATATTAAAGAAAAAAAGTGACACTGATAGTGGAACGCCAATGTATACGTGCACACTCAAGGAAACATAGTCATTTATCTACAGAATATGTAAAAAAAGATTCATTATTGTTTATTACTGAATATGTATTTGATTGAATTAATGTTTATATTTGTAAAATGAACAATACAATTCATTAATAATACGTAGAATATTAAAACACACACGAGGAGACAAGACGGCAATGGTTTTGTGAGTGACGATGGTTCTACATAAGAAACTGAAGAAAATATGACCCTGGTTGTAGCTGTAGTGAACTTAATGTAAAAAAATTTGATACCTGTATGTATGTTTTAAGTAATGTTAATAAATTGAACACTAGAAGTAGTTAACCACTAATGGTAAAGAAATAAAGTGAGATGATTGAGAACGCCAACGTATGAACAGTAAGTGCGTACATGTGAAAACATATAATTTCTCTACATATGAATATGAAAGCAACACTTATTTACTGTTCATATATGTTTTAAATAATACTTACGAATGTAAAACAAAAATTCTACTCACCAATAGTGGTAAAGTCTAAAACATAAGGACAGCTAATGATGTGCGAGTTTTTACTCAGATAACGAAGTCATCAGGTTCAACTCTGGCTGAAGCTGTAGCTTTCCATAAAGCTGTTGCTGAAACTGTTACTGAACCTGAAGTTGTTGTTGAAGCTGCTTATAATGCTGAAGTTGATGGTTTAGGCCTTCGAAAAATAAAGCTGTCGAAAGAACCTTGCGCAGCTGCTTTCTTTTCTCATTATACATCTTTATGTAGAGGTCATTTGCGTTTATTTAAATTTTAATGTTTTGTTCTGTTAATGGATCCACTTCAGAAAATATGTTCATTGCATCTAGTTTCTCGGCTAAACTTAGACATTTTCTATTAGCTTTTGAAACAACACTACCATCACTTGCTCTCTTGCTCATATTGAATAGGGATGCAAAAATGCTGTAAGAAACCTGAGAAATTTTCTCCTTTTCCTGTTCAGATGCATGAAAACAAAGGGCCTGCCAAGCTGCGATTGTTTATACTAGTGATGCTGGCATCACCACTAACAAGCCCGGCAGCCTGTGTGTGCAAGGCGTGTTTTTTTTTTTTTTTTTTATCGAGATTATTTTTTATACAAAAATTTTATATTTTTTATAATTTTGTTGTAAATACGAAGAAAATAATGGAATAAATTGAATTGGGTCATAAATTAACCAGGGTCTTAGATATGAATCTTCATTAGTTGAACCATTGTTATCAGAGGCTTTACTGTACATAGTTAAATTTTACAAGAGATACAGTACTGTATATGAAAAACTCAGGCTTTTTTTTTTCTCATAAAATCAGGGGTCAAACTATATCACTGTACTATATGAGATTGATTTATACACAAGTATTTGTGGTAAATTATTAGTCTGTCGTCTTTGTGGATGTTTGCATGCCATTAATTATTACTTTATTGATTCACAAGATTTGATAAATGCAATTCCACTATTTTTCCTTTCTTTCAGATAATTATGAAGGTGATGGACCTTACCACTGTCACAAGTGCAATGTCTCGTACATCACCAAAAAGACCCTCAGTGAGCACTACGAGAAGCACAAAATTGAGACAAGTTATCACTGTGGTGAATGTAGAGTGTTTTTTAGTCATGCAGCGGTGTTTAATACCCATCTGATGAGACACATGTGTAAGTATAAAGAATATTGTCCTTTCATTCTTCTCATATCATGTGCCCTGTTATTGTGGGGTTGGTGGCCACTGTGCCCTGTTATTGTGGGGTTGGTGGCCACTGTGCCCTGTTATTGTGGGGTTGGTGGCCACTGTGCCCTGTTATTGTGGGGTTGGTGGCCACTGTGCTCTGTTATTGTGGGGTTGGTGGCCACTGTGCTCTGTTATTGTGGGGTTGGTGGCCACTGTGCCCTGTTATTGGGGGTTGGTGGCCACTGTGCCCTGTTATTGTGGGGTTGGTACACTGGTGGCCACTGTGCCCTGTTATTAGGCCACTGTGCCCTGTTGGTGGCCACTGTGCCCTGTTATTGTGGGGTTGGCCACTGTGCCCTGTTATGTGCCCTGTGCCCTATTGTGGGGTTGGTGGCCACTGTGCCCTGTTATTGTGGGGTTGGTGGCCACTGTGCCCTGTTATTGTGGGGTTGGTGGCCACTGTGCTCTGTTATTGTGGGGTTGGTGGCCACTGTGCCCTGTTATTGTGGGGTTGGTGGCCACTGTGCCCTGTTATTGTGGGGTTGGTGGCCACTGTGCTCTGTTATTGTGGGGTTGGTGGCCACTGTGCCCTGTTATTAGTTGGTGGCCACTGTGCCCTGTTATTGTGGGGTTGGTACACTGTGCCCTGTTATTAGGGGGTTGGTGGCCACTGTGCCCTGTTATTGTGGGGTTGGTGGCCACTGTGCCCCTGTTATTGTGGGGCTGGTGGCCACTGTGCCCTGTTATTGTGGGGGGTTGGTGGCCACTGTGCCCTGTTATTGTGGGGTTGGTGGCCACTGTGCCCTGTTATTGTGGGGTTGGTGGCCACTGTGCCTGTTATTGTGGGGTTGGTGGCCACTGTGCCCTGTTATTGTGGGGTTGGTGGCCACTGTGCCCTGTTATTGTGGGGTTGGTGGCCACTGTGCCCTGTTATTGTGGGGTTGGTGGCCACTGTGCTCTGTTATTGTGGGGTTGGTGGCCACTGTGCCCTGTTATTGTGGGGTTGGTGGCCACTGTGCCCTGTTATTGTGGGGTTGGTGGCCACTGTGCTCTGTTATTATTGAAACAGAATTAAATTGAAACAGTTTATTTAGCCAGAAAAACACAGATACAGAGTGGATAATAATAACAATAGTAACATGGCTGAGCCAGTTGAGAACCTGAGCTCTCTTTGAGGCACCTGTAATATACTATACATTTATCTCAAGGAAGTATTATGTAACATTTAGTATCATCTGGAATAGCACAATAGCATGGTGGTAATAAGAACATCTCATAATGTTACCACTGTTATCACTTCAATATTTATTTATTTATTTATTTATTTATTTATATATACATAAATTACAGTGGATTTGAAGAACATAAGTATAATGGGGGTGCACTACAACATGGGCTGTACAGTAATAAGGTTGAACAAGAGGACAGAGCTGTCAGGATTATGTCTAGTTGGCAATTATGTTTATTGCAATGGTAATTACAGTACTTATCTATTTACATGATAATTTCCCATAAAACGGTTTTGATGGTACAATAAAAACAGGTACTGTAAATATAGTAGGTGTTACAAGAAATATTAATACTCAGACAATAAATATTTTTTACGAGATGATTTAAAGGAAGGGAGCATAGACTTTGCTCGGATGTGTGGGGGCAAGTTGTTCCACACCTCACACCGTGATATTTTATGGAGGTCTGGGACTGAGAGGAGCACATAGGGGGTGGTCTTAATTGCTCTGGGTGCCTTAAGTTGTATCTCTGATTATTCCGGAACTGGAAATAATTATTGTGAAGCAAGTGATTGATAGATTTGTAAACAAAGAGGGCACAGCAGTAGGTGTTAATATCTTCGAATTTTATAATTTTCAATACTGTATAGCAAATTTTTTGTTTGTGCGATCTGTTTTTTTCAAGTAGGTTATTGTCCGTACAACTTTCTTTTGTGCAGTAACCAGAGATTGTGTTTTTGAAGAGCCAGAGGCCCCCCATAGTGTGTGACAGTGTATCGGGTGTTGCTAAGCAAGATCATGATAGATTTCTTTCATTGCTGTGAGAGCGAGTGAGTGTCGAGTGTGATACATGATACCTCACTGTTTATTGATTTTACTGTGAATGGCTTGTATGTGGTTTCTCCAGTTAAGTTTCTCATCAACAATAACTCCGAGGAATTTAGTATTTTGTTCGCGTTTCAGGACTGTATTACCAAGGTACAGGGGGTCCAAGTCTGGGGGTAAGTTTTTCCTTCTGTGAAAGATCGTTTAGTGGGTTTTCTCAAGGTTTAAGGTCAGTTTATTACGTATTACCCAGGTCCCGACTTTAGTCAATTCAATGTTCATAGTTCTCATCAAGGAATGGAGGTCTGAGTTACTGGCATAGAGATTACTATTGTCTGCAAATAAGTTGTATTTTATGAGTATGCTGGCGTGGACTATGTCGTTTATGTACAACAAAAACAGTACTGGACCGAGAATGGAACCTTGGGGGACACCACACAAGATTGGCAAGGAGTCAGATTGGTGATTATTATAGCAGACATACTGCATCCTGTTGGACTGATATGAGGTAAACCAATTGTGGGACAGGCCCCTAATGCCGTAATGTTCAAGCTTTGAAAGGAGGATAGTATGGTCGACAGTATCGAAGGCTTTAGAGAGATCCAAGAATATACCGACTGTAAACTGACTGTCATCAAAGGAATTTAAGATGTCATTAGTAAAGGATAGCAGAGCACTCTCAGTTGACCTTCTAGCTCTAAATCGAAACTGGGAGTCTGTAAAGATGTTATTGGCATTGCAGAAGGAATTTAGTCTACTACATGCTAGCTTTTCCAGTATCTTATTCAAGGCTGGGAGGACTGATATGGGGCGGTAATTCTTGAAGAGACCTTTGTCCCCAGATTTTTTATATGCTGGGTGAACTTTAGCAGTTTTCAGTTTATACGGAAAGACACCACTAGTGAAGGAGGAGTTACAAATGTGTAGGAGAACAGGTAGTAATAAGTGGGCTACTTTCTTAATGATGCTTATTGGTATATTGTCTTCACCTGCTGCTGCATCTTTGGACATTTTTATGATGGCCAGTAATTCATCTGCTGTGACAGGGGATAAGAATAGTTCATTTTGCTGTCTGTTTTGCAGGAAGGCTCTAAATTCCTCATGGTGATCAGGGATGCTCTCTGCAAGATTTTTGCCAAAATTAATAAAATATTCATTGAAGTGGTTGGCAATGGGGGAGGGTTCCGTTACAACTGAATCATTTATCATAAAAGCTAAGGTTGGGGGCCAAAGGCTGAGTGTTCCTGTTCTGAATATAATTTATGACATTCCTGGTTTTCTTACTGTCGCCTGATGCTGACTGGGGCTTATTTGTATAATAGTTACGTCTGGCATTTCTAACTGCTTGAGTTACTAAATTTCTGATACTTCAGTAAGCATCACCGAAAGTTATGGGATTTTTTGCAAATTTCCTTTGGAGTTTGTGTTTTTCTTTTTTCATTATCTTAATTTCGCTTGTGATATAGGATTTGGAAATGGATACAGTTTTCACTGACTTAGTCTTGAGCGGGAAGCATTTATCAAAGCAAGCATTGAAGATGCAAGAGAAGTTGCAGCTGTTCACTTAGGGTTGTCGAAGGCATAGACAAGATCCCAGTTAGCATTCATTAGGTTGCTTTCAAAAAGGAGCATGTTGTCGGTGCAGTAGTCTCTGTATTGTATTGAGACTTTACTAGACCTTTCAGGTCTTGTGGCTGTTTTATGCATGGCAAAAACTGGGAAGTGATCTGAGATATTGGGGTTGGTGGCCACTGTGCTTTGTTATTGTGGGGTTGGTGGCCACTGTGCTTTGTTATTGTGGGGTTGGTGGCCACTGTGCTTTGTTATTGTGGGGTTGGTGGCCACTGTGCTTTGTTATTGTGGGGTTGGTGGCCACTGTGCTTTCTTATTGTGGGTGGCCACTTAAGTATTCTCTCCCCAAAGTTATAGATCGTGTGTTTTCTTCCTTATTACTCCCAACTTTCACCTGTTTCATCACCATAATATTTGTTTCTCTGTACAAGTCTCTCATATCTCCCAGCTCATCATCTCTCCAGCCACATCTCTTCATTGTTATTCTGTGTCTGGCTATATTTCTCCACGGTTGTCAGTTAGGGAACACGCCTCTTTTTGTGATTTAACAGTTGCTAATTTTGCTGTTTGATTCTGCAGCTACATCTATTTTACTGTACAGTGATCCCTCGGTTAACGAGCGCCTTGGTTAACGAGAGTTCGGTTAACGATTTACCTTCCATAAGATTCTTAACTTCGGTTAACGAGCAATCCCTCGATTAACGAGTTTTTTACGAGCCGACCTCAACATGTTTTCGCTTGCATTTGGCGGTCCACCAGCTGTAGTATTAGTCCGCCAATACACTAATCGGTTTTAGGGCTTAAATTCCTTACTATTTTAGTAAATATCAAGAAGTTTATACTATTCAATAATTTTAAAAGTTTAATATTAAATTTTTTTTGTCATTTTAACAATTATTGAACATAATTGAAGATAAAGAAACTAGTTTTATGCACGCCATCCAGCCTGTTAACACACCAGACAGGCGTTAGTCTCTCTCTCTTTTCAGTGGAGGTAACATATTGCTTGAGACTCTCTTTTACTAAACGCTTTTTTTCTGTGTTTCCAAGCAAATTATTGGTCATTTTGAAATTTATTTTACATATTGTTAATATATAATGCAGTGCAGTGTTGATTTAAAGAAAATAATCTTGAATTACACCAAGAGAACTAAAATTTTATGGGTGAAATAGCACCATGGGGTGACTTCTCTTCCACCCCAGTGCCTTCTCTTCTCCCTTCTCCTCTACCCCCATTATAATTCCCATCATCATCCAGGAGCCTTCTACATACACACCTCAAAGTAAGTGTACTTTTCTACCTTTTTTGTTGAATTTAGGCAATTTTCGGTGAGCTGGAACCAATTACCCAAAAACCCATTGAAACAATGGTTTCGGTTAAAGAGTTTTTTGGTTAACGAGCAACCTGCTGGAACGGATTGTGCTCGTTAACCGAGGGACCACTGTATTGTTAATCAGGGAATTTACCAGTGAGGTGTAATAAAGGTTCACCACTGAATTTTATGGTGCATATGTACTGTATTGCAATTCTTTTTGATTTTATGTTCTTTGAAAATGGACTTCCGTATTATGGGTTGGGGTTCTTGTATGCCTCAATGTCCATCAACTTTTCCCTTGTCCAGAACATAACTCTTGGTTCAGTGCATAAATTTAAAGAGACTTCTTTTGAACTTGTATCGTCACAGGACAAAATACAGAAGATCCTTCATTTCCAGATTCTGCATCAAAGGTTAAATGTAGCAATGTACATAAAATACTGTACAGTATATCATGATACTTTTTTTGTGTGTGGTGGAGGGATGCATACTCCTTAGTTCCTCATGTACTGTATATAATTATAAATTTCCTTTTTCTTCCCAAGCAAAAGCAGCTGAAAACAAAAAGAAGAAGTATGGTGCTTGTACTCCCATACGGATAGCACCCAATCGGATGGAGACGTCTCAGACTTACGAGGGAGATAACGAAAGTACCAGCGACTCCGATTCACAGGACGAAGGGAAGGACGGATCTCCTGATAGTAATGGCTTAGAACTGGTGGCCAGATCATGGGAGGACTCCATGGATGATGTATCTGAAGATGTGGATGATTACCATCCTATAATGGCCGTGGAGTGTATCCTTGATAACTCCTCAGAAGAAGACTACGAGACCGAAGCTGCTAGTGAGTCGCCCGTAAAGAAGGACGGCCACAAGTGCTCCTCATGTGAAGAGAGTTTTGCCTCCTTGATAGCATTGAAGGAACATTATCCTCTCAAGTGCATTCACACAAAAACTCTGAGAAAACCAGGCGAGTGGAGACGAAAAAAGTCTCTCCGAGGAAAACGAAAACAGAAAGTTGGGAATGAAATCCGATGCTTTGAGTGTCATTTAGTCTTCCCTGACCGAGTTTCATTCTTGGAACATTTCAATTTAAGTAGATGTAGTATTGGGAGGCAGAGAATTGAATATACTGATAAAGAACAAGCAATCTTACTTACCCACTATGAAGAAAACAACTTTCCCATGCCCTCAGGGATGAGTTTGCTAGCCAGACGTCTGGGGGTACGTTACCGCCAGATTATGCATTGGTTTCAAAATCGTCGAAGTAAAGACAGAAAGCAACAGAAAGAAAGTGAGTGTATCACTTGAATTTAAATTTATCCTTATTCATTGTTCAGGCAAATTACATTATTAAAATTATTTTACCATAAGAAGTGATCATTGCATTTTTTTATGTATAGTAGTTATTTTTACTAAGTACTTTAACCCTTTGGAGAGGAGTACAGCCAATAAAATTATCGATCTCCCTGCCATACATAACAATATGAAACATCGAGCGAACACTGTAGACGTGGTTACAAGTGTCGGTTGGTTATTGCTCATTTTCTATCCCACCTACCTTGAGGTGGTCGATACTTATAATACTGGCTGTACAGGTAATATATCATGAAAGCATATTGGTATCATTATTTTTTTGTAGGATATACTGTTGCTCTGTATCATGGGTAACAATATTTTACTGGTTTTTAATTTTACAGTATGTTGGGTTATCGGTCATGATTATTTTGATAAATTTTCAGGTAAATATCCTCCAGTGGAGTGTCAGAACTGCAAGGCTTCCTTCGTCACAGATGCAAACTTGAAACGCCACCAGGAGGTTGTTCACGACCGAGCCAACAAGCCGGTGTTGGAGTTTCTGTGCCCGGACCCTGGCTGTGATGCTGTCTTCAGCAACGGTGACCTTCTGGTGACACACAGACTGGTGCATGAAGTTGATAATGGCACGGATCAAAATGAAGATGAGGTGAGCTTTGTAGATGATGAACAGCTTCTTGGTTGTCAAATTGTTTGGGATGAGTTGTAATAAAAAGAATATTATGACACGAATGAGATTCTTTAGGGTTGTCCCAGTGTCTAGGATGATTAATCTTTTATGCACAGTTTCTCTCTGAGCTGAATAAAAACATATGGCATTAGCCAATTGAAATATTAAAAGTGGCATCCCATAGTGAAGATATTTAAGGAGGAGAGGTGTAATAGGAAACTCTGACATGACTTTGCTTTTTTTTTTCCTTTCTGGCAATCAAATTAATCCATTCACAATAAGATAAGGTAAAACTGGGGTGTATGAAGTCTTAGAGTGTAGTGTAATCAGTAGTCATATTGATGGTCTTTTGCTAGTAAGAAGAATGGTCCTTGTAATATATATGATACTTTTAAATAAAATAATGATAACTGTAGGAGTTCTCTCATGTTACATGTCAGATATAATTTTTTATAAATATGGAAGGGTGAATGGAAATTGAAGTGTTGCCAACAAATCAGCTAGGACAGTGACTCTTTCTTAAGAATTCAAGCAGAGTAGGAATTATAAATCATTTGTGTTAGTGATCATTAGGATAAATTAGATTATTTTGAGTGTGTTTTGAGACCTAGTGTGCCTGTTTCATCATATTTAGTGTGGGGTCAAGTCTTACAGCATCTGGGTAAATTATACTGTAGAAAAGGGTAAATGACAGTCGTAGCTAAGACTAATCCATTGTTAGTTACACCCTCAAACTATAACCTTACAGTAATACTTGTCATACATTACAGGTAAGTGTTGGTCACAAACTACCAGAGAGTCCACACTGGAAGAACTTCACAGTGTTAGAGGCTCACTACAGTGATAACAACTTCCCAGACCCCATGGACATTGGCTTCATCGCCCGGCGGCTGGACGTCGACCCACTTCACATCCATTTATGGTTTAAAGTAAGACACGTGTATCCTTTTTTTTTCAGAACATTTTGTGTTGTTTGGCCTCTTTATTATGAGTTTATGCAGTTTATTGTAGCCTCACTAGACAGCTTCACTGGACTTACCACAAATACTTCATCATATTTCAGGAGCGAAGAAGCCAGCACATTCACAAGTTGGAAGAGAATAAGCTTGAGGGAAGGGAAGATGAAGCAGGTGTCACCTCCCAGAAGGCGGTGAGCAAACTGTGCTTCATTTGTAATGCTGCGTTCATCAGTCAAACAGACCTGGACTGTCATCGAGAGATGCATAAATCTTCTTGGGCTCAGGTGAGATACACTTGAACCCCTCTAACTCACCCTTTACTCATTCAGACTTCTCATTAATCTGGACTTTTAGTAATGTTGAATTACTTTACTCGGTATTTTTTTATATTAAGACTCAAACATCCAAATAACACCGAAGTTATTGAATTTACTCGTGTGTTTGACAAGTTGAAACTTATGGTCCCAAGAACATCGCCTCAATCATCAAGCATACCCCTAGTGGGATGTTTTGTGTAGGTGGCAGTCGAGTAATGTGGATGAATCCCTGTCTTATACAGTAATACCACTGTTTTTTTTACATAACTCCCCAAGTATCATTCGTCCTTTGTATGTGGAAAAATTTATTTTCACTTTTAGCTTGCAACATTTTATTATATGTAACCACAGATGTAAAGTAGAGTAAATTAGGCAAATTTGGTGCCAGTCACTGAGACGCATATCAGCTGCCCGCTACCTACACTGAACTGGGTCAGAATTCAGAGGATTAGATAATCAGAAAATGCAATATTTGCATTTTGTTGACTAATGAATAAATTAAACTCGGGATTTAAAAAAACAAAATCTAAGCTGGGTTTGTTTTTTGTACTGTCCAAATTACCCACTTGAGTCGCTGAATAAGCCCCACTATCTTGACAAAATGTATAAACTTACCGACCAAATTCAGATACTTTGGATAGTTCAGACCCTTTGGTTAATTCGACAAGGGTAGAACCCCAGACTTGTCAAACTAGAGGGGTTTGAGTGTACTTGTGTTCCCTCAAGATTATCCAGTTGCTTTAGTCTTTGGTGTGCCACCTTACTACAGTAACCAATATCAGTTTTTTATCATATTCATTTATTTACCTATTGACTGTCCACCACAGTCAGTTTTCAGCTACAGTATATGAGAGGGAGAACAGATTCCCTGTTAGAGTTGAAATATCCATGTTATTGATCTTCAGGTCTGTAGTGTGTGTGGGAAGCAGTACAGTAATGTGATTGCTCTTGAGACACACATGATTCGCCATGGGATTGAAGTGAAGCATGAGAGTGAACAGAGCTCAGCGTCCAAACTATTAAAGACTTCCAATGCTCCTCTCTCTCTCACACAGACAAAGGTAAGATGTTTCTCGCAGTCAGGTTTCCATTTACTTTCTGCCTAGAGAAAATCATTTGGTTTAGCTTTAACATTATTTAGTTATTATCTTCTAAAGTATTAACCCCAGCCATCTTTATGGGGTTTGTCCTGGTTTTGCTTTCAAATTGCACGCCTTTATTTTTGAGTCTTGATGTTTGGTCGTAATGTCTAATGACACCTTACGACAACTTCACCTGGCATGCTGCCGCGTGTGTACAGCATCCACGTTGTATCCCGCTCAGTGGCGGCTCGTGAAAAATATAATGGAGGGACTGCAAGCCTCACGCCGAGTCCCCACCAAACAATAAGCATGGAAAGCAGAATAAAGTATTTGCCTCGTCACAACCACAGAGCCATTCACATTTCTGATAAACACTGATGTTAAACTGGCGTGTATATTCTTTGTTCCTGCTTGTACTGTTCTGAAATTCCATGCTTATTGTTTGGTGGGGACTCGGTGTGAGGCTTGCAGTCCCTCCATTTTATTTTTCACGAGCCGCCACTGATCCCGCTCAGTTTGTGTATTAAAAAGGTAAAAGTTTTACAATTATTACCTGTACTACGTATTATTTTCGTCGGTTCGACTTACGACTAAAGACTTACAACCTGGTCGTCAGAACGGAACCCCATCGTAAGTGGAGGAGAGAATATATATATATATATATATATATATATATATATATATATATATATATATATATATATATATATATATATATATATATATATATATATATATATATATATATATATATATATATATATATATATATATATATATATATATATATATATATATATATATATATATATATATATATATATATACATACATACATACATACATACATACATACATATACATACATATACATACATACACAGTCGGCCCTTAACATACGCGGGGGTTAGATAACAGAGATACCCGTGAATGTTAAAAATCCGTGTACTTTTGTCCAAGGTCACCACTCCTCCCAACTCGCTCCCTCCTCCGTCTCCTCCACCTCCACCGTCACTACTGCCGACAACAATCACAAATGTTTTGTGAATAACTGCACCTCCACTTCCTATGTACAGTACTGAACTGTACTGTGCTGTACATTTTTACAAACAATAAACATGACAAGAAAAGCTATTAAAAAAAAAGAGATAAAAACTTCACTTTACTGTACAGTCACTCAATTCCATAACGGGTGGTGAAGTGAGGGCAACGGTGGATTCAGCTGCTTCCTCACTGCCGCCAGTGATTGGTGTTAAATCTCTCCTTCGGTGATCAAAGAACATGGTGATGGGGAGTTGTCGTCTCTTTCATTCATTTCTTCCATGATGTTTTGTATGGAGCGAAAACGTCATCCATCCCTCGCATGAATTTCAGGGCACGCACCATGGAGGGGTCCATACTATAGGCCAGGTTTTTCAGTGCCTCAATATTCCTGGTCATCTCCCCCAACTTTTCCAGCGTTATTTCTTGGTGCTCTTCCTCTTCCTCATCCTCTTTCCCTTTCTCTTCCTCTTCCTCTTCCTTGCCTGAGTCTACTAACTCCTGTAGATCCTCCTCGGTCAGTTCAGTGTCGTGCTCTTCAATTAGCTCCCTAATCTCGTCCTCTGCCATGTCCCGGAAGCCTTCAGCAGCCACTTTCCTTGACAGTGCCAGGGTCTTTCTGAATATTTTCATTAAAATCCATCAAAATCATTTTCCTTGTCATCGTCTTAAGCACCAAACAGCTCCTCCCAGTCTTCTCCTTGAACAGGGCTAGAGGGTACGTGTTTTTCGAATCATTTTCAATTAAAAAAATGTTACAGCACATGTATATTTTACCTAAACTGTGCCTGAATGAATATATTCTCAGAAATAAATAGTAGTTTTGCTGAAACGTGATGTATTTCAATGTAAAATAGGATAAAATACATGACGAAAACAAGAGACTTTACCTAACCTTCCGATGTTCAAGATATGTTACTCGTTTTTTTAGTAGTTTTCGGTTAAAATACTCTTATATTAGTGATATTCTATTCATACTCTGCTTGATATAATACATTCACGGAAATGTAATATTTTTGCAACTACAGTGCTGATGTCAACACAAGCGTGGTTACAGCGAGACTGACTGAGTGAGGGAGAGCTATGCGTGTGTGTGTGTGTGTGAGGTTGCGGGAGCGGGCGGTGTCCCGTGTTCGGTGCCGTGCGCGATTTGAATGTACTTCAATTACTTCAATGTACAGAATATTCCTCCGGCGGGGCAATCCGCGTATTTGCAAATCCGTGAATGCTAAACCCGCGTATGTGAAGGGCCGACTGTATATATACAGGTGTATATATATATATATATATATATATATATATATATATATATATATATATATATATATATATATATATATATATATATATATATATATATATATATATATATATATATATATACTGTATACAGTATATCATAGGGTTAGAAAGGAATTAAATTTTATTACATGTGTGAAAGGTAACAAAAGAGAGTGGGGGGTGTTCTCTCGTGGCTCTGCTGTCTTGTGCTGGTGACAAACTTGTTAAATGGCAATGCAGTATTTTTTTTTATTATTATTTTTATTTATTCTTCACTTCTATTGGTACAGGATATATTATTTTATGTACAAAGAATAGCTTCTTCCACACGCAAACCATCCCCTGGGCGACATGACACATTCAACTACTTAGCCTGGTAGTCATTGGGAACAGGCAGAACCACCCACGCATCCAGCGTGGGTCGCAGCTGTTATGCCATTCCAAGATTGTGTTGTCATATCTCGGAATATTGCAAGTTGTTGCACATCACTTTTTTATAACGATGACAATGCAGGAAAAGCATCTTTAGCCATCACTTAACAGTAAATGGTGTTAATTTTTTAACATCATAAAACTGATTGAGTGTATATCTAACCCATTGCTTGTATATCTCTACAACATACAGTATAATGATCCCCCCCCCCACCTGCTACTTGTACTTTTAATATAAATCTGTACCTGTTCTTAAAAAAAAATTTGTACATGTACATTTATTTCTGAATAAGTTTTATGATAGAAATTGTTCTATTTATGGATGAAAAAAGTACTGACAATAAATATTTACAGATTCTTCACACCCACTACGAGCACAACAATTTCCCGGGCCCTGCAGAGGCATGGCTTGTGGCCAAACGTCTTGGTCTCAAACCAAAACGAGTCAAACATTGGTTCCAGAACAAACGGGGAAAAGATCGTCGAGCAATAAATATAACCAATCCATACTCCTGCATCTGTTCTCTCTGTGGAGCAGCGTTTGTTTGCGAGCTCTTCCTGGAAAACCACAAAAAGCTTCACAAATCAAATGATACATTCCCGTGTGAACAGTGTGGAGCGGTCTTTTACTCTGCAGTCTTAAGGGAAACTCACTTACTGAATCACAATCTTGTGTCAGAATCCAAAGCATTTTTCAAAGATACCCCTGATGGAGCAAGAAATCTATTGACAGAGGGTCAGGAAGAAATGTTAGACATTGTAGAATTTGAAGAGTCTGATGGAAGTGAACCTGAGCTTGAAATTGATGATACAGAAACCATAGAAGAAGAAGCTGACAATATTGAGAGAAAAGCAGACAGTCGTTTAGGTTATGCAAAAGTTACACCAGATGAACTTGAAAATGCTGTGAAAAGCATAACAGGGTTACTTGAAGCTGATCAGAAGGACACAAAAAATGGTCTCAAGGAGACTACCGATACTGAAGATGAGGAAGACGATGCTTCCTGTAAAAGTGATATGGAAGTAAGCAGATACCTTGCAGAAGAAATATCTGAGAGTCACTCTGCCATAGCAGAAGAAAAGACATCGCAAGTGCCAGAAAAGAAAATTATACGTGAAGAAGTGTTCTTTGATGACAATACAGATAGTGATGATGATGATGACGATGAGCCAAGATTGAAGATCGTCAGTGCGTATACCATTTCTCCCGATACTGAGGATCTGGAGTTAGAAGAATCATCATAGATGATAAAAATGTGCATCGTGTTAGTTGGTGAAACTCACTTCAGAGCTTTGTGGCAATAAAGCATTTAAAGGATAGCTATTGTATACGTTTTTGGATATATGCTTAACTGACTGCTGAAAGGTCATATGTCTGAATCTTTTACCACTAAATCAAATACTGTCCATTATTTATAGAAATTTTAAACCAAGCATTATTATCCATGTTGTAAAAGATTACAGAAAAAGCATCGGTGTAAAAGGTGGCTTCTAAACCTTTGATTTAAGGTACCGTAATTATTTATTTTTATGGAATCATTGTTTTAAGATTACCATGGATGGAAAGTATGTCGAAGATATAATAAAATGGCCAACAGCTAAAGAATAAATTAGCAGGAACATTGAAAATAAGACAGTTAATATATGTTACATTGAGAGCCTTTTATGAATACTGTACTGAAATTGCCTTGTGTGGTGATGCAGCTGCCTTTGATATGCTCACTAGAAATCCAAACTGACCCCACATTTGGCCGCTGCTGCCGGAAAAATTTTGCTCAGGGCTTGCGACTCACCAGCCATACACTGTAAGTACTATCAGCTGTATAGCATGTTTATTCTGTCTGCTTATTTATTTGGCAGCAGATTAGTGTATGAAAATATTGAAGCTGCTATACAGTGCTTTTAATAATATCACGTCAAATTTTAAAACTGGCTCCTAGATATTTCTGACATGGCTCAATACTTAAAATTTAATGTGATACGACAGGTGAACAATAAATTCTCAAAAGTTTGCACTCTTGTTAGTGATATGTTAGAAAGTTTATGTTGCTCAAAAGTAGGGTGTTCAAAATATAATTTTACAGTTGAATTTTCTTATCTGATCACTGATATGGTATACAAGATTTAGTGACTATCAACCAGTCAACTTAACTTTTCAGCAGTTATCTTTGTTATTCCTAACTGGAAAATTAAATTCTATTTCAGTGGAGATTAATATTTTGAACACACACATGTAGTCTTCAACCAATAAATGTATAGTTGAGAGGAAACCCTGTTGTTCAAGACCTCGTTATGACCAAGTGTTTGGATATTGGTTGTTTCATATATGTACTGTACAGTCACAGCTCACTTGTCTCATCTTCAGTTTTTCTTCCAGATTTCAAAGGGTTATACATTAAATCTTTACCTCCTGCCTGAGATAAGAGAAGGCATCAAGTTATGGTATAGTCTGAAGTACAATTCTGACACATTTTGGCCTCCATCTCTGAGTTTTAGTGGGTCAGTCGGATGCATTCTCTTATCACCAGTTAGGGGGAAATTTAACATATGCTGTATATGTCTTTGAAAATTGGAGCCTTGTCTGTCAACTTTATTCCGTAGCCAAATGAATGAGCTGAAAGAAGTGCTCTGAGGTTCACAAAAACCACAAAAAATTCAGTAATCAACTCAATCTTTATTCCTCTTGGATTGATTTAATAATGTTTAATGTCATCCACGTTTAGATAACTTTTACATCCATTCATCATCTGGCTTGACTCAGCACAGACTGGCATTATCAGAATTACTTAGTACTTTTTTTTTACTGTTCTTATGAAATTGAAGCATTCTTGTTCATTTATATAATATCTTGACTCTTCTCCCTTTTGACTCTTCTCCCACTCTTGTGTGGGATTTCATGAAGGGTACAGAGACTTAAAAGGGGGGATGAAAAACTGTGGAGAAAGTGGTGCAGGACATGTGTAGAGTGTGACATATTGTATCCAGAGTCCCAGCTATAACCATACAAAGCTTTTACTGCAGTACCTTTTGTAGGTCACACAAGATATATTTGTATGCCTGTCCCATCTAGTACTGATACTCCATCCCTAGCAGACTAATGTGACCAAGGTGCACTAAGCTTACTAAGTAATTTGCAGCCTCATCAATGGATGTTCTTTTTGATAATGAAAGGATCCATTACCTTATCCTCTCCTGCTCTTTGTGTCACAACATATGACCCCAGAGCCTTACACATAGAGACAAGTACAGTGCATGTAAATCATGTAATATGGATAAGTGAGCTGTGACTAATATTTTGTATAGCAAGCTTGTTGGTACTACTGTGTAAGAGCTTTTTCTACATATTCCAGAAATTTTAATAGACATTTTGGACAAACTGAATGACGAAAATATTTTTATGAATGAAAAATACAAAGCTTGGGAATAATGAGGTTATTAATTGGTCATGTTGTTGTTGACCTTGTTGATGTGAGTCACTGCTGTAGGTTACAAACATCGTCCCAACAGACAAATACTGTTAATGTCTGCCATTTTGATTGATGATTGTAAAGGGTAAAAGGAAACCATATTTTAATGTGAAAAAGAGTCGATCCTTCGTAGGTATTTAGCATATTTTGAGAGTGGTAGTATGCAGACTGCTGTATTGATCTCTTTGTTATAATACTAATAGTTTTGTGCCAGGCAAAAATGTGATTGTAAAGCTTTATTTAATTATGATTTATAAGGCTTTATTTAAGTGGATGTGCCATAAATCATTATTCTTTTTTTGTTGTTTATACTTTTGTAAAGGCTAGTGTCTCTGGCATTCTACTTCCCACCATATTGATAATATTTGTGTAAGTTGACTTTTTTAATGTGTTTATGAAAGTTTGTAGATACTTTAATTTGAAATGTTTATTGGGAAATTTTACGTATTACAGGTGTACAATATTTGAAACTTCTTCAATGTTTTTTGTTTTCTGCTTGAGTCGTAGAAATCGGTTTATAAATTTAGTTATATTTTGTCTATTGTTCCTCCATGTTTATTTACTGCAAACAAAAAAAGGGCTTCATTTTCCATTCACCTGGGTGTTACTGTAGCCTGGCATCTCAGTTTTACATGTCAAGAATTTTTTTATAATAGTTTCCTTAGCACCGTCGGCACTTGTAATGACAAAGAATTTTTAATTCGAAAATGGAATTGTCCATTCTGCTCCTTTTGAAATATGGAGTAAGAGCAGTATATTTTTAAGCAGATCTTATGTTCATTGATTTAAGAATTTTAATTTGGACCAACCAACTGTGCTAAGGACAAGTAATTTATTTCTATGGAAGGATACCTTACAAAGGAGAAAATGGAATGAGCTTAGTAGAATTAAGTTAGCTTTGAAGCATCTCCTCTCTCACTTACTCTCTCTTTCTTTGTTGGATAATTGTGTATTTATTGATAGTTTGCTGAGGAAGGTGAAGAGTTTAGAGTTAGTATTCTGTACTGTGCTAAATTGCTTGTTGATTGATGCTCTGTGACATTTGTTAAAGCAAGTCTTTATTCCAATACTGTACAGTTATAGTGTTTGTATTTGTCACTCAGAGTGTTGTTCTCATGCATTGCTCACAAGTAGGGTTTCTTCTTTCCAGGCATTATCACTGTCTTGGTTTTCCGGAACAAATTCTGTCATTAACTCGTGATCCTGGGATTTTCCAGTTTATTTATGTACATATAGGGTATATATGAACAAGCAAAGATAAATCTTAGTATGCGATGTTACCAAGCTATACTACACAGGTATGAAATTAAAACATTTGCGGGAGAAATGTAACGATGGGAATATGAAATAACAGCTATGTTCTTAGAATAACAATTTTATTGAAAAGGAAAGGGTATAATGAGACACTGAACAGTACATAATTATTTGGGGGGGAACAAAGTGCAAAATCATATTCCACGTATTTTACTCTAGGAAAGTTGCTTTTCTCATACAAAAAGTGATAATAGTAACAAAGAATGTTTACATAGAGATACTAGTGGGAAAGTGGGAAGATACGAGTATATATATATATATACCTGTATAGTATAATATACAGTGGAGTCTGCATTTACGCGGTCAATTGAACCCATGGAGGCCCGCGTAAAATGAGAAACGCGTAAATGAAATAACATAACATATGGGATTAATTGGAATAGAGACTGGGCCGACCCCCAAACTCCACTTTTTCCGACACAATACGTACGTTGTAGTAAAAATAACATCTTAATTTTATGATGGTATGCACACACAATTAATATTTAAGAGAAATACAGTCGCCCGGTTAATGTCCATTCAAATAATGGACTCGACTCCCCCCCCCCTTCTTCCCACGCTCGCTGGCTCCTCCCTCTCTGGGAAATGTTTGGGTGAAAACAGTAGGCTTACATTTTTAGTAATAAATAATACCTCAGACTAAAGTTAGGTTAATATAATTGACATTGCTGGATTCCTTGCAAGACCAGGAATATTTTGAATATAAATGTCATATATTTTGCACAAAAGATAAAATTTTTGCTCTTTCTATTGAAAATTCTTACATTAGATCTAAAATTTGTATGTCTAATGCAAATTCCATGATGTTTATATTTAAAATAATCACAATCTTATAAGAATTCCAGCAATGTAAATTATATTCTGGCCGGGTAATTTGTATGAATTTTATGAGCTAAAACAACTATCTTCAGTAAATATAGTAAACAAATTATACTTCACCTGCGTAAATGACCAAATTTACCACGTAATTACAGCATTTCATTCTGGCAAGGCACCGCGTAAATGACCAAATGCATAAACAAAAGCCGCGTAAATGCAGACTCCACTGTATATATATATATATATATATATATATATATATGGAGTAGAAGTCACCCCATGCCTCATGACGCCATTTCACCCATATAATTTTAAGTTCACTTAGTGTAATTCAAGATTATTTTCTTTAAATCAACACTGCACTGCATTATATATTGTCCATGTGTAAAATAAATTTCAGAATGACCAATAATTGTACTGTAAAAATGTAAAAATAGTTTATGTTCAAGAGAGTCTCAAGCAAGATGCTACCTCCACTGAGCAGAGACACAAACCGACACCATTCTGGGTGAGTCGAGTGGCTATTTGGTGCGCTAAAAACTAGTTCCCTGTTCTTCATTTATGTTAAATATTTGTTAAAATTACTAAAAATTTTAATATAAGACTTGGAAAATTATTGAATAGTACAACCTTCTTGATATTTACTCAAATGGTAACGAATTTAAGCCCTAAAATCGATTACTGTATTGGCAGACTAATACTCAGCTGGTGAGCAGGCGAAAACATGTTGACACGATTTCGTAAGGATTTTGTTAACCGAATTTTTGTTGGTTAATCGAGTTGAAGATTTTTATGGAAGGTAATTTATTAACCGAAATTTCGTTAACCGAGGGATCACTGTATACGTACATACAGTGATATCTCCATTAGCCAGAAAAATTGGTGCAGGACACTTCCGGGAAAGAGAGATTTCCGGGTAACGAGATGAATTCTCTCAAAGCTGGGAAAAATCCCTCATCCCTGGAATTTTCCGGTTAATGGTAAAATGTTCTCGGAAGTTCCAGAAATTGTCCACTACATCATCTCTCGAACCCGGTAAAATAACCCTCATCCTTGGAATTTTCAGGGTACCAGAAAATTTTTCTCGGAATTTCAGGAAAATGCGCCTGATTTTCATCACTCAAACCCCGATATAAACTCATCCATCCCCGTAATTTTCTTGGTATTAGGAAAATTTTATCGGGATTTTCCAGAAAATGTGCCCCTCGGAAAATCGTTAACAAAACTGGAATTTTCCAGAAAATTCCAGCTTTGGGAGCGATTTTCTGAGAAAATTTCAATTCCAGCTATCGGAGAGTTCCGGGTTTGAGGGATTCCAGCTAATGGAGATATTATTGTATATACTATATGAAAAATCTTGGCTGATGGCTAATTTGATTTTCAAGTACAGTAATATCTATTTTGTGAAATACTCTATAAAAAAAGCATGTGTAATGAACTAAGAGATCAGTGTTACTTCTTACATGTTCACTTGATAGATATTATTTTAAGAAGTTTAACATATATATTTTTTATGCCATATTTTTTAATTTCATCGTCTTCGCCACTGATCGGCTCATTAACCGCTTGGGAGGTTGCTCATATCTCTGTTACTCACTGTTGGCAAGTACTGTGCATGCACCTGCTCCTGAATGTATCTGAACCTGTTCCATTGTTGGTCAAGTCTGGTCTTGAAAGAGCTCACACTCGGTGCCATCACAACACTCTCTGGCAGGTTGTTCCAAGAGTTCACAACTCTCACTCCAAAAAAGTTACCCCTCACAGTTTTCTGGACTTGTGGCTTCCTCAACCTTGAGCTGTGGCCCCTTGTGGGGCGGGCGTCTGCCAGCTCCAGGTATGGACACTCGACTGAGTACAGTAGTGCCCTCTGAGATATTTACACACTTCAATTAGGTCACCCAAGGGCAGATCCAGGAGGGGGGTCCTAGAGGTCCAGATCCCCCCCTTTTAACCAGAAAATTCCAAAACTTTTTCTTTAATGCAGTACAGGTGTTTTACTCAGGCATTTTTGTATAGTGAAAAGTAATTAATATTGACTTAAGAATATCTCCTGATATCAAGTGCACATGGCTTCAAAATGCCCATAATATTGGTCAGATTTTAAAGAAAAAATTGAGGAGGGGGGGGGGTTACAGCCCCTCAACCCCCCCCCCCTCCCCCCCGCCCCAGCTGGGTGGGCTCACTGTGCTCGCCATGATCCACCACCCACAACTTCTTGGATCCCCCTTCAGATCTTCCTGGATCCATCCCTGTCAACCCTTGCCCATCTGTAGTAATGAACCTTTATGAGGGCATAAAAAAAGAGGAACTGTTGTTCTCATTTCAAGTCAATGAAACATGATTCGTGTTGTACAACTTTTTAGTGTGTGTTAGAAGGAAAACATATTTTAAATAATTTAATTAAACTGGAAATTTTTTCAGGCAGACCCAGATTTACGATAGGGTTCTGTTACTGAAAACCTTTTGTAAATCTGATCCCATTTTCCCAGAGAATCTCATTGTAAAAGCTGAGATATGTTCTTACAAAAGAAAACCCTCCCAAAAAAGTCTTAAAATGCTACAAAACAAGTTTTATGGACATAATGATTAACATAAATAGTGAAATGCTTGCAGTACAGTACAGTAATAACTTTATATTTATGAGAAACTGCACCACAAGTTGGGATGAAGTGTGAGACTGCGAGGCTCAGGTGATAAAAGTACTGTACTGTACTGTATAGTGGCAGATGAACAATATGTTTACTTCACTGTGTGTACAGTTATATTTTGAGATGTTTTGCTTTCACGGGATTTGATTTTCTATAAAGTTTTATCTAATGGATAAATCCTAAACTTATCCATTTAACGTTTTATTCTTTCCTCTGATGCCAGATCAAATTCTTCAGATACTAAACACATCAGTGTTCTTATAGTCAAAATGGTTTGATAACTCAAACACTACTTGTATTTTAATTTTAGCTTAATTAACCACTGAATACAGTACTGTCATATACTGTACGTGTATTTATTTTAGAATACATAATACAGCTCCTCCCCGACTTACGACCTGCCTCAATCGTGCCAAATTTTGGTCAAATTACTTATTTTCGAGTCCCAAAGTCAGTACACAGACAAAATTTTCATCTGTAATTCACTTTAAAATGGCTGGCAAGCTTAAAAGTGAGTGTTTTGTGGTGCTGAGAAGAAAAAGAGACCCCCCATTTTAGATTTTCTATGTATTATTTAAGCATTTCCGACTTACGACCATTTCGACTTACGACCTGGATGTCGGTCCCTAACCCCGTCGTAAGTCAGGGAGCAGCTGTAGTCTTTATAAACTGACCAGGTCCAGTACAGGAAGCCTTGCGATACTGCAAGAAAAATAAATAAATAAAAATCCTAACGTGATTATGATTACGTAAATCAGACCTTGGGACAAAAAAAAAAATTCTGTAACTTTAGATCTTTGTAAATCAGGAACTGCCTGTGCAGTGCAGTGAGGAAAATGGATAACCTTATCCACCTCTAATGTTCAGTGCTATTAAAAGAAACGTTGTTAGTTTTTCTGATAGCAACTAATTATTTTACACAGAAGCCAGTGGGTGAATGTGAAACTATTATACACAATGCCTGTAAAATGTTTTGTTAAAACTAGGAAATCCCAGGATTTGCGGCTCTTGTCACGAGATTTATCATTTACCAGTCGGGATCCCAATTGAGAAACCCTGCTCACGATATATGGGGAAACACGAGAGGTCACCACCCCACAATGACCACAACTAGGCTTCAGTTTTTGACATAACGGTACTATGAGTGTCCTTTTATTCTATTCTCTCTGATAACTGATAATTATTGAATCAGTGTTGTAAAGCCTCCTTCACCAAGACTGGAAAACAATTGAGTGTGCATGTGTAGCTGAATGTGTTCATCGTTTGTACCTATGTGACCTGTATAAATGTAAGCCATGTTGGTGCTATGTGTTCGAGTGTGAGTTTGTGTGTTTCTATACTACTGGACCATTGTGTAATGTATCAATGAATTTGTTTCTCTAAGTATTTATTGTGACTTTTTAGATGAGATGTTAAGTTATAATTTGCCTCTGTCTTCACATGAGCTATCATTGAATGGGGTGGTTACTCTGTACAAAGTTAATACTGTATTGTTTTGGTATAGAGACACTGTTTATAAAGGAAGAGAGTAGAAGAATGTGTGGTTTATTGATGGTGGGTAAATACTCATTATTATTCTGTTATGTCTGTCCCTGTACTGTACTGTATATGCAGTAAACTGTATCCTGTCTTTAATACAGGTCTAGTACAATTTTTGCAAATTTGTTGTTGACTATACTGTACTGTACTCATCGTAGCAGAACTGATGAGTGTGTTCAGTCTTTTTTTTCCTTACAAAGGATTACAAAATAATGACAATAATACGATGGAAACCACAGTACTGTACTTGTAAAGTCCGCGTCGACCAATCAATGACAGCTGCTCAAGTACTTACTCTCGAGTAGATTAGTTTTTCACAATTTCAGGTTGAGGTAGATTGAGCATAACCCGCAACAGCGGATATATTATTAGTACTCATCTTTTACGTATCCTCTTATTCGTACAGTGTGTACCATGTTACTGATGGCCCCCGTTCTTCTCTCTCTGGTGTGTACTTACAATGTTATATGTTCTTTGTTATCCATAGCTCTAAGGTCTTGATAGTTTACAAACAATATTTTATGGTGTTCTGTTTACTGAAGACAACACCAGGAATGTGAAAAAAGAGACAATCTAAATTGATCCATAGATGCTAGTGATGTTTTCCCGGTACCCACAGGTGACGAGAATCTTTTTATTAGTCAGTAAGTCGTACAATGATTGCAAGAAGTGTGTGATGAAAACTGCCATATTGGTTTGTTGGAATACCTGAGTAGGACTTATCGCCTTTTATTTATTTTGTTTTACCCCTCACTCATACATTATGTGAAAGAAAGTTGTGGAAGGAAACCTAATTTAGTCGCCATATTCAGATGTACTTTGTGTATTTAAAATACATTTTTTATGTAAATCAATATGTTTTTACAAGGAGTTAAACAGTGTAGTAACAAGTTCATTAGTCACCATGCTTTTATGATGTGCAAGAAATTCCCAGTCACAACTTGTTCAGAATTAGTTTTGTTCTTGGATCTTGTCAGTGGATGACACTTCAGGTTTTTTGTGAGAATCATTTTTCCTTAAGTTAAAACAAGTAACTGAGCCTGACTGGCTGCCCTAGGGAGCCAGTACTTGCTACTAGAGTCACAATACCACTAGATTGTTGTGTTATAGTCAAGATGTCTGCCATGTAGTACAAGTAAGTTATTATTTTTTCCATCTGTTGTGCTTGTAGTTAACTGAATTTTCACTGGAATTTTCTAAATATTCTGTAGCATTTTGCCATAAAGGCTAACATTTTAGACTAAATGTTTGTATCATTATCCACATTACAGGTATATATATATATATATATATATATATATATATATATATATATATATATATATATATATATATATATATATATATATATATATATATATATATATATATATATATATATATATATATATATATATATATATATATATATATATATATATATATATATATATATATATATATATATATATATATATATATATATATATATATATATATATAGCATCCACTACGTGATTTTCCTCCAGCTATGGTACAGTATATCCAAATCAGGCAAAGCCTTCAATAGTCAACAAATGATCAATTGCTGCCTCTAGGTGAAATTGATTACTTTCTTGATGCATGATACTTGATTACTTTCTTAATACATGATACTTGATTACTTTCTTGGTTTCTTAATACATGATACTTGATTACTTTCTTAATAAATAAAACTGATTATTTTCTTGATACATGATATATCAACTGGCAGTTACTTTGCAGTCACTAACAAAGTACGAGTGAGACCAGCCCTCCTCTGTTGCTTTAGTAAGACAAGCCCCTCATGTTGCTTTAGTGATCCCTTAAAGAGGAAGAAAAAGAAGTACAGGCGAGGAATATCATCCACATAGGAATTAACAGTGGTTACACTCCAAGAGGCACCAAAGCTTAACCCAGATATTGGGGTCCAGGATGAGGAAAGGGGTGACAGGATCCAGGACGACAACAAGGGGTTACTTTTATATAGGTCAAATGAATTTGTATACAGTACTCTATTAGAATCACCCCAGGGCACTATTATATGGGTTCCCATCCCTTCCTATTCTGCCTCTTGTATTTGTAGGTACAGTATACCATTGTTTCACCAAATTGGCGAAGTAAATAATGCTTATTTGTTATATACTGTATATTTTTTTTTAGAATGTGACCCTACACCAAATTGGTGGCAATGCAATGAATTCAAGGGATGGGAGTGATGTTTGGGTTCTTGTACATGCAAATTAGTAAATTAATTTAATCGATGGATTAACTCTGAAAATGTACTGTACTGGACACAGGGAGACTATAGTCTGTGCAGCTGCACAGGGCCCCCTCCTGAATGAAATATATTTGTTGTTTAGTAGGATTCGTATTTCAATTCTGATGCGTTGTGTTGCACAACTTGGGAAATTTTAACCTGTGTAGAGGAAGCTGATATTACTTTTATCCTCTTCACCACTGATTGGCTCATTAGATGCTTGGATGGTCAGTCATGTCTCTGTTACACACACTTGACAAGTACTGGGCACGCACTAGCTCCTGAATATATCTGAACCTGCTCCAGTGCTGTTCAAGTTTGATCTTGAACAGTTCACACTCTGCCGACACAACACACACTGGCAGATTGCTCCTAGAATTCACAACTCTCTCTTAAAAAAGGTTGCCCTCAGTTTTCTGGACTTGTGGCTTATTTAGCCTTGAGCTGTGACCCATTGCCGCCAGCTCCAGGTATGTATTCGTATACTCGACTGAACAGTGCTCTTTGAAATGTTTATTCTCTCTACAACTCAATTAGGTCACCCCTTCCCCATCCGTAGAATAAGCTAGGTAGTAGGGTGAGTCAGTGTATTTATGGGCATTAATCTGTACTTATAAGGGTGTCAGTGTACTTATAGGGGTGTCACTGTACAGTACTTAAAAGGATGAGTCTGTTGTTAAGGATATGAATCAGTGTACTTACAGGGGTGAGTCTGTACTTATGGGTATGAGTCTGTGTACTTATGGGCATGAGTCAGTGTACTTATGGGCATGAGTCAGTACTTATGGGCATGAGTCAGTGTACTTATGGGCATGAGTCAGTACTTATGGGCATGAGTCAGTGTACTTATGGGCATGAGTCAGTATACTTATGGGCATGTCAGTACTTATGGGCATGAGTCAGTGTACTTATGGGCATGGGTCAGTGTACTTATGGGCATGAGTCAGTACTTATGGGCATGTGTCAGTGTACTTCTGGGCATGAGTCAGTGTACTTATGGGTATCAGTCAGAGTACTTATATTTACTTTTATCCTCTTCACCACTGATCGGTTCATTAGCCGCTTGGGCGATCGGTCAGGGCTCTGTTACACACTGTTGGCAAGTACTGGGCATGCTTCAGCTCCTGAATGTACCTGAACCCGCTCCAGTGTTGGTCAAGTCTTACTTTTTACTTTTATCCTCTTCGCCACTGATCGGCTTGTTAGCCGCAGGCGATCGGTCGACTCTTTTCCTTTATATTCTTCACCAAAAGGTCGGCTCGCTAGCCGCCCGGGCGTCGGTCACGTCTCTGTCACGCACTGTTGGCAAATACTGGGCATGCACCGGCTCCTGAATGTACCTGAACCCGCTCCAGTGTTGGTCAAGTCTTCTCTTGAAAGAGCTCACACTCGGTGCCGTCACAACACTTTCTGGTAGATGTTCCAAGAGTTTACAACCCTCACTCCGAAAAAGTTTGCCCTCACGGTTTTCCGGACTTGCGGCTTCTTCAATCTTGAGCTGTGACCCCTTGTGGGGCGAGCGTCCGCCAGCTCCAAGTAAGGACACTCAACTGAGTAGTGCCCCCTGAGATGCTTATAAACCTCAACTAGGTCCCCCTTGCCCGTCTGTTGTCTTGAAAGAGCTCATACTCAGTGCTGTATTGTTCCAAGAGTTCACAACTCTCACTCCGAAAAAGTTTGCCCTCACAGTTTTCTGGACTTGCGGTTTCTTCAATCTTGAGCTGTGACCCCTTGTGGGGCGAGCGTCCGCCAGCTCCAAGTAAGGACACTCAACTGAGTAGTGCCCCCTGAGATGCTTATACACCTCAGCTAGGTCCCCCCTTGCCCATTTGTAGTATAAGCTAGGCAAGTTCAGGCGCTCCAGTCTCTCAGGGTAGCTGAGGTGCCGAAGTGCAGGCACCAGTCTGGTGGCCCTCCTTTGAACATTTTCAACCAACTGACAGTCGCTAGCATATCTCGGAGACCAGACGGGGTGACAGTACTCCAGATGGGGAAGCACTTCACTCTTGAAGATCGTTACGAAGGACGGACCGTCTAGATATCTGAACGACCTTCTTATAAGACCCAATAATTTATTTGCCTTATTTACTTTCTTCTCGCAATGGCCCGAGAACTTCAGCTCATTGTCAACATACACACCCAGGTCCTTCTCACATTGTCTCAACTAGTGCAGTTTCTTCATCCCGTTGGGACATATGATACGCCTCCTTACCGTTGGTACGCTCCAGGTGCATCCTCTTACACTTCGTGACATTGAATCTCAGCAGCCATTTCTTCGACCATTCCTGGAGCCCACAGAGGTCTTTCTGCAGCTCTTTACAGTCCGCTTGGTTCTTGATTTCCCGAAATAACTTGGCGTCATCAGCAAACATTTGTATGAAGGAGTGTACAACGTCAGCCATGTCATTTATGAAACAAGCAAACAACAGAGGGCCCAATACACTGCCCTGTGGTATCCCGCATGTGACAGGTACGGATGACGATTTCTTGCCATTAATCACCACACACACTGCTTGGGGTCATGTAGAAAATCTTCTATCCACGCTAGGACATTTCTCCGAATTCCGTACCCTTCCACTTTGATTTTCAGCCTTTCATGGGGTACACTATTGAAAGCTTTGGCAATATCTAGGTAAATTTTGTCGATATTATCACCCCGTTCCAGAATATGGGTCCAAATATCCAATACCTTGAGCAATTGTGTTGAGCAGGAGCGCCCCGGCATAAAACCGTGTTGGCAATCCTTTACAAGGTTGTTTCGTATTAGATGTTCCATTGCGGCATCTCTGATAATGCTCTCAAGTACTTTACATGTGATGCTGGTCAGGCACACCGGTCTATAGTTGTTTGTGGAGTGACGATCGCCTTTCTTGAAGATAGGACTCACATAAGCCACTTTCCATTCACTGGGGACCATTTGTTCATCCAGGCATTTACAAAACAGGATCATCAGGGGCTTGGCAAGCTCGTTGCACAACTCTCGTAGCACTCTAGGATGCACCATGTCAGGGCCGGGACTCTTATGGACCTTTAGCCTGGACAGTTTATTTCTAATACCCTCTTCTGTGAACACAATGTGGGTTAGTGCTGTGTCGAACCGTCTGTCCCCAAACGCAGGAAGGTTAATTGCATCCTCTCTTGTGAACACCAAGGAAAAGAAGCTGTTCAATGCCTCAGCTTTATCCTGATCAGAATCTGCATAACTACCATCTTCAAGCCTCAGGTCTGATACTCGTATTCGCGTTTTCAATTTCGACTTTGCATAGCGGTAAAACGCCTTTGGGTTTGACTTGACCTCGCTTGCAACCAGCCTCTGGAACTCCTTTTCAGCCCTTCTACACTCTATCTTTGCTTGGTTTCTGGCTCTTGCATACATCCTCCTGTCTTGCTCATCGTTTGACCCAACCCACGTCTTGAATTTCTGGGTTTTCTTCTTAATTCTGTCAACCACCGCATGGTTCATGTGTAGGGATCCCCTCGTATTCCTAGCAGCACTGGGTTTGGTCTTGGGTATATATTTATCGATCAAATAGGTCACTTTACTAGTTATGATATTCAGCCGTGGACTTCACTCTACTCCACGCTCCCGAACCAACAATTCCTCTCAACAAGCTCCTCACCCAACAAGATCTCTCAGCAAGCTCCTCAACCAACAAGACCTCTCAGCAAGCTCCTTACCACACAGCAACTCCCTAGCACTGCACTGTACATACAATATATATATATATATATATATATATATATATATATATATATATATATATATATATATATATATATATATATATATATATATATATATACTATACAGAAAACGCATTGTGAGTTTCCCTTCTTACCTCCATCCTTAGTGCGAGATCTACATGTATGTATGTATGTGAGCCCATACAAAGAGAAACTTGACAACTGGCCACATACAGTATGCTACAAGCCATTGTACTTTTAGGTGTGAGTCAGTGTACTCATAGGTGTGAGTCAGTTGCTTGATTCACCTTCCTCTCACATTGGCTCGAGAACTTCACTTCATTGTCAACATACATACCCCTGTCCTTTTCATTCAGTCTCTATTAAAGTAGTTTCTTCGTCCCGTTGATAGGTTCCAGGTGCATCCTCTTACACTTCGTGACATTGAATCTTAGCAGCCATGTACTCGAGGTTATATCAATGTATGCCAAATCAACAAAGTAATGTTATGCCGAGGCATAATTTAGTATTATAATTTTTGTGAACTAGGTGTTCTGGTTATTTTCTATTTCAAGCAGCAGTTATTTTGGTAAGTTTGGGGAAATTTTCTTGTATTGATGTATTAACCATGTAAAAATTTTCTAGTGTGTATTGCATCAATTTTGCTATGATTTATTTACGTATTGTAAGCCTCGATCAGTGTAGTGTCCTACAACTTTCCAGGCTTGTCTCGCTCTGACCTGCAACGCCTGGATATCGCTAGAATTCTCTAGGTGGCTGAGGAGAGGTATAATTTTAGACCGCGAGCCCAGATGGTTTTATTCATGTGAAAGATGGCAAAATGTTTGGCCTCTTGGGTTGAAGACACCCTCACCCGACATTCCAAAAATGGATTGCTGCCGGGTCTGGGGTGTGGCTTTGCCCCTGAAAGTGGATAAAACGTGACATTTATATAATGGAAGAGCATCAAAGATAAAATCAGTGTAAAACCTTTCCTTGTAGTCCACTGAGTGTGAAATGAATTAATGGAAGCAATTTTAGGTGTGGCTTACACCTCGCCAGCAACACCCTCGGCTTCATTAGTTATTTGCATTCTTCTAACTTGTTACCCGTGAATAGTTGTCTTGATGACAGGAGCCTTATTTCAAAGCCAATATTGAAAAACACTTTGATATCAAATTAAAAAATTTATACAATTGTGTTAATATGAATACATGAAATAATACGATGAAAATAAACTTGAAGCGCTCCAACAGTAATGACATAACACAATACAAGCTTGTGGGGTATGAGATATTTGTTCACACTCAGGATGGGATGGAGAAAGGAAACTCACAATGTGCTCTCTGTATACATGTTGTATTGGATGTACAATGCAGCTTGGTGCTGGGAAGGCAGCATGGTTACAAGCGTTGAGTAGAGAGAGCTGGTTGGTGAGGGTGCTCAGAGGAGGACCAGCTTGTGGGTCGCCATGCTCGCCGGCGGGAGCGAGGGCCGCCAGGCAGGAGCGGAGGAGGTGTTGAGAGATGTTGCTTGCTGGTGGCGGTAAGTAGAAAGAGACAGGTCACCAGGAGGTGAGGTCTTATATAGCGGAGGTAGGCGTTGCTTAATAGTTGACCTCCGGCATGTAAGGCGGCGCTGGTTGCTGACCAAGACACGAGGTGCGGCTGGAGAATTCGCGGGGTCGGCTACTCAGCGACAAAAGCGTTTGTAGGGGAGGAATCCACTACAAGCTCACTGAGACGTTGAACTGTAATCTTTCCTAAAGATTATTAAATGAATCACTTTTATTCATAATAACAAAAGAAATTGATTGAACAATATATTATAATTATCATGGTACTGTACACACTTAAAATGTACAGCTCCAATTGGACGTTTTCTTGAGTACATTATAAATCATCTTCATCACTATCACTGTCCTCACTCCAGGCATTGTCTGATTCCTCTTCATCCACTGACAGAACACTGATTTTGTCCACATTATCCCTAGGAGTGTCTGTGACTGAACTACCTGAGTATCAGTCTGACTAAAAAAAAATTTGATTTTCCTTCCATCCATCGTCTGTGCAATGTGCTTTACCAGTTGGATCAGTTTGATCACCCATTTTCCAAGGCCTTGCTACAAATTGGGCCCTTTTGATTTGATTACCAAGTGTCCTAGTGCACGGAGGTAAAAAGGCACAGTTGATCTTTTTAACTCTGGCCAGAGGTTCCTTCTCATTACCACCACTCATGCGTAGGAAGGCCTTATTTTTTACTTTTTACTTTTATCCTCTTCGCCACTGATCGGCTATTTAGCCGCTTGGGCGATCGGTCACGTCTCTTTTCATTTATATTCTTCACCAAAAGATCGGCTCGCTAGCCGCCCGGCGATCGGTCACGTCTCTGTCACGCACTGTTGGCAAATACTGGGCATGCACCGGCTCCTGAATGTACCTGAGCCCGCTCCAGTGTTGGTCAAGTCTTCTCTTGAAAGAGCTCACACTCGGTGCCGTCACAACACTCTCTGGTAGATTGTTCCAAGAGTTTACAACCCTCACTCCGAAAAAGTTTGCCCTCACGGTTTTCTGGACTTGCGGCTTCTTCAATCTTGAGCTGTGACCCCTTGTGGGGCAAGCGTCCGCCAGCTCCAAGTAAGGACACTCGACTGAATAGTGCCCCCTGAGATGCTTATACACCTCAACTATATCCCCCCTTGCCCGTCTGTAGTATAAGCTAGGCAAGTTCAGGCGCTCCAATCTCTCAGGGTAGCTGAGGTGCCGAAGTGCAGGCACCAGTCTGGTGGCCCTCCTTTGAACATTTTCAACCAACTGACAGTCCCTAGCATAGCTCGGGGACCAGATGGGGTGACAGTACTCCAGATGGAGAAGCACTTCACTCCTGAAGATCGTTACGAGGGACGGACCGTCTAGATATCAGAACGACCTTCTTATAAGACCCAATAATTTATTTGCCTGATTTACCTTCTTCTCACAATGGCCCGAGAACTTCAGCTCATTGTCAACATACACACCTAGGTCCTTCTCACACACAGTCTCGACTAGTGCATTTTCTTCATCCCGTTGGGACATATGATACGCCTCCTTACCGTTGGTACGCCCCAGGTGCATCCTCTTACACTTCGTGACATTGAATCTCAGCAGCCATTTCTTCGACCATTTCTGGAGCCCACAGAGGTCTTACATCTTGCCTCATTTATATCGGACGTTTTGAACCCATGCAGCGAGCAGACAAAGCTAGTAACACCTCGAATATCAACTTTCTCAGAAGGTAAGAGCTCGCAATACCGTCACATGACTCTGAGCTTCCTCTGCTTCAAGCTGCTCAAAGGGCTTCACTTTGCCCTTCCTGAAAAAGCACGTTGTAAATTCACAACCTGTTATGGCATGAAGCCCCAACAGTGCTTCAGTGAGTCCAGAATGCTTTTCCTCGAGAATGGTCGCTATTTCCGAGACATAGGTCATATTCAGGCGCAGGGTAGTGGAAGTAAGTGTGCCGACACAGGACCAGGGGGCAGCAGTACACCCTCCACCCGCTCTAACCCCCACCCGGGAGGCGGCACCAGCTCCGCCTACCGGACAGGAAGAGGTGAGCACCGTGAAAACAATGACATTTCTAACCACACCCTGCAAAATACAGTGTACTTAGCAAATGCTGCAGCTTCTGAGAATGGGGGAGGGGGCAGGGTTACTACTAAGAGCAGAGACGTTACCGAGAACAAATTCTGGCTTGAATGTCATGTACACTAATAATGACACGTTTCTTGATAAGAGAGAGGAGTTTGAAACACTACTGAGAGTACACCAACCAGATATTGTAGGAGTTGTAGAACTGGTGTACAAGAACAGGAGAATCGACCCAGAGGAATGTGAGTTCAGTATTGCTGGATATGACTCATTTACGAACCTTTCTCAAGAAACTTGCAAGAGGTGTGTGGTTATTTATGCTAGGCAAGACCTTAGAGCCAGCCAGGCGAGGGTACAGGGAGAGGATGTTATTGAAGAGTCCAAGTGGTGTAAAATAAATTAAAAGGAGGGGGACTTACTTATCGTCGGGTGTATCTACAGATCCCCAAACTGTGGCCCACTAAATCAAAGGAACTTAAGAACCTCAATAAACAACGCGGCGATGCTCAACCCTAGCCACCTCCTTATCATGGGGGACTTTAACTATGGCGACATCCACTGGAGAAACAAATTCACCCCAAATGACTTGAATAACCCTGCTACTCTTTTTGTAGAAACTTTGAGAGATAATTTTCTGTTCCAACATGTTAGAGTCCCGACACATTACAGAGGGGAGCAAACAACCAAGCCACTTGACCTCATAACAAACGAGGAGGGTATGGTGGCCAAACTGGAACACCTTGCCCCAATTGGCACCAGTCACCATATAGTGTTGTCATTCAGATTTAACTGTTACCTAGTTCAGGATAAGGCCAGGCCAAGGTGCAAATATTACAAGGGAAATTACAACGGAATGAGGGAAGAGATGAGAGGTATCAACTGGCCTGACTCATTAAGGCACAAGAACGCAGACACTACGCTGAATATCATAACTAGTAAAGTAACCCATTTGATAGATAAATATATACCCAAGGACAAACCCAGTGCCTCTAGGAATACGAGGGGATCCCTACACATGAACCACGCGGCGGTCGACAGAGTTACGAAGAAAACCCAGAAATTCAAGACGTGGGTTGGGTCAAACGATGAGCAGGACAGGAGGATGTATGCAAGAGCCAGAACCAAGCAAAGATAGTGTATAGAAGGGCTGAAAAGGAGTTCCAGAGGCTGGTTGCAAGCGAGGTCAAGTCAAACCCAAAGGCGTTTTACCGCTATGCAAAGTCGAAATTAAAAACGCGAGTAGGAGTATCAGACCTGAGGCTTGAAGATGTTAGTTACGCAGATTCTGACCAGGTTAAAGCTGAGGCACTAAACAGCTTCTTTTCCTCGGTGTTCACAAGATAAAATGCAATTAACCTTCCTGCGTTTGAGGACAGACGGTTCGACACAGCACTGACCCACATTGTGTTTACAGAAGAGGGTATTAGAAATAAACTGTCCAGGCTAAAGGTCCATAAGAGTCCCGGACCTGACATGGTGCATCCTAGAGTGCTACGAGAGTTATGCAACGAGCTTGCCTAGCCCCTGAAGATCCTGTTTTGTAAATGCCTGGATGAACAAAAGGTCCCCAGACAATGGAAAGTGGCTTATGTGAGTCCTATCGTCACTCCACGAACAACTATAGATCGGTGAGCCTGACCAGCATAATATGTAAAGTACTTGAGAGTAATATTAGAGATGCCGCAATGGAACATCTACTTCGAAACAACCTTGTAAAGGATTGCCAACACGGTTTTATGCCGGGGCGCTCCTGCTTAACACAATTGCTCGAGGTATTGGATGTTTGGAACCCATATTCTGGAATGGGGGGTAATAGACAATATTCACCTAGATTTTGCCAAGGCTTTCGACATTGTACCCCACGAAAGGCTGGAAATCAAACTGGAAGGGTACGGAATTCGGGGAAATGTCCTAGCGTGGATACAAGACTTTCTACATGACCGCAAGCAGTGTGTGTGGTGATTAATGGCATGAAATCATCATCTGTACCTGTCACAAGTGGGGTACCACAGGGCAGTGTATTGGGCCCGCTGTTGTTTGTTTGTTTCATAAATGACATGCCTGACGTTTTACACTCCTCCATACAAATGTTTGCCGATGACGCCAAGTTATTTCGGGAAATCAAGAACCAAGCTGACTGTGAAGAGCTGCAGAAGGACCTCTGTGGGCTCCAGGAATGGTCGAAGAAATGGCTGCTGAGATTCAATGTCACGAAGTGCAAGAGGATGCACCTGGGGCGTACCAACGGTAAGAAGGCGTATCACATGTCCCAACGGGATGAAGAAACTGCACTGTTTGAGACTGAATGTGAGAAGGACCTACAGTAGGTGTGTATGTCGACAATGTGCTGAAGTTCTCGGGCCATTGCGAGAAGAATGTAAATCAGGCAAATAAATTATTGGGTCTTATATGAAGGTCGTTCAGATATCTAGACGGTCTGTCTTTCGTAACGATCTTCAAGAGTGAAGTGCTTGCCAATCTGGAGTACTGTCACCCCGTCTGGTCCCCGAGATATGCCAGGGACTGTCAGTTGGTTGAAAATGTTTAAAGGAGGGCCACCAGACTGATGCCAACACTTTTGCACCTCAGCTACCCTGAGAGATTGGAGTGCCTGATATTGCTTAGCTTATACTACAAACGGGCAAGGGGTGACCTAATTGAGGTGTATAAGCATCTCAAAGGGCACTATTCAGTCGAGTGTCCTTACTTGGAGCTGGCGGACGCTTGCCCCACAAGGGGTCACAGCTCAAGATTGAAGAAACCGCAAGTCCAGAAAACTGTGAGGGCAAACTTTTTCGGAGTGAGAGTTGTGAACTCTTGGAACAATACGGCACTGAGTATGAGCTCTTTCAAGACAAGACTTGACCAACACTGGAGCGGGTTCAGGTACATTCAGGAGCCAATGCATGCCCAGTACTTGCCAACAGTGCGTAACAGAGCCCTGACCGATCGCCCAGCAGCTAACGAGCCGATCAGTAGTGAAAAGGATAAAAGGAAGTCAGGAACCGGAGAAAAGGATGGCTAGAGGTGGTGGTGGACCAATCGAGATAGTCACACCAATATACGAGAAAAACGAAGAAGAGGAAGAGGAGGAAGTAGACAAAGAGGGAGATAACGAAAAGAAAGTAGACGAAAAGGAAGAAAATGAAAAGGAAGGAGGCGAAGAGAGATGAGGAAGGGAAGAACAAGAAGAGATAATCGCCTCAGAATCAACGTGTCTATACTGTATATGTTGAAGAGACATAACGTATATGTATCACTCTATATGTCTATGTTTTGATGATATATCGATGAATTCATAAATACACCCTGAATGATATCGCACAATATCTTATTTTAGAAGTTCCAACATTAGCATTTCATATGTTTTTTGAAACAGCATATGAAAACATATCAATCTGTTTAACAACTTTTTAAGAGAGACTTATAGTGGTAAAATGCTGGTAACTTATAAGTTACAAAAAAACAAAACAAATAAACTGATATATAATCACCAAAGTTGAGTTCAGGCAAAAGGCTTTATTCCAGTAGATGACTATGAAATTTATATTATAATACCAACAAAATTTAAATTAAATTATTTAATTACGTGATGCCTACATGTAAGTTTTTGTATGAAAAAAGCTAAAAATTATCTTTGTTATTTGTTTTTTATAATATTTGGGAAATTTAAGGGATGAATTTATGAAAACATAATTATTTCGAGAATATTAAGATTCTGACATTAAGAAGCTTCAAATTTGGCGCGCCATTACAGCGATCAGCTGAGCGCGCACGAGCAATGTATCTGCCAAACACCTCAAGAGGAAACATTTACATCATTACTTTACAGCATCGTCTCATTTTGTAATATACATTATACCACCTGTAATGTATACCGAAATAATTACATAATATTTATATGGGTTTAATAATATCTTTAATTTGATATTTGACTAAAAAATGTATTACATTTTTTTGTACCCTGATATAGCAACTGGTCATCCCCCCGACAGACATCCCGATGTAAACATTACGAACAAAGGGGCAGATTGGGTACACCTGTCCTCTTATTTGGCCTCATTATCCTACTTCCACATGGTTTACCTGGTTTATTCCTCCTCCCGGGGATGCTAAGGGCCAGAGAAAAGGTAAGAAGTGGTTATGGTCGTAGTATTTTGTCTAAGTTGCCAGAGAAATACAATCAAATGGGGTTGCAATATTCATGTTCCGATCAGTGAATTTTCAGCCATATCTTAGTTACTGGTTGTTAAGTAGTTATTTCAGGGACGATTTTCTAAGTTCAATAATTTATGGCATCAAGGGTGAGTGGAAAGTGGACACCAACTAAAACTAGGTCAGTGGGAGGGTCAGGAGGCTGCAATATATCACTATTCCCTGTGATGCATTAGTGCAGAAAACATCTCTGGGCTGTATAGACTCATGAGGTATCTTAAGTTATGAATAAATAACTCGATGATGACCTTTTTATGATTTTATTCAAGAGAGTGAGAGGTGGAGGGCCAGAGGACAGTGTGAGAACCAGGACTTGGACTGTATTGTTTAGTGAGTCACACTTTTCTTTGGTTCAAGTTCAATAAAACAATGATTCTTTGGTGCTTGTAGTAGTGTAGCTGTAACAGGTTCGTAGCTGTGACTAAAGGTATCTTATGTGTTCATCAGGATGTAGGAAATACTTCTTATATTGTCTTAGCCTTTGTTTGAAGCAACACTTCTCTCTTCACTTAGGTTAGTAATACTGGTATTTACTGACAAGAACGGCGTCTCCTTAATGAAATAATTGTACACAGTTTTTGTTGCTGGTGAACTGAATACAAATTTTGATAATAAGAATTAATTTGTTTGATTATCTTGGAACAACTTTGATCTTAATTAAAGAGTGAGAGTTGTGATGCAGCATCATATATGACAGAAATGAATATTTTTTGCTTGTAAGAAAGTTTTCTGCCAGATAATTATTTGTAATAGGAATTGCTGTTACTTAATCTAAACAAACAAACATACACTACAGTACTGTATTAGTATTTTTTAAAATCTTATGTTTTTTTCAGTCACCTTTTATTCCCAAAGCTAAAGACCATCGTGTTATATACAGCAGTAGATGCAGTCTAACTAGAAATAAAAGCTGCAGTTTATATTTACTCTTCAACATTTTCTTCTCTTCTCTGGTGGTAAAAGTAGGTCACTGTAGACTGTACCACTGAAAGGACCAGGAGCAGCTTTAACTTTTGGCTGGTAGCTGCAGTTTATGTATTTCATTATTGGACTTATGTTTCTACAAGTTCAGTTAACATAGTTTGAGTTCTTATTTTTTAATTATTTATTTATTTATTTAAATTTTTAATGTGTTTTTTATTAATTTTTTTAATTATATATATATATATATATATATATATATATATATATATATATATATATATATATATATATATATATATATATATATATATATATATATTATATTATTTATATATTTATTTATTTATTTATGTTTTTATATATATATATATATATATATATATATATATATATATATATATATATATATATATATATATATATATATATATATATATATATATATATATATATATTTTATTTTTTTTTTTTTTTTATTTTTTTTTTTTTTTATAAACGTGTTTTACTGTTGTAAGAATGATCACTGAAAATAAAGATCATCAAATTAGTCATTCTTCATTATAAAGTTGAAAAGTGATTGTGAAAATTGTTCTCAATTTTATTTTTCCGGCAAAAAATTCCTTGAAGCTGAATTTGCTGTCTCAGATTAAGTGTTATTTATGCAGTTGGTGAAATTAAAAGCCATAAGCCTGACACAATAACCACACACTGAGGCGGCCAAGCAGCTTAGTTTGTGGCCATGATGTGGCAATATAGCTGCCTCTGCACACATGAAAAGAATTAATGTTTTAATATTTCAGGCTATGGTTTGGAATGGCAAGAGGCGGGAGTGTAAAGAAACAAGAAGATTCTCAAACCCTTGCCTCTAATGTCAAGGGCACTAGACTAACAGAGGAGATTATTACTTCTCACAAGGATTCTGTTTCATCAAAAAAGATCCTTCATCATAGTAACTCCCAAGATAACGACACGCCTCAAGACACGGGCAAGAGACGACATTCTGCCAAGAAGAGTGAGTCACTTAATAATGGGTGCAAATGGCCGTGCAATTCTTGCCGATTTCTAAATGTAGCCTCAACGGACCAGTGCGTCATATGCACAAGATGGAGGCCCCGCTTACCGAGACAGGTAGCTACTGTGTGTTTAATGACCACAAGTATTCATGTAACTCTACTTTGTGGTTCTTAACATGATGATGATCAACACATAAATATAGTTGTATATTTATCTTGTTTTTTCTTTGGTCCGGTAATGATGAAACTGTATACGAATGTTTGGTTTTGCCTCTGTCGCTCACTCCGGCTCACAGTTCTTATACAAAGTTGACTGTTTTATCCAGGGTTGATTTTCTTGACAGGCATCACACCCAGTAACTGGTGTTCACCGATGGTCATTCCTCGGTGCAAGCGATCTCGCACAGACTGCTGCAAAGAAGCGAACAAATGAAAAGGAGAAGTGGACATGTCGGAATTGCAAGTGAGTAATAAGACCAAGTGCTGTACTGTACTCCCTCAAGGTCTACAGGTTAAGCTCTTATCTTTTGAAGGTACAATGCCATAGTTAAATTGATTGGAAACTGTTTTGCAGGAAGGTAAGTGTGAGAATAAGGAGAGACCAAAACTGAGGTGGAGGGATGAGTCAGGCCTGAGGGGGTGATGAAGGGGATGGTGATTTTAAATTAACTTGCCTGACAAATCCAGTACTTGGGCAGATGGTAAAGTCCACTCTCTGGTATATCCCCGATTTTAGAGATTTTTTTGTTTGTTTGCACTAACTTAATCACCTTGAGTGTTTGTTACTGTGCTTGTTTGTCTCCATGTGAAATGATAGGAGTGTGTGATGAGACTCTTTGTAGTGTTATGTCTGTGTTTGTAGACATAAACTTTATTATATGTAGCACAATTAGTCCTCAGTTTTGAACCCACTTGTCTTGGAAATGAGTTGAAATATCTTTTATCGTGTATTAAAATGTCTCTTGTAAATTGAGACAAAAATTAATAGTTTTTTGTACATGTAATATCGACTATGGGTTTGGGTTGTAGTGCAGCATTTATACAGTAATAATTAATTTTGTGAGATGAAGTAAATATATACACAGTAAATTACTTTATACTATGATGAAGGATTCCTCGTGGTATATGTTCCTACAAACACTAATGTAAACACTGTACTGTACTCACCCTCCTGTTAGCATTCTATTCTGATTAGATAAGTCTATCATTACTTTAAATACTTGCTAAGGTGACATTTTGACCATCCTGAACTCATGCAGTTAATTTTTATCTTTAATAACATAATCTACTTCCTTCATGACATAATAATTTCCCATTACCTCCTGATAATTATAATCAGTCATAAATATTGATAAGGCTGTATGGTATGCTGCCATGGCCATACAGGTGATAAGATGATAAGAGTGCTTTTGTTCAGATAACTTCTTACGTTGTTAAATTTTAAGTTGCACATTAGGATTTTAATAATTGTTTTCTCTAATTCTTTATACGTAGGTTTCTGAACGTGCGCCATGCGAGTGAATGCATCATCTGTGGCTGTGGTGCTGAGCGTGGCAGCAAGTTGTCCTTAGTGCCCCGGGAGATTCTCAGTCCAGTCGCTGATGAAAATGGCCCCACTTCTCGGCAAGCACTATCTAGGGTCTTCGCCGAGGCAAACATGAGCTCAAACAGTCTAGTCTCCAAAGCGGTCAAGCTCAGTTGGAAGTGTAAACAGTGCCGACACTATAATTCGGCACACAGCTCAACATGCTCATCGTGCATCAAGCTCATCGGTAGTAGTGGCAGCAACACCAGCGGTTTGACTCTAGGTTACAATAGCCCAGTAGATAATGTGATCACACCCGTGGAGGAGGTGGAGGGATCATTGATGGTGGAAAACAGTCTCTACTTTCTGGGAAATAATGCCTCTGCATTAACTTCCCCTGACACAGAATGTAATCGGTCACCAAAGAGGCAAATTTCTTATGCTTATGGCCAGTTGCGATCTAAGTTAAGTAAATCAGAAGATAAACCAGTGTACGTGCCAGTGTCTTCTAGGAGTGCTGACAGAATTAGTAGTCAGGACTTTGATAACTTGGTCGTAGAATTTGACACAAACAAAAATTATAGTGTGCGTAACAGCAATGATAATGAGGAGGTAGAGACGTGGGTGTGTAAACGGTGCACACTGAAAAATCCCATTGACTTTGAATATTGTGAGGTGTGTGATGCTCCACGAAAGCCAAACATCCCGACTACTCTGCCGAAGAAAAATAAAAACATTCTTGGTGTGTCGGGTAATGACATAGAAAATGGTAATAGTGAATGTCTTACGAGTCAAAAGACAGCTGTCAAACCTCATTCAGGAAAAACTTCCCTTCGGAAATCAGTAAGTGACGCAACAGATCTGAACATTGCCGAATCTCTTGCCAAATTTGTTGCCAGTAGACTTTCCTCTCCATCAGAAACAAATATGTCTGACCCAGAAAAAGTTGTGGAGGAATCCAAGCCTGAGAATGCCATGGCGGTGTCGCCACCTGTGGTGGATCTGACACGTGCTGCCAGCCAGGAAGAATACTCATTAGCTGAATCAGACATGTGGTCATGTGGTTTTTGCTCCTTTGCATACAATCCCTCGTGGTCAGAAACTTGTGATATGTGCAGTAGTGCTAAGGAACGAGAAAAAAATCCAAAGACACGAGAAGTGTTAAATCAAGGTCTTGATGAAGACTTCCAGTTATTAACAACAGACCTGACTGAGGAGGGTGACTCACCAGACCAAAGTTGGACATGTATTAAGTGTACTTTAGTGAATCCCGGTGCAGAAAATGCATGTAAGGTGTGTGGGGGGTCTAGGCTGAAAAGTATCTGTTATGTGGACGATGCCACACTCAAGAGAGGAGAGTTCTGGACATGTGTAGTGTGTACTTTAAAGAATCCAATTTTTGCCAGGCGTTGCAAAGCATGTAAAGCTAAAGTTGATGGCACTGGTGGTACAAGAGACAAGCTCAGTTCAAATAATGAATCCAAGCCTAAGGATTCAAGACCAAAGTCTGAACATATCAGCAGCCCAAGCTGGAGTATTGGTGCCCAGAAATCACCAAGTTTGCAGAGGATGAGTCTGATGGACACTTCTGCTACTAACGGCAGCAGGACGGTTCCCCAAACAGATAATCAAAATGGTTCTCAGTGCAACGATACATCTACTCGGGGGAATGGAGCCATACCCAAGTCTAACACGGTTGCGGGCTGCCAACTCCCGGCAGTACCCCAGGCTCCCCGGTCGCCGTCGTCCGTGCCCAATTCTCCCGTAGCTCGACCCAGAGAAATGCTCACCTCTTCTGCCTCGTCTACCTCCTCTTGGAACTGTAGTGCCTGTACCTTTAATAACAGTGCCAGTGCCGTGTCGTGTGCCATGTGCGGCTCCTCACCGACCTTAGGAGATGTTCAAATTACCTGGCCGTGCGACCGAACTTACAGGGGACACTCAGAGTTAATGGATGTGCTTAGGGAGATGGAAGTACAGGATGCTTTGAACAGGTGGACGAGGATTGTTCAGTACTGCAAAGTGGTGAGTACCAACTGAATGTCATGTTACAGAATTTTGTTTGTGATTAGTAATTTTTTATTCTTGGTGCAACTAGATTTCATTAATTATTAATGCATAGATTCTGAATATCAGTAGCTGTAGCCTTGTCATTAATTTTTCAGACAAGTTGAAAGGATGGTTTATAGCCATGACCTCTGTCTCACACACACATAAGGTTACTACAGTATCCCATTTATTTTTGGTTAAAGTAAGTTCTTGGAACCTTAACAAAAAATTTAAAAGCATAGAATGTTGTTCATTATATTTTTTCTTAAATATTTATTCCTTGGTCATTCTTGACTTATGTTGCCCTGAGAAGGAGATGCAGGAGTGTTTGTTTACTGTCAGCATCCAGGAGTTGTGGATAGTAATGCGTTCATCCATACCTTGTGTGTGTGTGCGTGTATGTGTGCGTCGCACACAGGGTGGTGTAATGCATCTAGTGTGGCAGAATTATGTTAGTGTTAAGGTGCAAGCACTGCTTGCGTCCTCTTGCTTTCGGCTACAGCCGCTGGCTAGCTCTCATGGCGAACAGGGAAGCAACTTGCATAAGTCCTCCCTTGCCAGTACACAGCCTCTTCACCATCAAGACTCCTACTGTGTCCCCTTGTGGCAACACACGGTAACTGGGTGCCCCGTGGGCCTAGGCTAGACCAGCAGGAATCCTGGAGCAGCAGTGGGCCCCAGAGGGATGGCGCATAGGCCCACTGGCATGTGGACACATTCTGGCACCTACCAACCACTGCCCCGCTGCCTTGCCGCTACGGGATTAAACCCCAAAAGAAAAATCTGCGGTGGAACCCCGCATCAGGCAGACATCCTTACAGAGCTACAGTAAGACCCCAACGGCGGTATAGGCGGAAGAGGTGACCAACATGGGAACCCAACGACTTCACCGGTGGATGAAGGCAATGCAAGATGGACAGGCTACTAAGACGAAACCCAACAGACTGGGCTATCGGCAGTTCATTGTAACTCTCCCTCTCCCCAGTCATTGCAACACTTGCACCACTGGATCAAGAAAAGGGAGAGCCAAGATGTAAGGTTGTAGTCTGCGCCCCTGCCTCACCACATAAATCAACTCATGCGCAGCCATCATCCAGCTCATCATAATTCTCATCTTCATCAAAACCCCTATACCCCGAAAAGTTCTATGGCGATGGGCGAGTGGCGACAGGGACAGTCAGAGATGATTGCCGGGAGTCTCTGTCACAACGCTGCACATGGGCAGCATAGATAAGATGGTTGTTTATGTACTGGGATCTAGGCAGCAGTGCAATCCAGTCCCGTCTGTGCGACTGAGCAGCTCTTTCGAGCAGCCACTCTGCTCACCCCACATGAGGAGGGGGCTAGAAAAGGTGTGCTTAACCTAGCCTGCCTAAAGGATCAACCTGACAGGCAACTGCACCCAGTAAGGTCATCCTTATGCAGTCGAAAACACAATCATGATCACAGATCAAAACAAAAACAAACTATACCTCTTATGGTAACTGCATGGAATGTCAGGACCCTTCTTCATACTGGCACAAATGAGCATCCTGAAAGAAGAACTGCCATTGTGGCAAAAGATCTGGCTAGGTATAACATCAACATAGCAGCCATTAGTGAGTCCCTGCTCCCAGACGAGCGTCGGCTCACTTAACGGGGGTCTGGCTATACCTCCTTCTGGAAGGGTAAGCTTGCTGTGAAGAGAAACAGCATTTATGGAGTTGGCTTTGCTATCCACCAAAGCATCCTACATAGGCTAACTGAAATGCCTGTTCGGACCAATGAGCGCCTCATGACGCTCCGAGTCCCACTGAATCACTCACGTCATGACATAAAGGAGGCCATTTATGCCAACCTTGACAGAGTGCTCACCTGTATCCCTAGAAAAGATAAGGTTGTGCTCCTCTGTGACTTAAATGCCAGAGTTGGCAGAGATGATGATATATGGCAGGGAATCATAGGGAGAAACGGACTAGACAAGTGTAATCCTACTCCTCCTCAGCACATGTGCTGCACACATCCTCACTATCACCAATACCTTGTTTAGGCAGGCCTACACATTCAAGGGTTCGTGGCAACACCCACGATCCAAACACTGGCATCTCATTGACTACATTGTTGTCAGATAAAGAAATCGCCGAGATGTACTTATCACCTGTGCCATGCGTGGCTCAGACCACCATGACACTGATCATCGGCTTGTCAGAGCCAAGCTCTCACTTCACGTTGCCCCAGAATGGCGAAGGCAGCAAGCCTCCAGAAGAGGCTTTAACACTAAGCGTCTGGAGGATCCAGCGGTAGCACATGCTTTCAGAGAGCAGCTCGAACATGGGCCGATAATCAACCCAACAGCAAACAACCCAAATCCCACTACCAAATGGGATATTCTCGACACTGTCATGACAAAAACCCGCAGAGAGGTTCTCAACCAGATCGAAATACCCGTTCCCTCGCTTTAAATTGTACAGGGTGCGCCTGGAGTACTTCACTGGTGGACATATGTTGATATCTGCTGTTGTGGACAGATGAAGTGTTTGTCCGTGGTGGCCTTAAACTCAATGGCGGCACTTTGAGGGCCATCGACTTAGTTTCCATGGTGTAGTACACTGGTAGACATTTGTTAATATTTGTCTAGTCGTAAACACCGCGGTAGTCTTTGGCCCTTTGAGGGTCGCCGACACAGTACCCACGGTCTAGTATTACACTGCTCACTGGTGATTGCTGTGAATTATGTGTTTTTGTGTTTTTCACTTGGAATACACTTTTGGATCACTGTTTGATAACCAGTCATTGCACTGATCACTTGAATGTTTTGCTGATAATCCCAGTGTAGTGAGGTTGAGATAAAGCAGCGGGGCAGGGCTAAACAGACTATGCCTGGCAGCCAACCAGGAGTGTCTACAGGACACGTCCTATCTCACTGAGGGTTGAATGGTGTGTGTGCGTGTGTGTGTGTGTGTGCGTGTGTGTGTGTGCGTGTGCGTGTGTGTGTGTGCGTGTGCGTGCGTGCTTATTTTCCACCCCACATCAACCTCAAGCATGTACGGGGTATTTCTTACTTGTAGGTCTCTTATACATCAGACTTACACTTCCATAAACCTTAACATTGCCCATAGAACATTACTGTATTACTTATTAAGGAAATCCATAATCTGTACAGTAATCGCATGTTGTGGTATTGGGATCAGTCTTTCATGTACGAATGTTTTGTTTAAATATGCTTTTTTTACAGTGGAGATATATCAGGAGTGTAACTATAAGTGCAATGCTTTGAAATTTGGAGTAGTTAACTTAAAAGACTTACTAGGTTAGGTTTATTAAGATACAGGTGTAATTGGTTTCTCTTTTGTTTTCAGAACCAACATCCATTTGTAGACGATTCCTTTCCACCTGTGCCGAAGTCCTTATTCTACAGCTCATCTGAGAAGTATGAATCTCGTGTAACACAATGGTTGCGTCCACATGAAATTGTAACAGACTCAGACAATCGTAATGTCAAGTGGGCAGTCTTCAGAACACCTCTTCCATCTGATATTTCTCAAGGTATACAGATCAGGGAGGAAAAGTGAAAAGGGATAAAACCAGTAACAGAATGATGTAGGAATGTGAAGATGGTATGAACAGGCTTAGGGAAGAGATTTAAAAAAAAATGACCAGGTTAGATTAAAGACCGTGTGTACTATATTTGAGTTAAGGTGAGCAGAGTATGAACTGTTATATAACCATGCTGAAAGTAGAAAAGATCTTGTAGAAATGTATATTCACACTCAGTACATTATAGCTGAAAGACAAAGGTAGGGGAGAGAGAAACTTTATTTGTCATGAGAGTAGATTAATCAAGTATCTTCATGTGCAAGAGACATATAGGAAGTAAATGGTATTGGCTCTTCGTCTACTGGTATTTAAGAGTATTTAATGCCTACTGGATTTTGTCAGGTGTCCTGGGTAACTGCTGGCTCTTGAGTGCGTTGGCTGTGTTGGCCGAGAGGGACGACCTCGTCAAGAAGATCATGGTTACTCGGGAGTTCTGTCCAGAAGGAGTCTATCAGGTGGGGGTCTTGAGGTGTTAAGCTACCCACCAGTAGACACAACTTGAGGTGGCTGGAGCTGTAAAATATCCAATGTAGGAATGCAGTATATTTAGTATTAAGCAGGAAAGGCATGTAAGTTTTTGTACAACAAATGTTGATGATAATACAGGTACAGTGAGAGAGTGAAGTATCTTTCCGGAGTTTGATGAATACATTGCAGAAAGGCAGAACCATCTGACACCTGCGTGAGTGGAGCCCATAAACAGTTGGCAGACCTGTGGAACCTTTGGAAGGGTTTGCCAGTAACACCATTCACTGTGTTGGGTGTTCAGGTTTCATTATACTTCAGCCAAAGCTGGGAACATACTTCATTCTCTCACTGCACAGTACTGTATAGTACAGCATTTCCAAAAATTCTTAAAATAAAAAATAAATTTTTTTTGTAAGATAATGACATTTAAAATGCATTTAATTTTATTTTTATTTTTTATTTTTACGGGCATTAGCTCACCCGGGCATAGGTCACTGACCCACTTTAGGGCCTGGGGGATCTAATAATAATAATAATTACTACAAATTAATAATCAATAAAAATTATAATAAAAAAAAAGATAAAATGATCATAATAATAATAATAACTAAATAAAAAAGAAAAAAAGAAATAGATCAATACAGTAGTGAGAAACGATAGATGTACGTTGTGTTGTCAAAGTAAGAGAAACAATTGAGACCCTGCAATTGTGTGTAAATGAGGCAGAAAGTCAGATCAGCAACCTGGGACTTGGTCACAATTTTTTTGATGTCATATGGCAGCAGGGTCTATCATTAGACAATAGATAATGCTTCCAATATCTTCCCAGGCGGTAGTACCTCCCTGTTTGGTAGCTGCCTACTACATATTACATAATTTTGGGCTGCCAATATCTGATTTACGTCTCCACACACACACGTTTATATATATATATATATATATATATATATATATATATATATATATATATATATATATATATATATATATATATATATATATATATATATATATATATATATATATATATATATATATATATATATATATATATATATATATATATATATATATATATATATATATATATATATATATATATATATATATACAGTATTACCCCGCCTAACGCGGTTTCACTTAACGCGTTTTATCATATACGCGGTGCCTCGCCAGAGCTGAACTTTCACTTAACACGGATTTTTTCCACATATACGCGGTGAGTGTCCGGCTCGAGACGCTATTTTTAGATTTGCCCCACCCGCCACCCTGCCTGACTGCCTGTTTTAGCTCATAAAATTCATACAAATTACCCGGCCAGAATATAATTTACATTGCTGGAATTCTTATAATTTGGTGATCATTTTGAATATAAACATCATATTTTTGCATTAGACATACAAATTTTAGATAAAAATTTTTCTCAAATTAACTATGTTATCTTTTGTGCAAAATATATGACATTTATATTCAAAATATTCCTGGTCTTACAAGGAATCCAGCAATGTCAATTATATTATCCTAACTTTAGTTTGAGGTATTATTTATTAAAATTTAGTGGTTATCCCACACATCTCCTTGGGACGGTTGGTGGGGGGTGGGGGGGAGGGAGGGACCGACCGACCATCTGTTACCCCGTGAAGAATTATTTTTTTTTTTATTAACTGAAGATATTTGTTTTAGCTCATAAAATTCATACAAATTACCCGGTCTGAATATAATTTACATTGCTGGAATTCTTATAATTTGATGATCATTTTGAATATAAACATCATATATTTTGCATTAGACATACAAATTTTAGATAAAATTTTTCTCAAATTAACTATGTTATCTTTTGTGCAAAATATATGACATTTATATTCAAAATATTCCTGGTCTTACAAGGAATCCAGCAATGTCAATTATATTATCCTAACTTTAATCTGAGGTATTATTTAATACTAAATGTTAAAAACCCTGGAAGGGAGGATTGGTGGGGGGTGGGGGGGAGGGTTGGGACTGACCGCGCGGTTGGAAGAGGGGGGGAGGCAAGGTGGGGTACTTTGATTGACAGATAGTGTCGTGAAGATTATTTTTTTTTTTATTAACTGAAGATATTTGTTTTAGCTCATAAAATTCATACAAATTACCCGGTCAGAATATAATTTACATTGCTGGAATTCTTATAATTTGGTGATCATTTTGAATATAAACATCATATATTTTGCATTAAACATACAAATTTTAGATAAAATTTTTCTCTAGGTAACTATGTTATCTTTTGTGCAAAATATATGACATTTATATTCAAAATATTCCTGGTCTTACAAGGAATCCAGCAATGTCAATTGTATTATCCTAACTTTAGTTTGAGGTATTATTTATTAAAATTTAGTGGTTTTCCCCCAAAAATTTCTCTGAGAGGGAAGAGCCGGCAGTGTAGTGTGAGAGGGGGAGGGAGTTGAGTCCATTATTTGAATGGACATTAACTTGGCGACTGTATTTCTCTATTTCTCTTAAGTATTAATTGTGTGCATGTACCATCATAAAATTAAGATGTTATTTTTACTACAACATAGGTATGTTATAGCATTCGTTCGTTATAGGATTAATCCGTTCCAGGCCCCCAAATACAACCACTTAACACTGAAAAAATTCTGTGGAAAATGTAAAAAATACGGTACTTTATCTTACCTTAGTGTTATTCAGCATGCAGGTACCCCTAAACACTGGCACAGCACTATCACTTCCACTGGGAGTCTTGGCTTTAAGGTCCTCAAACAATTGTTTAGCCTTCTCACAAATTATAGCTTCACTAATGTTACCACCTGCCATTTCTTTCTCCTTTATCCACACTAAGAGTAAATTTTCCATCTCTTCAATCACATTACACCTTGCTTTGCTAAGTCTAGAGATTCCCTTAGCCACTTGCACTGTTTTTAACTCCCCTTTATTCTTGAAAATCGTACATATAGTCGATTTAGCCATCCCATGTTCATCACTAAGTTTCGCAATGCTTCTTCCATTCTCACGTTTCTTTATAATTTCTTTCTTAGTTTCAAGGGTTATTAGCTTTCTCACTCGCTTTGGACGCTTCATTGTTACAATTGTATACTTGTACAACAAAATAGTTATACAAATAACGCGAATTTCCACATTAAAAGACGAAATTTCAACAATAACAGTGGTGCACTGGCTACACAATGAGAAAAACATGGCGCCTGACGCTCTTGTTGTGGGTCGCGGTACAACAATATTCATGCGCCAGGCGAAATAGTCCCGTATTCATCCGCGTTCGTTGTAGGAGTTGCGTTCGTTATAGCATTCTCAATTTTATAGGTAAAACCGTTCGTTATAGGAATATTCGTAGTAGGATCCGTTCGTTATAGCATACCCACTGTGTATATATATATATATATATATATATATATATATATTTATATATATATATATATATATATATATATATATATATATATATATATATATATATATATATATATATATATATATATATATATATATATATATATATATATATATATATATATATATATATATATATACATACATACATACATACATACATACATACAAACATACATTGGCCCCTCGGTTAACGAACTCAATCCGTTCCAGAAGGTCGTTCGTTAACCGAAACGTTCGTTAACCGAAACCATTGTTTCAATGGGTTTTTGGGTAATTGGTTCCAGCTCACCGAAAATTTCCTAAATTCAACAACAATGGTAGAAAAGTTCACTTACTTTGAGGTGTGTATGTAGAAGGCTCCTGGATGATGATGATGATGATGGGATTTAGAATGGGGGTGGAGGAGAAGGAAGAAGAGAAGGCATTGGGGTGGAAGAGAAGTCACCCCATGGTGCCATTTCACCCATAAAATTTTAGCTCTCTGGTTTAATTCAAGATTATTTTCTTTAAATCAATGCTGCACTGCATTATATATTGTCAATATATAAAATATATTTCAAAATGACCAATAATTTGCTTGGAAACACAGAAAAAAAGCATTTAGTTGAAGAGAGTCTCAAGCAAGATGTTACCTCCAGTGAAAACAGAGAGAGACTGACGCCTGTTTGCTGTGTTAAGAGGCTGGATGCCGCGCATTAAACTAGTCACTTTACCTTCAATTTTGTTCAATAATTGTTAAAATGACTAAAAAATTGAATATTAAACTTTTAAAATTATTGAATAGTATAAACTTCTTGATATTTACAAAAATAGTAAGGAATTTAAGCCCTAGAACCGATTAATGTACTGGCGGACTGATACTAAAGCTGGTTGCCCGGTCAGTGCAAGCGAAAACATGTTGAGGTCGGTTCGTAAGAAGTTCGTTAAGCGAATTTTTTTTCGTTAACCGAATTGAAGATCCTTATGGAAGGCAGTTCGTTAATCGAAATTACGTTAACCGAGGTGTTCGTTAAACGAGGGGTCACTGTATATATATATATATATATATATATATATATATATATATATATATATATATATATATATATATATATATATATATATATATATATATATATATATATATATATATATATATATATATATATATATATATATATATATATATATATATATATATATTTCATTAGCCCAATAAAGCACGCGGACTTCTACATGCAATCAACACCTCAACCCGCCAGGATTCGAACCCACAGCCCACAAGCCTATGACTGTGACCGGGGAACGCTAACCGCTGGACCACCAGGATACTAAAAGCAGTCCTAGACTTTGTTATATTTCACACAAAGCCTGTTCAACGAGCTTATGGCGCCGTGAACCTCTAATGGGGACCACATTTCACACAAAGCCTGTTCAACGAGCTTATGGCGCCGTGAACCTCTAATGGGGACCACCCGTATCACGTAGGTGGTCAGAGTAACGTTTTACCAAATCCGGCTTCGAAACACGAGGATCCATATATATTTCATTAGCCCAATAAAGCAATAAAGCTCGTTGAACAGGCTTTGTGTGAAATATAACAAAGTCTAGGACTGCTTTTAGTATCCTGGTGGTCCAGCGGTTAGCGTTCCCCGGTCACAGTCATAGGCTTGTGGGCCGTGGGTTCGAATCCTGGCGGGTTGAGGTGTTGATTATATATATATATATATATATGCAAGTAAATCACTGTAGGTGCGCGTGATCTAGGTATATGCTGATAACCACAAGGAAAGAAGAAAACACGAAGTACCTTGGTTGCTTTCATTTCTCTCATTTTGCATGCATTTGCACCATCATCTAATCCTTCATCGTGCAGTATTTTTACTCTAATTACGGATAGACAACTGTTGTTTTCTAACTGCAGGTACGTCTGTGTAAGGCTGGACGTTGGGTTACCGTTCTAGTGGATGACCTCCTCCCCTGTGACCGCCACTGTCGTCTAGTGTATTCTCAAGCCAAGCGACGTCAGCTGTGGGTCCCCCTCATTGAGAAAGCTGTAGCCAAGGTTCATGGGTGTTACGAGGCTCTGGTGTCTGGTCGAGCCATAGAGGGACTAGCCACGCTTACTGGAGCACCGTGTGAGAGCCTTCCCTTACAGGTATATTCCTGGTGAAGTTATGGTCTGTGCTCCTTGGTGAGTGACCGGTGAGATCTCAGTATGCTGAACATTCTTGACAGCCTTCCTTTCTTTACATGACTTTGGGGGTTAGTTTTATTCAACAGTTTTTTTTATTCCAAGAATCATTGATCATTACATACTTACATGACAGCCATTTCAATCATGAAATGTTATGAAATGCACACAGAATGGCCACTATTAATAAATATTATGCAGTTTTTGCTTTGTACATACATTGTGACCATATAATTGTTGCCCTACTCAAGATTTCTTTGCCATTTGACAAATGGGTTCTCCTGATTTTGGGATTCTTAGAGAAGGATGTCCAGTTACATCCAGTTTTTTTTTATAGCATTTCTCTCCTTCCCATGACTGGCCTTGGTTTAAATAACAGTAGGTCCAGCAATAACTGTTTTAGCTGTGACAGGGAACACAGTGGTTGACCTAGAGTGGCAAATACTATTGATCTGACCTTAAATCTTATACTACAAGAAAAACATTAAACTTTAATTACCAGATATTCTTTGGTACAGTGACACAATATACAATTCTAGAACTTAAAAAACATTTATAGTACATTATGTTCACATCTCATATTGAACAGGTGGAGAGTTATATCACTGCAAATGTTATTCACTTTAATAGAGCATCCTGCCACTGAACTTTCATGCCCCAAAATAATTGCAGGTTTTATGATGGGGTGTTCTGCCTTCAGCTAGAAAATGGGATTTTATGTTTTATAGACTTAAGATTTTTTTCTTTTTGTGAAGAATAATTACGTGAAGATTGCTCAGGTTTTTACCCTCTGTCCTACCTCAATCTTTTATTCTCCCAGACAAACAGTTGGTAGTTAAGGGTCATATTCCATTAACTAAAAAGTGTACCAAAATTGCGTTGTCTCTATGACCTTATCGCCACAGATGAACTCCCCTGTACTAGTCTACTCACTCACACAACACAGAAAGCCTCATTCCTGAGTGCCTGCCATGAAATTAATTATTGTTCCAGAATTAAATTAGACTAATTATTTACTTTAACAAATAAGTATAGTGCATAGATGTACAGTATTGTTACTTATACAGAACTTATAAAAGGTCTATGCTTGATGATTGACATGTAAGATGCTTTTGAATGGCATTTCTTATCATTACTATGTACAGTACTCATATCAAGCATTATAGCAAAAGTTGAAGTACAGGTTGAACCTCCCTAATCCGGTACTCTATTGTCCGGCACCTCCCGTCGTCTGGCAAAATTTTAGTTTGCCGGAAGTCCGCTAGTGCCCACCGGCGCTAGTAAAAATGGTTCGGCATACCCTTTGTTTACATCTGGTCCTCGTGGAGTTTGGTGCGTTCCTCGGTATTTCAAGTGTGTGTGTAATTTTTTTTTTATTTACCCTTAATATGCCTCCTAAACATATTTATTTTATTATTTCATTTACTGTACAGATATTTTTTTCTTCTTTACAGGTGAACATGACCAATTTATGTACAGGTACCATAACTATTTTATCATTTTAAGTGCAGAATGAGAATTATTGTTTGTCTAATTTCGTTTATTACAATTACGGTACACTGTACAGTAGAACGTGGATATAACACGAGATATGTTCCAAGAGAGGTCGCTTTAATCCGAATTCACACTAAATCGAATTGTTGTTTAAATGGAATCATTTAGTTTGGAACTTGAGAGAAACACAAAATACTAAAAAGACTGAGAGTCTACCCAGATGCACCTCAGACCATCTCCTAGAATAAACAAAACATTGTTTTTAGTAGTATTATGTTAAAAGAAGCACTCATAAATCAACACAGCTAAAATTATGGGACGTGTAATGGTCTGTTTACTGGTTGGGAAGATGGGGGGGGGGAAGGGAGGTGAGGTGATATGTTTGAAAGCTGATGCCAAGGTCTAGTGCTTATTTATCTGTCCTTGAGAGTGATTAAGTTTTTCTCTTATAAAATGTCACTGAACTAACGTGGGAGAATATAATTAACATTGTTGGAATTCTTATATGGTAGTGATTAATTTGAATATAAACATGCTATAGCTCGTATTAGACATACAAATTTTAGTTCTAATTTAAGAATTTTATTACAGAGAGCAAAATTTTTATCTCGTGCAAAATATATGGTGTTTAGATTCAAATTATTCGCTGTCTTGCAAGGATTCCAGCAATGCTAATTATATTCTCCTAACTTTAGTCTGTGATATTATATAAGATAAAAACGTTAAGCCTAAAACCACCAAACCCTGGCTGGGAAGATAAGGGGGAGGGGGTGGGGGGAGGAAGGGTTGGTGACAGTGACATGTTTGACAGTTGTGAAGTACAGTATAGTCTCGATTTATGCGATTACGCGGCACCTGGCCAGACGTGGCAATTATTAGTTACACGGTACATTCCATCATTTACAAGGGAAGCGGTTCGGGCAGGGTGTGTGCTAGGTCGCCCAGTCAACAAAACATAACCGAGTTCTTCACCCGCCACCCACCACAGCCAGTCCAAATCAGTGATAGTGAGGATATGGACTTTGAGGGGTTTGACAAGGAGGCCCTGCTAGCCTCTGTGGTGGATAGTGATACAGGTGATACAAGTGATACAGGTGAGGGCCAATAATCTGCCCTCTGCCTCGGAACCAACCCCCCATCCCCGTGTGCCCAGCCATCTCTTCTACTAACGTAAGTGTTAAAAAACCTAATATTATTGATATTTCTCTTAAATATTAATTGTGTGTGCATACCATCATAAAATTAAGATGTTATTTTTACAACAACGTACATATTGTGTTGGAAAAAGGGTAGTCTGGGGGTCGGCCCAGTCTCTATTTCAATTAATCCCATATGTTCTGTTATTTCATTAACGAGTTTCGCGTTATACGCGGACCTCCACAGGTGTAATTGACCGCGTAAAACGAGACTATACTGTATTTATTTGTTTATTTATGTCCTTTAGGTTTAGTTTTTGTTTTTTGCTTATAAAATGTCACAGAAGTGACTGTGGAGAATATAATTTACATTGCTGGAATTCTTATAAGATCGTGATTAATTTGAATATAAACATGGTATAGTTTGTACTGTACTAGACAAAAATTTTAGTATTCATTTAGTACATTATTTTGTGTACATGTACAGTACAGCTTTGCCCTTAGGACAGTGTAGCGTGCCCAGAGAAGCATTAGGCGCAAAATTTTAAATATGATGCACCAGATTGGCGCATCAATAATACTATGTATTTCACAAAGACCACCTGTGGTTCGGAAAATTCTATAGTCCGGCACCAGTCAGGTCCAAAGGGTGTCGGATTAGGGAGGTTCAACCTGTACTTCCAGTTTTTTATATTTGTTAGATTGTCACATTTACTAATATTATTTGTTTTTGTTAGGCTTCTTCATCCCCACACGAGGATGACATAGATGAAGACTTGATATGGGCACAGTTGCTTAGTTCCCGTTCAGCTGGCTTCCTGATGGGTGCATCATGCGGGGGAGGTAACATGAAGGTTGTGGATGAAGAATATAAATCTCAGGGATTGAGACCAAGGTAAGAGACCTACCAGAGTCCAAGACTTTGTGTCTTTCTATGTTTTTTTGTAACAGGACTCTGTGTCCTTTACTCACTTTTGAAGCCAAGAGATTAATCACCAGGTATGTATAGTTTGTATACATTGGAAACTGAATAGATAATTATTAAGATAGGTTCCTGCACTCTTGATTTGGCCAATCATGCTTCAGATTCTTGACAATTCAGTGGGCATTATAAGTGCAGCAAGAGACTACAAAGGTGAATTAGTGATAACTGGATGTATCATGTCAGATATTGTTCAAAGACTTGTTGTAGAAAGTGTACAGTGGAATCCTTTCACACAGGCTGTACTAGCACAGGTATGAACATCAATGACTCTGATGACAACTTGCTTGCATAGAGAATTATTGTGAAGCTTTGTGAATCAGTATGGGGCTAAAGATTCACTTACTGTGTTGTGAGGATGTTTTTGATTGTTTGAACCATGCTGTGTCATTCTCCACTCACATCATGGATTTCTTCCTTATATTTTCCACCATCTTCAAGGATTTTATAAACGTACTGTAGCATGAGCCACCTGACTCAAGTGTAAGAGTAAAGTTATACAGTACCGGCTACTTTTAAGATTTTTAACCTTATGTAGGAAAATATACATAAATATCAGTGTTAATAGATATTCATAGAAATTATTGTTCCATGTAAAGTTAATTTTTTTACCTTATTATATGAAATGGTGGTGTGAAGAAGTTGATGGGTAATTTTATGATTTTGTTATTACAGTGTTCACTGTATCATCTATGGTGAATTAAAGAAATATGTCCTTTATCTGTTGCAGATAACTTGTGTGTGAAATCCTGTCAACATTATTGTTTTGTCAGTTATCAACTAGAATTTAAAGACTGCCATTTAGAGGTTGTACATACACTAGTTTTAGAGGGTGAAAATAGTTCATTTATATAAATTAAAAAAAAATGACCCTAGGTTTGGGTTTTGCATGGCCATCATGTTTTAAAAAAAATTATGTTGCAGTACTACAGCTTAGACTTTTTTGAAAACTTTTACTCTACAGAGTCTGAAGAATTCTTTTAAATATTAAATTTAACTTTCAGACATGCGTACTCTGTATTGGATGTTCAAGACATTGGTGGATTCCGGTTACTGAGGCTTCGTAACCCCTGGGGCCACTACTCGTGGCGTGGGGATTGGTGTGACGAGTCTCAAATCTGGACGGCTGACCTGCGGGAGAAGCTCATGCCCCAGGGTGGCAGTGATGGTGTCTTCTGGATTTCTTTTCAGGATGTACTAAAGTGAGTCCATCAAATTTTGTTCTTATTTAACATTTTCAGGTGGCTCAGTTGGGGTTCAGTTGGTAGAGTACAAGTAGATGAAGCAACTGTACCTTGGAAGCAGGGGCAGGTGAGGAATCAGTGTAGTGGGGCTAATTACAAAAATTGTAAATGAAGGTAACTTGACTTATTGCTGAATAACAAAGGAAATATTCCTCATCTATACAGTAGGGTTTCTGTGTACGCGAGGGTTATGTTCATGGGATCCCCGCATAAGTGTGAATTTGCTTATATTTAGTTCCCTCCTGTATATTTATATTACATACAGCACATACATATGTATGTGTATGTATATAATATATATGTATAACTAAAGAGTTCGATACACCACTCCACAATAAGTCCAATATCTTGACTTTTTCTTCAAAAGGTCTCATAGTACAGTATACACTTTTCTTTTTCTCACTCGTACCACCACAATCACTGCCACTAATTTTCCTCTTAGGGCCGTGATTGTAGTAAAATTCACCAGCAGAGAAACACTTTACCAGCACAGAACCAGTGTGAGAGAGAGAAGGACGCCGGAGTTATGTGATGATTATTTTTTAACTCATAAATTTTGGTTGTAGAGATACATAATTTTCTTCAGTGTTTTACTCTGTTACATGTGCACACAATCTTTCGTACAGAATGTGCCAAAAAAATAAAGACAAATAATTACCTTAAGTGTGATAAGTATTGGTTACTGTTACGACCTCAAAAGCCGACTGGAGACCCTACCATAGTGATCTCACCTGGCCCAACAGGTAATTACACTCTTTCAGCCTCCGTGGTCCATCAACAAATAACTCACACACTTCATTGTTCAACCCATTTTCAGTTGCTCTTAGTTTGTTCTCAGTTTATTCAGTGCATCATTTTCTAGCTACTGAGGGTGTGGCAACAAACACCATATGAAGTTTACTTTAAAAATATAATAATGAAAATGATATTATCTACAGAAAAGAAACAGTGAGGATTTAATACTGGTTACAACTCAGGTAAACAATCAATTCTTGATAGTCAGCAGCGGTCACGTACGCTATAAATTAATCAAACATCTTTACACAACACATATACAGTACAGTATACTGTATACAGTAGAACGTCAATTTAAAGCGATTCAATTTAAGATTATTGATTTAAAGCGACACCCACAATTAAGGACAATGTTTTAATTTAAAACGAATCCTTCCTATTTTGTAAGATTCAATCTGGCGCATCATATTATAAAATTCGCGCCTAATGTTTCTCTGGGCACGCTACAATGTCCTAAGGACAAAACTGTACTGTACATGTACTCAAAATAATGAACTAAATGATTACTAAAATTTTTGTCAAGTGCAAACTATAGCATGATTATGAACTGGCCCTTTAACCGTTGATTCTTGATGAGTTAATGGGGCTGGAACATGTAAAAGTATATAGGGTTTTAGTATCAAAACCCAACTGTCCTTTCTGTATTTTTTAAGAAAATATATTATATACAGTTCCAAGTGTATATCACCGTAACTTATTCACTGTAGCTATGAGTGTTAAAATGAGGACGGAGGCTATATTAAATAGCTCTGCTAAGTACGTCCTGTCGATGCGATAGTTGAATGAGAATGAGTAGGGACCCATTGAGGGAGAACGGTAATATACGTCCTCCCTCGAGGGAAGACGGAACCATCCACGATGGCTCTCAATGACGTCTTCCTCTCGTCAAGGATATCAAACTACTGCCCGCATCAGGTGGCCAGAGAGCCGGCTACTTAATGCCTTAGCTCAGCACTAAGTGACGCTACTTCCCATGGGCACACCTTATCACGTGCTCTGAACATGCTACCTCATAGCTAGTGGAAAGTTACAGAGGGTGATAAAGTATATAAATCAAATGTAATTAACCCATTTATATAAATACTTCTGCCTGTAAGACAGAGGCTACGTCTATATTCCAATTAATCACTATCTTATAAGAATTCCAGCACTGTAAATTGTATTTTCCCTGGTCACTTCTGTGACATTTTATAAACAAAAAACAAAAACTCAATCTAAAGGACACAAATAAACAAATACTAAATACTTCACTAGACCTAAGGTGCAACTGTCAAACATGTCACTGTCACCTCCCCTTCCTCCCTTCCCCATCTTCCCAGCCAGGGTTGGGTGGTTATAGGCTTACAGTTTTTATCCTATATAATGTCACAGACTAAGTTAGGAGAATATAATTTGCATTGCTAGAATCCTTGCAAGACAGCGAATAATTTGAATACAGAATAAACATCATATATTTTGCACAAGAGATAAAAATTTTAGCCCTTTGTAATAAAATTAATTAGAACATGCCAGTTCAGTGACATTTTATAAGAGAAAAACGTAGTCACTCTTAAGGACAGATAAATAAATAAGCACTAGTCCTTGGCATCAACTGTCAAACAAATCACCTCACCTCACCTCCCCCCCACCACCCCATCTTCCCATCAGCTGATCGCTAGTAAACAGACCATTACACGTCCCATAATTTTTGCTGTGTTGATTTATGAGTGTTTGTCTTAACATAATACTACAAAAAACAATGTTTTGTTTATTCTAGGAGATGGGCTGAGGTGCATCTGGTTTGTCTGTCAGTCTTTTTAGTGCGAATTCGGTTTAAAGCGACCTCTCTTGGAACGTTTCGCGTGTTATATCGACGTTTATACTGTAATACCTACAGTGTAACTAAAAATTACTGCATGCCCTAAGCTAACCTATAACCACTAGTAATTGTTCACATGCAAGACTTACCAACCAGTGTGAGCCACCACACCACGTCCAGTCAGATGCTAGTCCTGATACCGTGTGTCTGGTGACAGAGGGTGATCCTCCCTCAACAGCTGATGGCGCGAAAACAGAGTTAGGCTTACTTGCCTCTAACTCCTTGGGTCCCTTGTTACTTTCTCATTAACCTATACAGTACTGCCAATACACAGAGTTATAAAATATGCGAGATGTCAGTACAGTATACCGTAACACTTACACACAGACACTTATTAATTAATTTGTTAAAAGTAAAATGGAGGCTTACCTCCTGTTCCACCCTATCCCATAATCCACCTTTCCTCCTAACAGTACTCTCAGATACTTAGCTTATTGTATAGCTCCTTCCACAGTCAAACCATCCTCTGGGCGATGTGACAGTTCAGCTGCTCAGCCTGGCAGTCACCCAGCTGAATTGCATCGTAGTTTGGAGGGAGGGAGCAGGACTGGTATGGTGATTTGGTTATGCAGTTAAAGCCCGCTGCCTCCACACACAAACGTTCTTTTCCCACACATATACATCCATGCTCTTCATTTTTCTTAATGTAGAGTTTTATAAAATATTTCCCTTATTTCTAGGCCACATTAGAATATTATAATGATTTTTTCTCAAACGAGCTTGAACAACTGATGAACAAGTTGAGCTAGAGAGAGATGCTGTATGGGTAGACTTGCAAGAGCGAAACCCAAGTGTAAGTGTCGTTCAGGGGGTTAAACTTGTTTAAGCGGGGTCACTTACTATGGATACATGTACTCTGAGACCCTACTGTATGTCAGACACAGAACAATTGCATACATTTCAATGCTAACCAAACCTCAACTAAACTAATTTATTACTGTATAGTATTTTATCCTTTGTAACTTAACCTCAGTTAAATTTAATTAATGTCATGTTGTCATCCTGTAGTTTGGGGGTTGGCAACCAGGGCTCACCACTCCAAATGTTTACTCCAGGTACTTTGACTGCATCGACATCTGCAAGGTTCACAGCAACTGGTCAGAGGTTCGTGTCACCGGGTCTCTGCCATCACTGGCAGATCGTCGAGCTCTCACACCAACACTAATAACAGTACTTGAACCAACAGAGGTGGAGTTTACATTATTCCAGGAGGGACACAGGTAAGGTATACTGTGGAGTAGTTCTTTTGTTTCTGATATTTTGGGTCAGGGGAAGCTGAAGTAAAAGAGGAGCTGTATTACATTTTTGTTTTATTGTTAAGAAGGAATATGAATAAACTAATTACAGATTATGTCAATGGGGCCCCGAGAATATACAGTACAGCACCCTCAAAATCTCCTGTGTGTGTTAAATGTGTTCCCAAATTATGTAACTATGTTTTCAGCTTTTTGGCTGCCATGTTGTTTCCATAAACCATAAATTATAATTATTATAATTTTTATTATTATTATTATTATTATTATTATTATTATTATTATTATTATTATTATTATTATTATTATTAAATACACATAAGGGATTATGTTTAGAGTAAAAACCACTTTCTGGGAGAAATATTTAATGTTTTGTTGTGGCCAGGATACCTACAGTCACCAACAACAAAAGTCTTGTTGATAAAGAAGTGGATAACATTTAAAAATGGAAATGCCGTTCTCTTATAGTGCCACATACTGTACGTAGTTTAAATAACCACAGTAAGATGCAGGATTGTGGGTGCCCATGAAAACACTACCGTGATAGTAACAAGGGAGTCACTAAAGAGTCTTTGTAGTTCATTCAACCACATTAATACAGTACTGTATCTAGATTGGTTTTATTTATTTATTATTTATTATTTTATTACAATTGTTGAATCCATTCACTCATACCATCCACCATGACTTAAATACAAACACAACCTGTCTTTTAATGCTGTACATACCACTCACCAGTGGTGTAGTGCTGTGGGAACGCGTGGGAACGGCGTTCCCTTACTTTGTTTGGGAGGGGGAACGACATTCCCTCACTATTTCAAATAAATCCAACCATACAATTCTCTAATTTAATGAAATTTTTTATTTCCACCCCTAAAAGAAATATGAGAAAGAATCATTAACTGTTTCTTTGCTTCAACTGAGGTAATGTTAGCCTATAAACTTTGAGGAATTGTGATTTTGCGGCATCGTCGCATTACTTAATTATAAAAAACTCACATAATAATAGCCGCTCCCTCCCATTTCTTACAGGCTGGCGGCCGCTCCCCTCACTTGGACATTAGTGTTCTCGGTTGCCAAATACCTTAAATCTGGTAAAAAATTAAAAATAGGCCGAGTCTTATTTTAGTTTGTCTGTTTTATATATTTTTAAGTTAGTTTATTCTAATTCGTTGGTATAATATATTCTCTTAATAAGCAGCAGAAATATTTGTAAATATTTAAAATAATGTGCATTCAGAAAAAACTGGCATACTCAGCATTGTTCAGCGCAATGTGCTGATGCTGCTGCAGACCTGCAGTGCTGACTAGGAATGTTAGTTTAGTGGCTTACCAAGTCACCTAGAAAATGCACACACTTGTCTTGACACTGGTGGAAGTCTAGAAGACTGTTATTTTGCCGTTGTATGTATTGACAGAACTGGTGAAATTACATAGTGGCGTTCTGAGAACCGAAGCTCAATGCAAGTGATGTAGGCTTTGGTGGTTTACCCAAAATTTCCAAAAATCTTTATTTAATCAACATTGTACCCTCAAAAATGAGTGAAAAACGTAAACAAGCTTCCATATAATAATTTTTCACACCCCAAAAGTAATAGAACACGCAGAAGAAAGTTTACCTTGTGCAAGTGATTCCACAAGTGATATTGAGTGTGGAAAAGTAATTCCTCAAGCTACTACTAATAGTGGTGTGTCATATTCCACTGAAGTGACACTGCCAGGAGAACATATAATTAAGTCTGCATGGCCTGAAATTTGGACTGTTGAGATGTGGGAAGATATGAAAAGGCTTACCCGTGGCTTGTGAGTGATTCCGGAAAAATCGGATGTGTGTCATGCTCTAGTGTGACAAGTCTAGGCTCATTTAAATCACAGGGTGCTAGTGTTTCCAAAGAATGGAGTTCAGTTTCAGTTTCTTTCAACGGCAGCACAAGATCAGTCCAACTATCATCCTTGAAAAAAAAATTTTTGCTTCATTCAAAGTCGCAGTCACACATCAGTGCTGTTAAAATTATTCAGAGTGCAAGGGAACAGCAAGTTGAAACTATCGTGGACCGTTTAGATAAATCTGAAGTAGAGGCTACCTCCAAAATATTTAGAACTGCATATTATATAGCCAAAAACTATAAACTATATACAGGTACTGACCATTTTGATTTGTTGCAATTGCAAGAATTAAATGGCACAGACATTCCACAAGGATTGCGTTCACGATTTAGTGCTACAAATATAATAGACCATGTTGCACAAGAAATGAAATCAAGAGTAAGCAAACGCATCCTTGAAATAAAAGGAAAAATAGCCATTTTAATAGACGAGTCCACCACTCTTAGTATCAAAACTACTTTGATAGTCTATTTGAAATGTGAAACAAACAAGTCAGATGATCCACATTTTATTTTCCTGGATTTACTAGAATTACCTGATACAACAGCAAAAACAATAAGCGAACACTTACTTGTCTTGCTGAGCACGGGTTTGATCATGATTATCTTCAGGACAATCTTATTGCTTTTACCAGTGATGGTGCCAGTGTAATGTTGGGGAAAAACTCTGGTGTGGCTCAACGACTGTTGCAGAAGTACCCTATTATTATAGTATGGCATTGCTTAAATCATCGCTTGGAATTGTCAATAGCAGATAAAATTTCTGAAGTACATGGTGTTAATCATTTTCATTCATTTATGGATAAACTGTACTCTTTATACAGTCAATCTCCTAAGAACCAAAGAGAAATTCAGTGTGCAGCGAAGCTTGATGAGCAGATGAAAAAATTGGAAGAGTGTTAGGAACTAGATGGGTTTCAAGCTCCTTCAGAACTGTTTCAGCAGTTTGGAATGACTACACATCTCTGTTGACCAGTGTACCTTCAGGGGGCTTCATAAACACATTTCATCAAAACAGTTTCTCCTTGATCTGGCACTTATGTACAATGTATTATTTGAATTATCTCTTCTTTCTGAGTCCTTATTGAAAAGGGATATTACTATAGTTTATGCAGACAAGTTAATTCGTTGCAGCATACGATTTTTAGAAGCAATGAAGGAACGCAAGGGTAAAAAAGTCTTAGAAGCAGAAAATGCCATTAAGGAAACGAAGTTTGCATCAGTGACACTGACAGATAACAACAAGATTGTCTCAATCAATCATGGTCAGTTTTTAACCAGTATCATAAACAATATGAAACAATGGTTATTCACATCAACTTCTTCCCATGAATCAACAAAGTCACAACCAGCAACTTCTGACTCCATTCCAAATTTCTGAGCTGGGTATCTTAGAAGTTGATAAGTGGCCAGCTGAGATAAATCCAGGATTTGGAGAAAATGAAATAGAGTCCCTTTGTAAATGTTTTAGATTTCCATTTTCAAAAACAATCACAGCATACAGAGACTTTCTAGACAATGGTGGGCGACATATTCCGCCAGAGCTGAAGCCTTTAATCAGATGTTCAAAAGTAATCCCATGCAGCTCTTCTGAATGAGAACGAGGCTTTAGCAGCATGAACCTTATCGTGACGGAAGCGAGGTCTAGACTGTTAATCAACCGTGTGAGCAATCTCATGTTTATTAAACTTCACGGTCCTCTGATTCCAACCTGGAAACCAGACGACTGCGTACACAAATGGCTTAGGTGTCATCGTTCAGCAAATGATACACAAACAAGAATAGCCAAGTCCAAGGATCTCACTGTGGACTCAGTGTGGAAATTATGCTAAAAATTTCTCCAAGACTGCAAAAGTTCAAGGTGAGCCTAAATAGATTATTCTTTAAATTGTATTTAATAAATTGTATTGCTTTGAGACTGTGGAATCATGATAAGCTACACATCACCATTATCAAGCCATGCGTTAGCAGGGTTTGGCATCGAAACGGGGGGTAAAAATGTCGCCCGCTTGTACAGTACAGTAGGATATAGGGATCTTGGAGGTACAGCTTATTTGTCTGTCGTCGTCTGTCTGTCACGAAACTCCTCCGACACAATGGGACCGCTTGTTACCAACATTGGAACATAGATTGATTAGACGTATGCAAGGGTCAGTTAAGCATTGATATAAATGATATTGTCCCCAATGTTAATGCCCACCACCCACCAAACCCTCTTTTGACCCCCCAAAATCAGTCAGGACCTCCAGTTGTATGGGCTCGCCAGTGCCCCCACCATCTGAGTAGCACTTTCAAAATGTGTTCCCTCACTTCTTTTTTAGCACTACACCACTGCCACTCACTCACAATATGAATCAATTTTGTCTTTCTTATTTTATCATACATCTTATCTAGTCCCTATAATGCAACTTAAATTTTCATGTTTTCTAAGTGAAATTAAACTAACGTGTTTTTTTTATTGGTTTATTAATATTTCATTTTATTTTATTTACAGAAATTCAGAAAATTCCCAAAGATCACCCTTGGATCTGTGTGTGGTTTTGTTCCGCACTACAACCACTGCTAGTCCAACAGTTGGAGCGCTGGTGAAGCACTCCAAGCGGCAAGTCCGGGGTTTTGTAGGCTGCCATGCTATGCTTGAGCCTGGAGCATACATTGCAGTATGCCTTGCATTCAATCATTGGCATACAGGTATGAAAAATAAGTTGTTATATATATGCCCCTGTTTGCATGGAGCATTTAGTATTTTGGTTGTATAGTTATGTGTCAAAGGTTGCTTTTTACTTTAAACTTGCTGATAGGCTGTTGATATGGAAATGTGTAAGGTGGCAAATTTGATGAAAGAGCTAGGTTGCTTTAGGTTAGTTAAGGGTGGATAGGTGTGAAGGGTGGATAGGTGTGAAGGGAGAATGAAGATGGAATGGATGAACCAAGTGAGGGAGAGTCAAGAAGAGAGAAATTAAGGTTTTAAGAATGTACTGTACTTGACTTGTCTTCATGTGAGTTTAGGTAATATGTAAATATACATTGCCCATAAACAATGAGTACATGAAGAAAAAAGAGAAAACTTTTGTCCTCAACATTCATGAGATGCTCAGTGGAACACAGGCAGTATATGTTGACAGTGGGTCTAGACAAAAGAATTTGAGGAATGAGTTTTTGACACTCACATTTATAGGCAGGTAGTGTACAGTGCAGTACAGTACAGTATTAGCCCAAATTTGTTTCAAAGCTTTGCCAAAAAAATTTTGAAATTCTTTCCTCACCAGCCACTGATCAACCAGTGAGCAGCTGCTTATACAGTACAGCCTTGTCACTAAACTGATGAGGACACAATCATCTCCTGGACGAGAGGTTTTCTGTAGAAATCTTGTGGATCATTTTATGTGAATTTAAATTGTTCCATTACCTGTTTCTCCTCACTAGGGCTGGATGTTTCTGATGGCTACCCTGGGTATGTGCATGCAATTCACAGCAGCAAACGGGTCGCAGTAGAACAAATCACGGCCCCATCCTCCCTCTTGGCTGACTCTCTGATCAACTTGTGCTTGGCAAAAGGACAGCGTCATGAAGGCCGACAAGGAATGACTGTCTATTATCTTACCAAGGTTGGTTAAACTATGAACAATAACTAAAAGTATTAATATGTAAACAAATGGAATAACCTTCACCAAAGTTACTGGGGGATTGTTTTGTAGGGCCACAAGTACAGTGGTTAATGTACTGGACTGAATATAGACTAGAGATATTCTTTTCCCCCACAGTATCCTTAAATGTGCCTATGAACATGCTGTTTCAGATTCTGGGATAAAATTATGTAATTCTTGCTAGTTGCTTCAAAGTTTAATTTATTTCATACATTTATTACCCATATCCTGTATGTTTTAAGTAAAGGATTTTCACCCAGATTTTAGGGATGAATTCATAAAGCTCTTAATTGTGTTATTTTTCAATACTTTAGCCCAAAAGTGGTCATAAAACCAAAAATTGTGTGATGTTTAGACTGTACTGTACACACATTCTGGCGATTAATTTTTTTTTAACTTTACCTCATGGCATAGTTGTCCCAAAGGCAGGTGTGTCTATAAAGTACATAAAATATGTATTGTTTGGTCAACTAATGTGTTCCAAGTGCTTGTAGCTGGTGTTAGCACATTTATTTCCGGTAAAATTATTTTCACCAGCATCCAAAAGTTGGATATATTGGCCATTTGTCCATGATGATGGTAAACAAGGGGAGCTAGTATCCATGCCCCTTGATGCTTCACCACTGATCACCAGCAATATTTAGTGAAGGGAATGTGAATACTGTTACAAAATCTCCATCCATCTCTCTCTCTCTGATATCTTATGCAGAACCATCATTGCTAAAATGATGGATGCTTTTATTATCTATTATTACTGGTACAGTGTTACAGTACAGTACCTCTCCATGTTGAAATTTGCTGTACAGTATACCGAACTAATCCTCAGATTCCAGTATTACCTCTATACTGAACAAATTCTCTATACTCTTACCTGTATTCTGAACCCTCTACCAAATATCTCCTCAAATATCTCAAATACTCAAATATAACTGTAATAGAATTGCTCTAATGTCACTTAGAAATAAATATGATATAAAACTATAAAATAATTAAAATGAAGAGTGGGAAGTGAATTCTGTTTGGGAAAGATAGGCAATAAGGCAGGTTGCTGACTGGACTGAATGGAAAATATCCTCCTTCCAGTGTGCGACCCTTTTAAAATGACAGTACCATACAGCATGGAATTTCACGATAATTCCCTTGTTATTTATGTTCTTATGGTGCCTGGTTAATAAAACATTATCGTCAAATAATAAATTATCCCCCCAAAAATCTCACAATCGACACCAGATGAGTTATTGTGTTGCATAAATTCCTGGTGCTTTGTTTACATTGGGAAACAGCTGACCAGCCACCCAGGGAAGGAACTGTTTATATAATATAGAACTACCTCTTGTACAATATTTATTTGTTTTTGGATTGTGTACGATATTTAGTGTTTATAAAATTCTTGTTTTACCAGATTATATTTATATATGAAAAAAAAGTTGTTATTATGACAATTTATCCAGACTAAAAATACTGAACTTTTTCATAACAAAGTTCGGTATTGAACGAGTTCTTTGGATTTGTTTTATACAAAAAAATTCCCACTACCAAACTGGCTGCTCACCAATTATTTTGATTTACTGTTCAGAGGTAATAATATACTGTTGACTATATCTTGGAAGTTGTGTAGAGGATATTAGTCCAGGCATCTTACAGTTTCACAGGGACAAAATTGATACGGAAGGAATATTTGTTGATTTCTTTACCGTTCAGTACTACTAACAACATATAAAAAGTCCCAGTCCGAGCCACATTGGCCTCTGTTGAATGCATAATGTGGCCAGATTTCTACTCTTAATATGGATAGAAACCACACTTTAGTGTCTATCATCATATTTTAATGGTACAGGTACAGGAAATTCTGCAAGAAGGTTGCAAAGAAAAGGTCACATGTGATGTATCAGAGCTTGCTGACTACTTCTGCTAAATTCCATAGTATTAGAGTACTGTATTGGTATATCTTCAAATCCAACAGAAGAAAGGTGTTTCTACCATTAGGGCCGAAGACTGGAGTTGGTGTTTAACTTCCTGTCGTCTATTACAGTACTGTACACTATTAGATGCAGCTGTAGGACAGACTGCAGCTCAAGTAGATGTTCTTTTCGGAAGAACAACCTGGAATGTTCCCAGAATTGTGGCCATTTTTTGGGGGTCTAGATGCTCCAACTTTTCACATGTCATCAGTTATAATGAAGAAATGGATGAGGTTGATGAATGTGACAATTAATAGGATGAGTTATTGATGCTAGTCAACACTTTTGTTTTAACTTTGTTTTTGTTTTTTATTTACTTGATCTATATGGACGAAATACATCTTTCATTTGTATTTACAATGTGATCAATGTTATAGTCTGGATAATTACAAAACCATGTTTTTATAATATTAAGTATTTTTTTAGTTTGAGAAAATTGTATCAGGGAAAGGTATTTACAGATTGTGTTGATTGTGAAGGCAGAATACTTTTGAAAGAGCTACATATACATTACACTAAATTATTTCTGGAATCGGTTACTGAAGATGCATGTTGACAGGGATGGCATAATGCATAAAAATTTCACTAACTTTATGAATTTCCCCAGGCCGGGACTCTGTTCTAGAGGTATATCAGTGCTTCTAAAAATATATTAATGTCTTCTGTATCAATTTTGTCTGATATGGCTTTTTTGGCTTAAAAATCTTGTACTTTATAAACAGATGGATTAAGCTTGAGTCTTATCTGTAGGGGTGGGCAGGACTGGTGGTGATGGTGGAGAACCGCCATCCTGATAAGTGTATTCAGGTGATGTGTGACTGCCGGGAGAGCTACAACGTTGTCTCTACACGCGCTCAGCTCAAGACTGTTGACTCTGTACCTCCACTTCACAGGTGAGTGGAACTACCCGTGGACCTCTTACAGATCAAGTCAGGAATGCTTTTTTATCTTTGTGAAGGAATATTCCACGGAAACACGTGTATTTTAAGCAGTTTTTGCTTACTTCCCCAGCATGCTCTATCTTCTTATGTCCTTACAGTATATCTGCTCAGGACTAACTAGATAAATACAGTAGATAGATATTTATTATTCAGTAAAATTGTCATGCAAGTTTACTATCGGTGTGCTATGTACTGTATATAGACAATGCAGGTATGTAGTTCGGCATGTGTATGGACAATGAAGGTATTCAGGCATACTCCAATAACCAACACACATAGAGACCGTGAAACGTCGTTGGTTAGTGAATCAACGGTTATCGAAGCAATTAATCCCCTAAGAATATAACAAAATCAGGGGGTTGGGGACCGGCCACCCTCCAAAAGCTCCCATCTACCCTTGATATGTATCTGTCACGCACACTGTCAAGCAAGAAAATAAAGCAGACATATAAAGCAAGCATAATAAGCATTAAATAAGGAATGTAAAGCATAAATTAAGACTGTTATTTACCTGTGTTGAGGATGGTAGAGATGGTCTAGGGTGGCAAGTTCAAATCTCTACCAATCTTTGCTAGTCCATCACCACTCTTATTATGTCTTAATACTCCATATTACATCTTATCACATCACATCAAGCTGCTCCTGCACAAGAGGAACTATCACTGGGGCCCTTAGGCATGGCTGCATAACACAAAGTCGGAAATAATGAAAACATGAAGTCGGAGACACATGGTAAGGGTAAACAAGTGCAGAGCGGCGGGAATGAGTCAGAGGCAGTGCTCAAAGTCCTCTCATGGCAAGAATTTGCACCACCACCGCCTGCCATATTTAAAACAACCCTGCTGCTCCTCTCTCGATCATCCGATCTCTGGGGTATCAATGAAACTTGTGTGGTATTTCCCCTCAATGTAATCGGTGGTTATTGGGACGTCGTTTTTCAGGACATCCCTGTGTGTAGTTCATAATGTATATAGACAATGCATGTATGTAATTCATTATGTATATAGACTGTGCAGGTATGTAGTTTATTATGTATTAGACAATGCATGTATGTAGTTTATTATGTACAGGTATTAGACAATGCATGTATGTAATTCATTATGTATATAGATAATGCAGGTATGTAGTTCAGCATATATATAAACAATGCAGGTATACTGTGTACAACTGTACATAGACTGTGCAGGTATGCACTTCCCAGTGTACCTAGACAGTATTGGTATACAAATCATGGTAAACAATAGGGCAATTTGATCAAGGATGGCCAACAAAGCAATCAGATACTGTACTTCTTCCCAGTAGGGTAGTTTCTTTTTTGTGGTCGTTTTTCTTATACGATACAGTAGTTTAGAGAACGTTTTGAGTGGAGGACTGTGGTTACCAACCCTCAGATATGAGGACTGTACTCTGATTGATTGATCGAGTGTATTCAAGTACTGTACAGGTATTTACATTTAAAAAATGTTCAATGCAGTATTCACATTTTTTCATTGATGAGGAAAATTAGAGTTTAACAACTTCCACAGACAAGTGATCATCGTGCTGACACAGCTGGAGAGTAGCGGGGGCTTCAGTATTGCGCACCGCCTCACTCACCGCCCATCCCATTCAGCTGGCCTCCACGACTGGGGTCCTCCTGGCACCAACCATGATCCTGCCATCGACGGACTTACTCATGGCCTTCACTCTCCCAGACCTATATGAGAGTACATCATTTCATTCTCAATGCGCATGAATCCTTTACCGGCATCTTTGATGGATTATCCCGACAGATATTTACTGAGGCTCCCCTATGGTGGATAGCCCAGACTTTCCCGACCCCAACTATGTGATACTTGTTTGTACGGTATTCGGCCAGCAGAGGAGGGTTTTGACATTACTGTGGTTCTATTTTCTGATTACTAGTTGTGGAATTTCAGGATTCCCATGAAATTTTTTTATTTCTGGCTGCCAGGTACATATTGACAAAACTAAATTTCAAAGGCAGAATCAAAATAACCAGGCACCGAGAGAGGGAGTGTTGCATCGGCTAGTTAATACTGCTTTTAGAACATTGGCACCTCGGCAGCCCTCACACCTAAAACCATATCCTTAAACGAAATATTTCTCTTTGTACTTTTATACGTTAGGCTCTGTATACCTGTATTCTGTAAGCCTTAACTTGGCGTAAGTCTTTTGACAGGGTATCATTCAAGGCTTTGAGGGGTAAAATAGTGATTTGTGTTGTGAGAGTCTGAATGTGTTGATATACCAGTGTTAAGAGGAGGTTGTCATTGTGATTACACTAATAGTAAGAAATTATATACCAGGGCCGGTATACACAACACTTTTATGTTAATGACATAATAGTACTGTTAGCTACCAGTAAAATTGAGAAGTTATACACAAAGCTTAACTAGCAAACTTTTACCGCACAAATAGTTGTTTTTTAAGTACCGCTAAACAGCGCTAAAGATAGCAGGAGTTCATCATATAAAATGGTCTTATGGCTGAATAAAATCTATAAAATTGTGAAAATTAATTTCAATATTTACATTTATATACATTTTGATCATTAAAATAAAAAATAATCTAATCTATGCAGTTTGAAGGAGGATTTATTAACCAAGGATAGTGGTCGGTGACTTTTCCTTGCCGTTCTGTTGTAAACAAACATGTTATTGAATAAATTAGAAGTCTCAACCCACAAAAGAAAAGGAAGCCCAACTGGACAGTGGACCAGACCTTATTATTGGTGGATGTTATTGAAGAGAAAAAGTTAATATTGAATGGTCGCTTGAAGGCTTTCCTGAATGATAAAGACAAAAGAGGGGGTTATTTTTCGTTATCAACCCATCACCTTTTACGATTTTTTTCTTGCCATTTACTAGATCTCATCGAGTAACGAAAGAATATACTTGAATTAAGCGGCGCATTCTAAAAAATAAACGTGATATTTGCGATTTATTAGTTGTAAAAATCACGAATGTTTCGAAGTCCCAATTTGATGTTATGGTGACACTCAGCGTCGCTCTCGTTTTGTTAACCACCCATCACCTTTTTTCATATGAAATTTTTTTTTTTTCTTAGTTTTCTTGCTGTTTTAGATCATTCTGACATTTGTCTTTGGGGCAAATCACATTTTTTAGTTAGGTTACGTTAGGAGGTTAGGACGTGGCCTGTTAGGTCAGGTAACCTAACCCTTTTTTAGTTAGGTTAGGTTACCTGACCTAACAGGCCACGTCCTAACCTCCTAACCTAACCTAACTAAAAAAAACCCAGTGATTTGCCCCAAAGATAAATGTCAGAATCATCTAAAACAGCAAGAAAAAAAAAATTTTCATGTGAAAAAAGGTGATGGGTGGTAAACAAAAAATAACCAAAGAGGGCATGGCTGGAAATCACCTGAGAGTCAATGCTGCATTTCCTGGTGTGGTGAGGTCAGTGGCAGAGTGTGAGACACTCTTGTTCTCGGTATTGTCCAAGGCAAGAAAGAAGATCTCTGCTATAAAGAGGGAATACACACAATATATTCATACTGTATTTAATATATATACACACTATATTCATTAAATATATCTCTCCTTTCCCGATAAATACGTTGCCGCCGCTGATGTTGTTGTTCGTTCGCCAGGGTATCAACTGACAGACGACTATTACGGGACTTAAAAGTGCTCCCGAGGTCTTTTAACTTAACAGTACTATTAAGGCCCTTAAAAGTTTTGTATACCGTATGTACTATTAGTGCTTAACAGGAAAATGTCAACCTTAACAACTGTTTGCTAGCACTTAAAAGTTTTGTGTATACTGGCCCAGATTAAGAGAGATGATCCTCCCAGTGATTGGACAGCACCATGTTGCCTAAGATTAGTATCACACGCTACAGAGCATGACGTAACTTTCGTGATTCGCGTTTCCCATTACCTGGAAAAGGCTGTCTTTCTGCATTTAGGACTGTGATAAGGAACGAATGAAGCATGCAGCTTTAACCTGCATCGCCAGCTCGTATGTTTTGTCCTTCAGGCTACAAACTTCAAAGATCAACTGCCATTGTAAATACCAGAAGTGTTGTAGCTGAGCAGAATATCTATAGTTGGTGAGTGAGTGAGGTGGACTGTGTTCTGTGACGTTAATGTCAAGGGGTGAGTGAGTGAGGGGGACTGTGTTCTGTGACATTATTATTGTAGAGTGAGTGAGTGATGTCAGTTGTGCTTTGTTATACTTATGCCTCTGATCCATCTGTATGTCATAATTTCTACCGACCAGGAGATGAGATGCAAAATTTCATGTAGGTGAAAGTAGGTGTATAATTTCCCAGTGTGTATTCTGAATGTGAGATTCTTTTTTCTTTTTTCTCTTTTTTTCTGAAACTTATGTTCTAGTTTTGTGAAGTTTGAACATTATGATTTATTTATTTATTTTTTCCAAATGAGAATCTCATTATGATATGGTTTGTTGCTACTGATCTCAGTTAATAGAAACTTTAAATCTCAAACATGGAAAATGTTAAATGGGTAGAGGGTGACTTCCCAGGCCCAGAAAGAGCAGCAGGTAGAAGGCTTTGGGAGTGTTGATCCCTCAGACACTTGCTTATTAGTCAAAGTTCAATTCCCCTCAAGTTGTACAGTAATTTCTGTACATTAGCATTGTGATTTAATTCACATAGATTATGTAGGACTTAGATACTGTAAGAATCTCTGTAGTTTACTATTGGGTCTCATGATGTGCTCCCTGTGTTGTGAAGGCTCTTGCTCCTCATATCTTCAAATATTGATAACAAATATCAGAAAATATTGACATTAAGGGAAAGCTATATGTTTGCATACAGGTTCCAAGTAAAATGAGAGTTTTTCTGAAGGTGGTCATAGCAACCCCTTGTGATTACCCAAGTGATAGCCTGGTGTACGTATGCATTCTCGGGCAGAGTGCGTCGAGAAGCCGCTAGCACGAGAAACACTTTACATATCTTCAAAGCGTGAATGACTCAAAGACTAGTTTAGATTTGTAACCGATATATGTTGTATACTGCCTGTCCAGAGTAGCCCGTGACATATGTGTAGAACAAGATCTGGCATGCACGCTACCAACTCACTATATATTGGCGTAGGTTACGTTTTGGTATTTCTTTTCTCGTACTACATATATACAATATACTCTGGTATGTATTTAGTAACTCATTATCTAAAAGAAATATAGAATCACTAGTACTGTTAAGTCTTAAGAACATAAAAGCTAAAAATTCATGTCGAGCTTCACATTTTTGTGCAGCTGTACGTCAGCCCGCAGAAATATTAGGGCTACCATGTTATTTGATTTGTCATACATACCCTTGAGAACATAAAGCTGAGTAGACGGTCAAAGACTGGATTTCTCTGGCCAGTTGTAGAAGACTCTTATGAGAGACTGGAGGTGACAGCCCAGCTTTCTGTAATTTATGAAAAAGGTGATTGACGGACAATCAGGTGATTTTTTCCTGAGCTGTGCCTACCACAATTCACTGCCCAACCCTAGTCATGCTGCAAGATGTTGGCAACTTACTCAATTATGAGTTTTGAACTTATATGTGCATAGTACGACATAATAGTTGAGGAACCTGCGTCGTACTATTACAAGTGAAGAATACTTACTCAATATTCCATGAAGATTCTTGTGTATATAATGAATTAAGGATATAGATTCTGATTGTGTACATCCAGTGTGTGAAGAATATGAGTGCTGCTGCTGCTACTGCACCTCCACGGTGTGTAAATGTGATCTTGCCTTGATAACTCCAAGACTGTATAGATACTTGTACAAATATGTGCCATTATTAACTGCTGATGTATGTCAGATTGTTATTACACTACTCTCAATGGCAACAATGTAATCCTTACCTCCACTGAACTGAGATCCTCATCATTTCCCTCACCATCTTGTAGATATGTTAATAAAGAATCCATATATTTTAGATCATTAGAGACTCGTAAGTGAGTGTTGATAGCACGTGGTCTTTCAAGCACACTTTGGTCAGGTTCGCACAAAGTGGTGCAGACGGTCTTGCTGCATATTCCTATCATTCTCTTTAAAAAAACTTTTATAATAATTTATATTTTCATTCAAAACTCATTATGATTGAAAGGGCATTACTGATGTGTCATAATAAAGGTATTTATTGTTGTGCATTATCATTTAGTGTGTGAGCTTATACTCTAACTGTGAAGGCATTATTAGTTTGGTTATTCTTATTCAGGATATATCTTGGCTGGTGAACTGACCAAGAATTACCATTCAAGGTTTTTCCAAGGAGCAGAGTCACGTAACATATCCCAGGTTACGAGACTGATGGCGGGTGGCAGATTCTGTCTTGTTTTGGCTGAGTGAAGCAGGTGGGAGTTTGGTAATTATTTATAACAGAATAAAGGGAACGATTTATGCTTACATTGACAGACAATTTTAGAAACCTCAGCAGTGTACAGCACAATACTTGTTGATTAATCATGAAAACAGAGGAAACCCAGCAACAAATCCTTTGTGTTCCAGTGCTCAAAAAGCCATGCAGTATCACTTGCTTTATGGGGTCATGGCAACACAACTTCATAAGAGTGCATTTTTGTTACAGGATAACAGTTATAATCATCATCAACATTTTATGGCCATTTTCCAACTTGTGTGGGTTATTCCTGTCATAAATTCAATCTAATTAGACCACTGAAATATTTTGTTGGCATTAAAGTAGCTTCCGTTAATAGATTTGGTAACTTTTCTTTATCTCAAGGTTATGCACAAATGTACATAATGATGGAGATAACTGAGGGATTCTCAATCTGAGTTATGTATAATTTTTATACTGATTTACTGTGTATAACACTTATGATTTTGGGCTCAATTGTATGCAAGTGCCATAGCATTACTCAATGAATCTCTAGGTTGCTTATAAAGGTCACTGGGTTTTAGAAACTTGATTGCATGAGACCAATGGACATAATTGCAATTAAGAAAGAAAATATTATCATGAGGCTTCTCCTCCACCTTTTGGTAGATTCTCTTATCATTCCCAGAGTCATTCCTATGAAAACTAGAATAATTAAAAAAACTTGTCAGGGGAATGAGTTGTAAAACATCTTGTAATAAATACATATTTTGTGTTCTTTGTGCATCGGAAGAGTTAACTGTAAGGGTTCAAAGATACTGGAAACATTGTCTCTGTGTTGGCAATAGAGTAGCATTAATATGTTGTTATAACTCATATAAAACATAAAGGTATAAATAATTACCGTACTTGAAAGAAGACATAAAATAACATCATGCACTGTAAAAAAAGAAAAGAAAAAAGTCTGGCAGATTGAAGATATTGGGTATGAAAGTAATGGATTTTAGTTCTTTGCGGGACTTGGTGAACCCGGTCTAGCTGAATTGGTTTGGTTTGAAAAGGGGTAATGTGTAGGAAGGAAACAAGAACTGCAGGACATCTTGGGAATGTACCTGGAACAAGTAATAAGATAGTTTTTGTCTAGTTTACTTGGTTTGTGACATTTGCTTATCCAGCATTTAACATATTTCAAGGGTGTCAAGTATGGGGTAAGAGATGACTTCAGAAAGGTTCAGATTGAAACATCATATTGAGTTAAGAAGCTTCGTTAAATTACACTTGAATGTTTAGTGATAAATATAAATTTAAATTCAGAAATTCACCAGGATATTTTTGACAGGGGTGACAGTGTGGTGCAATGCAGGAAAACAAGCCGGTGTATGAAGGATGTTGGTGTGTAGTGTACACTGAGTGAGGGGTTTGGAGTTGGTGAGTTTAAGGAAAGGAAATGTTTGTTTCACAAGAACTAATTTAAAAATGGTAAAGTTTATAAGTGAGAGATTGTATAAATTGCAACATTATTTGGGTAATGTGCAGTAAAAGACAGTACAGTGTAGTAATTGAGAAAGAAACAGCCAGTTTTATCTTCCATTAGTTGCTCAAGGTGATGTTGGCCATAAACTAATAATTGATGTTACATTACAGTGAGACTTTCAAGTGGTGTCGGTAATTCTTTATGGGAATCAGTTTTTGTTATCCTGTAACACAGTACAGTAATGGTAGTTGATGATGTGTGCAAGACACAGATCCTTGGACCATGGTGGCCGCTCCTTGGATATCTTCACTGTTCAAACATTTCATTCAGTTCCACTGTGATGACTTTTGGGCATATTAGTATGTTTGTATGTATGATTGTACTCATACACACTCACGTGTGCTTGTACACGCCCACACAGTTGCACATGTAAACACACAGTTGAACACACCTGCATACATGTCCCTATATATATATATAGAAGCATCTACACACACACACATTCATGCAGATGAACATGTGCACACTCATACATGTACACACAGTACATGCACTTAAAAATACACTTACAGTCAGTGTTTGGTGAATGGAATATACTGTACATCAGTATATGTTTCTATATATCTGCATGATGGTTCTATGTTAATCTTGCTCCAGTACAATAATATTTATTTATATCAAGCTAGTTTGAATTGTTATTATAAATGTTTTATGTGACCCGACATCTTCAGGTAATCTGCAATTAACTGCCTCACTCTTACGTATTAGACTGTTTTGTTGAGTAATTTTATTTAATTTTGGTTTCCAACAACTTATGTTATTATTCCTGTATCATTCACTGCTGTTGAAGGTTAGACAAGGTTTTCTTGATGGTAGATGCCGGTGGATACTTATTGAAGTAAATGGTATTGTTATTGTGAAAGATCCCATTAGATTGTATAGTTATTAAGTGACTTGGGTTCACTTTAATGTTGCTGAGAGACAAAAGTAATGTGAAGATACAATACCTTACTAAGATCATAGTGAGGCAAAACACTATATCTCAGTTGACTCCATATATTTATTATATGTATTGCTAAAAATTTACCTTCGTTGGTTGATGCTTCATCCGTAACTCTCTGCTCAAATTAAAAAATATGTTTAATAATGTAGCTCAGGAGACCTCACACAATAGTAACTATTGTACTAAATATTTAAGGAAGCATTGATAATGAATTATGTAAGGACACCTTACGCTGATGATTCTACTCTTCACTCTTCTTCACATTTTCCCCTTCCCCCTAACTCTCAAACTAGATCTGTTTCTAGAGCTGATATCATTACATCTATCAATGCGGATCTGTGCAGCATTTCCGAATGGGGAGGTAGAAACTTGATTAAATCCAATAGTAATAAACCTCAGTATTTACCAATTACACTTTCCAAATTAGATGATCTCCCACTAATCACATTTCAGGATGCAATCATTCTGTCAAATTCTAAAATAGATATGCTAGGCCTCACCATTTCCTCTAATATGTCATGGAAGCCACACATCCTCAACATTGCTAAAGCTGCCTCCCGAAAGCTGGGAATGCTGTACACATGCTGTAGCTACTTCACCGAGCAGTTGCTTCAAGTATATTAGGGATTCATTCGTCCTAACTTGGACTACAGTAAGTCCTCGCTTAACGTCGGCCCGCTTAACTTTGTTTCGGTACTACCTCGCTAAATTTTAGATACCAAAAATTCGTTTGACATCCCGGTGACTCGGTACAATGCCGTTTTGTGTCGTCACAGACTACTTTTTATGGCGCATCACCCTCTCTCGTCTGGCTGTGCTACTCTCTCTTGGCTCGGTGCGCTTCCCTCACTCGCAGAACATCACAGCGTCCCCAAGCGACGCCAAACTAGTTTTTGTTACGACTTAAATAATAATAATAATAATAAACGGTTTATTAATAGAGTTGCAGCCGGTGGCTGAAAATATACAAACTTACATGTGATTTAGAATGATATGTGTTCAATACATTTACAGGGCTGTACAATACATAAATCAGGAGTTGTTTATTATTTTAACAATAGATGGGATGGTGCTGTTCTTATATCTATCAGTGCGGGCTCTTATGGACTGAATTTTGTTGCAGTGGCGGACTGCACGAGGTGGGTGGGGGACTGCCGGTGGCAGGAGGTGGCGATGATGAGGATGGTGCAGTAGTCCACGGCCAAACCTTGCTAGTGCTTGGTGGTGGAGGTCACTGAGGGATGGCATTTCCAGGGTGGAGAAAGCGTTGTTGTAGCCGGAGTAGTCTGCGCCGAGCATGATTCTGCAGGCCCTCTTCTGTACCTTCTCTAGCTGACGTTGTTGGGTAGAGTTGAGAGAAGACGACCAGGCTGGTGACGCATATGGTTATTTGGGGAGAATAAAAGCGTTGTAGATAGTCCTCAGCTCTGGCGTGGGTGCCCCAAGTGATCTGAGTCGTCGTAGCATGTAGAGTCGGTACGAGGCTGCCTTGATTGTGTTGTTTACATGGGCCTTCCAGTCCAGTTTGTGGTCTATGGTAACACACAGGAGTTTGGCAGGCTGCCCTAACTGGGGAGGATGGGCACCCACTGTAACTGCTGGAGCTTGCACTGGAGTCGTGGCGGTGTGCTTAAGTGCTTTTGCTCTAAAATTGTACTCTAACCATTCGAAATGGCTTCCAAGTGCCCATCAAGTGCTACTGATGCTAGTGCAGTGAAGAGGCAATGTAAGACCATTACCCTTGCTACGAAAATGGATGTATTAACCCGATTTGAAAAAGGGGAACGTGCTGTGGACATAGCCGCTGTGCTTGGTCTAACCCCCACAACGGTGCATATTATCCGGACCAACTCTGACAAGACTAAGGTTAGTGCTGGAAGTGGTTCTACTCTGAGTGCAACTAAGATGACTCGTACTAGAAGCACTTTGATAGAAAAGGTGGAAAAGATGCTGGCTATGTGGATGGAGGACCAGAATCAACACAGTGCGCCTGTGAGCCTTATGGTTATCCAGCAAAAGGCCAGATCCTTGTCTGACGACATGAAGGAAACAGAGGGTAAAGGATCGAAGGAAGAGACCTTTACGGCCAGCCGAGGCTGGTTTCAATGATTTAAGCGATGGTATAACTTCCACAACAAAAAGATGACTGGTGAAGCTGCTAGTTCAGATACAGTTGCTGCTGAAACATACCTGCCAGAATTCAAACAGATTATCCAGGAAGGAGGCTACTCATTGAAGCAAGTCTTCAATGTGGATGAGACTGGTCTCTTTTGGAAGAGGATGCCTGAGAGGACCTATATCTCCAAGGAGGAGAAAAGAGCGCCAGGTTTTAAAGTGGCAAAAGACTGCTTGATGCTGCTGCTTGGCGCCAATGCTGCCGGCGACTTCAAGCTGAGCCGATGTTGATTTCTTGCACTGCCAACCCACGGGCCCTGAAAGGTTACTCTTAGGATCACCTTCCTGTGATCTACAAGGTAAATAAGATGGCATGGATAACCGGCGCCACATTTAGCCAGTGGTTAAACATGTACGCCGTCCCTGCAATGAAGGAATACTGTGCCAAGGAGAACCTTGACTTCAAAATTCTTCTGATCGTTGACAATGCTCTAGCTCATCCTCCCAATCTAGACGACTTGCATGACAGTATAAAAGTTGTATTTCTGCCTCCCAACACGATAGCACTGATGCAGCCTATGGACCAAGGCGTTATCAACATATTCAAAGCGTATTATTTATGCCGTATCATGGTCCAGCTGCTCGAGGCTACAGACGGAGAAAAACCTACGATCTGAGAATATTGGCGTGGCGTCAACATTTTTCATGCAATTGGCAACATTGACAAGGCTTGGGAAGAGGTTTCAGAAAGTTGCCTGAATGGTGTGTGGCGTAAATTGTGGCCCGAGTGCGTCAACAGTTTTACGGGATTCACGGACTTAGTCCCAGCAGTGAATAGGGATATCCTCAGCTTGGCTAGACAAGCAGGTTTTGATGAGCTGGAATGAGGATATTGAGGGAGTCATGGCATCCCATACAGAAGAGCTCATCAACGAAGATCTGCAACTGTTAACAGAACACAGTCCCGTTGAAGACGACTACAATGAAGAAGAACCTCAACGAACGCTAACTTCCAAGAGTATGGCAAAAGCATTCAACATGATCCAGCAAGGAATGCAAATCGTTATAGATGACGACCCAAACAGAGATCGTAGCTCAAAGATTCAACACAGCATTGATGACAGTCTTGGTTGTTACACTGATATCTATAAGGAGAAGAAAAAGAGTAGCACCAAGCAGTTAACACTAGATTAATTTTTTTCGTCGCGGGACGGCAGAAGCATCTTCTTCACAACAGCCGGCAGCCGAGGAGGAGCACACAGCAACAGAGGAGGAACAAACATCAACAGAGGAGGAGCAAACAGCGGCGGAGGACCCCAGTCAGAGGAGGAGTAGGCAGCTGCAGTCTCGGTGACTCACCACCCTCCTCCGCTCCCGCCATACTCCTCGGCTCCTGCCATCCACCTCCCCCGCTTCACTACCCACCACACACTCGCTCTACCACCTCCACCCATCGGTGAGTATCAATACAAACTTAGTAGTTGTATAAGCATGCACTTTTTTTCTATAGAAATGGCATATTATGTAATGTATTTCGTGGGGCAAAGGGAGGCTCAGGAACGTAACTCCCATATTTCATCTATTTCTTATGGGGAAAATTGATTCGCTTAGCGTTGTTTCGTATAACGTCGCGTTTTCTGGAACATAACCCCGACGTTAATTGAACTCTTACTGTACTGCTCTCATATCTGAGGTGGCTCTTCTTATGTCCAACTGGTAGATAGGGTGGAATCAAAGGCATTTTGTCTTATTTACTCTCTTCCCTTAGTTGATAATCTTTCTTCCCTTTCTCTTCACTGCAATGTTGCTTCACTCTCTCTCTTCTACAGGTACAGTAATATCTCCCTTTGCCAGAATTCCACAAACTCGGAACTCTCCGATAGCCGGAATTGAAATTTTCTGGGGAGCACATTTTCCGAAAAATTCTGAAAAAAAATTCTCGATACCCAGAAAATTTTGGAAATTTCTGGGGATGGGGGAGTTTTTTCCGGGTTTGAGGGATGAAAATCAAGAGCATTTTCTGGAAATTTTGAAAAAAATTCCGTTGCCCGGAAAATTCCGAGGATGAGGGATATTTTTCCGGGTTCGAGAGAGTCATCTCGTTACCCAGAAATCTCTCATTCCCGGAAGTGTTCTGCACCAATTATTCCAGCTAACGGGAATATCACTGTACTTTAACGGGCAATGTTCGGTGGATTTGGCATCCTGTGTACCGCCGGCAAGGCCGTGGACTCGTAACACACGTCTTGCCCGCGGTGCCCACCATTTCTCTGTGGATGTTGGTCACGCGAGAATAACCCGTTATAGTACCTCCTTGTTTCCTCACACAGCCAAACTGTGGAATGCTCTGCCTTCTTCTGTGTTTCCATACTCATACAATCTGTCTCACTTTAAAAAGCTGGTTTTCCGGCATGTTCGTGGTGTACATTAATATAACCTTTTCCTTTTCTATTGTTAATTTCTTTCCATTTTTATTTTTCGCCCCATAGGCCCCGTTGTGGGTCAGTGACCCGTGCCTGGGTGGGCTATTCCCTGTTAAAAAAAAATGAAACTGGGAACTGATAATTAGTGTTAGGTCTCCAAATAGGACACATTTTGTTATGGTATATCTGTACCAGTTGTCTCTCTTCTGGGAACTGTTTGGTGTCCATGCACGAAATTTTATTTCTGCATAGAGAGTCTTGTGTCCACACTGTCCCTAACAGGCAGAGTTGTCTATGGGTCCACTTTCTCTCATAGGAAAATAAAGATTAAGTACAGTATATTTTTTAAAGATTATAGATTTTACATTTTCTGAGTTGTGTCCTTGTAATGCATCACACTTCCATAAGCAGTGCAAATATATTACCTGTAGGGAGAGTGATGGCCGAGACATCAATCAACCAAGGTACCTTTTTATTAGTGTGGCTACCTGAGTATAAATGTTGCCAATTATTACTTTCTTTGTTACAATTTTTTGCATTTTTGTTATAATTTATCTAACCAAATGCCATGTTAATTATAAGGTATTATTTTGGATTGTTTAGTGTTAAGGGTCATTGTATTAAATGCATTATTTTGTACCTATATTGCAGTATAGCCCCAGAATACGCTCTAGAAGTAGATAGATTTTGGAGAAAGAATGATAGCACTGTAGGCCATTTATAAATTGAATAAAGTGTCATTTCATTGTCAAGATGTCAACAATGGTATCATTATACATGTACAGGAGTACTTGTGAAAAGTGGAAAAAACAACATAAAATTTGAACATGGGAGTATTAGGCACAGGAGTGATGAGAATAAGTGTCATATTATCAAGGACAGTGTCATTGATCTTGAACTGTACAGTACTTACGTGGGTTATGGGTGATCAAAATTACTTAAAAATCTTGTTGTGTGACACTTGTACACTATCAACATCTGCTCCTCCAGCACTTAATTATCAAGCCTCTACTCACCCATTTCTCAGAAATATTATTAAAGCCTTAATTTTGCTGTTTTAAAGCTTTAGCCTCAAGTTTTTTCTTGCATTTAGAAATTTTTGCAATGATTTGAATTTAGTGATGCAGCACCTAGTAATATGATTTCTATTTTCAGTAATAAGAATATCCCTTCAAATGGGGTGATTGTTGAGGCAGTAGTCAACCAAATATAGTAAGTTAATGGTGGTGTGGCTGTAAGTCATAATGAGGAGAATTTGGATAAAATTTGGTTGAAAATAAGTACATCCTCCTCGTACCTCAACTCTTTAGCACATACAAGTGATCATATTATTTCCTGTGTCACCTTGATGTGCAGCTGTTATATTATAAAAGGATAAGAATTCTTCATTTCTTAACATTAGTGCCATAAATAATATATCTTACCACCTATGGGACATTTTCATGAGTACAGAGTATCGGTCTTATTATACTCACAAGGCTGAGGCTGATAATAAGGTTTATGTAGATAATTCACTGTATAGTGCATGTTTGTAATATTAGTGCCGTAAAATCATTTGCCACATAACAACATACCGGTAACTTCCTCAGTGTACTGTATAGGATAAATTTGTTTTTTACCTTATATGTAGTTATATCCTTCATACTATCATCATTCTTCAGGGAAGGTCTTTATGCATTTATTTATATTATATTAATTTTGTATGGGCTGCTTTGATATTTTTTATATAGGTACTCCTCGACTTATGACCCACGCGACTTACGACCACCCGGACATACAACCGCCTCAGTCGTACCAAAATTTTGTGAAATTACTTATTTTCGAGTCCCGACGTTAGTGATTGCGCTGTGTACTAACAAAATTTTTGTTTGTAATTCCCTTTAAAATGGCTGGCAATCATAAAAGTGAGAGTTTTGTGGTGCTGAGAAGAAAAAGAAACCCATTTTAGATTTTCTATGTTAATTATTTAAGCATTTTCGACTTACGACCAATTCGACTTACGACCTGGATTTGGGTCCCTAACCCCGTCGTAAGTCGGGGACTGCCTGTATACTGTTGAAAAATTTATATTATTTATTAGATTTGTTGACTATGACACTACTAGTACATAATCCATCAATTATTAGGTGTAACAGTGTACTAAGTTATCTTGTGTTGTGTATTTATTTATTTATTTTTATTTTATTGTATTAATTGATGTTTTATGTTCAGTTCCACATAATGTATCTTGATGTCTGTGAATTTTGTTGCCATTACTCTCAAGATTTTATTATTATTTACATTTATTTGGGTAAAATGAACATGCCACCCCCCTGATATCCAGAATTAGTTTGAAATTAAAGGATAATATTTCATGCTACAAGAGATTTTTATGTTGTAACATCCCAAATGATTTTGTTTTTCTTTAACATAATCTATTGAAGATAACCATTTATTTGCCCAGTCGGAACAATAATTACTCTTATGTATTTATTGATACCTTGTATTTATTTATTTTTATTATTATTACTTTTTTCTTTTTTTTTTACACAAAGCCATGAGACACAATCGGCCATCTTTTTTTAAACATTCGGGGTAGTAATTTCGAAGAGTAAGCCCAAACATCGAGTTAGTACTTTTAAATAACTTGACAAATGGATTCGTCAAACTCAAATAGCAGCCTGTACATTCGGGTTACATTTTAATAGCCGTAATGTCACACCCCGGTTTTCTCAGTAATAACACTGGATAGACCGTCCGAGCGGCTAGTAAGCTGATAAGTGGCGAAAATTATAAAAAACACACACAATAGGGTTGGTTGTTCTGAGCCTTTGAATTTGGCAGGCCTGAGCATGTCAAACATACAGTATGACTGGTTGGGTTTGAACATTTCCTCTAAAAATATGTAATGTAACCTGACCTAACAAACATTGGTATAGTACCTAAACTACCTTCAGGAGCCAGTGCATACCCAGTACTTTCTAACGGTGAGTAACAGAGACATGACCGACCGGCCAAACGGCTAACGAGCCGATCGGTGGCGAAGAGGATAAAGGTAAAAAAAAAGTACACCAGAAGAACAACTAAACAGTGAAATATACTCAGAAAAACATTTCATAAGAATGTGCAGGACATCATCCAGAGTAGCAAATAGGATACAGCACCACATAGACATAAAAAAAAATCTTAACACTCAGGAATGATTCAATTATATTTATAATACATAAAAATTTATTCGTTTTAAAAAACAAAACAAAACCACACACTAAACTCTACAATTACTAGACCCCCAATATTTTACCATAAACCAAATTCATAAGCTACCAAAGACATTTGCCTCATCTTGGATCTTTCTTATATGATATATTGGCAAATTGAAAATGGAGTCACATCTATCACAAACAAAAGTGCCAGAATTACCGTACTTGAGGCTACAAGAGGGTGATTCCATGAATGAAATACTTTATAAACATCATGTATAACTACCAATAGATGAAAAATCATTTGGACGACCTGAATGTTTGGCTGAAAAAAAAAGGATTACGGCTGGGAGGGTTACCTTTGGGGTACAGTGCTAATAAGTATCCCCAATGTTTAAAAAAAAATGGCTGATTGTCATCAAAGTCTCTTTTTGCTTGATGTTAGGATAATTATCTATATTTATATTTTATCCTATGTGGTTTCACTGTTTTTAAAGGTTTGCCCTAAACCAAGATTACAGTACTTAATCATTGAACAAGAACTTCACCTGAAATTTTCAGTAGAGTAGTGCTATTTTAGCCATCCTCTATAACTTTGGCCATCCTCTGTAACTTTGGCCATCCCCTATAACTTTGGCCATCCTCTGTAACTTTGGCCATCCCCTATAACTTTGGCCATCCCCTATAACTTTGGCCATCCCCTATAACTTTGGCCATCCCCTATAACTTTGGCCATCCTCTGTAACTTTGGCCATCCCCTATAACTTTGGCCATCCTCTGTAACTTTGGCCATCCCCTATAACTTTGACCATCCCCTTTAACTTTGGTCATCCCCTGTAACTTTGGCCATCCTCCAAAACTGAGTGACATTGATCATTATGGTGAATTACATACATATTTTTAGTACATACATACATACATACATACATCATACATACATACACTTGCATATATCACAAAAGGTTTTAGCTTCATCTTCCTTTTTTTAATCTTCCTTTTTTTTTTTTACTTATCCTCTTTGCCACTGATCAGTCGGTCACATCTCTGTTATGCACTGTTGGCAAGTACTGTGCGTGCACTGGCTGCTGAATATATGTGAACCTGCTCCAGTGCTTGTCAAGTCTGGTCTTGAAACAGCTCACATTCGGTGCCGTCACAACACTCTGGCAGGTTGTTCCAAGAGTTCACAACTCACACTCCGAAAAAGTTCGCTCTCACAGTTTTCTGGACTTGCGGCTTCTTCAACCTTGAGCTGTGACTTGGTGACACACAGCTTTTTGTTATGTGAATGAGGTTAAACAAATTAATTCTTAGAATATTTTGAGATGGCAGGAATCCAGGTAAGAAATCAGATGAAATTAGGGTAAGCTGCAGGTAATATTGGAAATGTTCTGGGTCGTGTATTCACTTTATAATTTGGGCTTCTATGGAGGATATTATTAATGTCTGGTAAACAAACATCTGGTTATATAGTATATTTAACTGTATTTTAACTTCATTGTAAAATTTAAGTGGTTACAAATTTATAAGTACTATATAAAACTTCAACAGTGTCATTCCCTATGATTACTAAATTGAATATACAACAAACCAAAGACTGTAAACAGTATTTATCCGTTAACAAACAACACACACTACCCCACTTTTCTGCGTCAATGTATAGTAGATATACAGTCATGCGTCACTTAACGTCCTAGATACGTTCTTGGAAAGTTGACGTTAACCAACTTGGACGTTGTTCGAACATCACATTGTGAACTTTGTATTTATACTTACATGTATGTGGAATATTGCAGTGTACTTGTACTGTACAATATTGACTAAATTCACTAGATAATGTACACAACTAATGAAACACAGAGGTTAAGAAGGCTAAAAAACAACATAATGTCTACATTGCCGATGAGGCCAAACCAAGCATACACTGTTATACTGTTTGTAAACTTTTTATTTTGTAAGTAAGGAAATCAAATTAAAAGTACTGTACTGTACACTACAATAGCCAAAAATCATAAACCAGTAACATAGGCATTTCTTATATCTATCAAAACATATTATGGATATATAGTTACTGCACTGTATCATCATACGCCTGGCAGCACAATCTATTTTGTTTAAGAACACTTGATGCATGCGTGAGCGTGCCCGCTCTAAGGCCACTTACGTCCGCTACGTCCCGTTGTCTGAACGGGTTTTTTTTTATCCCCATTATTTTCTTATTATTTTTATGGGCCACGGACGTACCATTGCATTTGTTGCCACCAACCGAATCTCAGGAATGTTATCTTTGCAAACACTTTTCTTTTATGACGTTTCCCTCGCAAACGACCTGGAACCGATATATATTTAATACACCGGGAGAGTCGAGTTAGGAACTTAAATAAGGTTAGGTAGGTTTAGTTGCTGCTATCAACCACGTATAACTAATTAATTAAGTTATCCAAACTGACCAACCAAAAAGAAAACCAAACCTACCTAACCTTACCTAACTTCCGAATAGGGGGGGCTCCCCCCCCCACCCGCACATTAAATATCTCGGTTCCAGGTCGTTTGCAAGGTGAAACATACCGAGGTATTGTTGAAATACGAGATAATTAATATCTTTTAGAAGTTCATGATGAGCTTACTGCTCAATTAGTGACGCTACTATATTTTTATTTCATTATTTTTACTATTTTTTAAAATAATTTATTAGCAGATTACAGCAACCATGGAATTTAAAAAAAAATTATTGTGGGTTTGGATATGAATAATTCAAATCTGACCTTCGTTTTTGTTGGAAATCTTTGGTTTGGGGGTTTTGGGTGGGGTAGAGCCAAAAAACAAGTGATTTGTGGATTATACAATACAACCAAACTAAACCTTACCTAACCGGGGTCTTCGCCCCCGGTTGGGCCATATGCTAGGTAATAACCCAGAGGCATGTGGTCAGCCTCCACAATAATATAACTAGCCGTTGCAGTCTTTCTTACCTTACTCCGGGTCAGGGACAGGTGCTCTGATTTTATTCTTTTTAAAATTATATTATTTCGTTATTATAAAGTAGCGATGGAAGTGTATATAAGAAATTGATAATAGAAAAAATAGTTCTATCGATTGCGTGAAGTGAATTTCTGGATTTCTTTGGTTGCTGTGATCTGCACAATTACCGCCCTGTCACCATCCCCCTTCGGTATGCTGTGAGGAAAGAGAGATTTGAGGCAAAAGTTGGGGTTCATCTTCAAGGGCTTGTCTTGAGCCCCATTCTGTTTATCATGCTGCTGGAGGCGTTGTCACGGGATTTTAGGTCTGATCTGCCCTGGAGTTGTTACATGCAGACGATTTAGTGCTGATAGCACATAGTACAAATTTAAGACATGAAGGGTGGAATAGAGTCAAAAGGGCTTTAGAGTATGTGTCCCGAAAAGAAAAGTATTAATTAGTGGTGCGGGTGAGACCCGCGGTGGAAAGTAGATAATGGCCATGTGCTGTCTGTAAGAAAGGTGTTCACAGCAACTCAATAATTCTTGTAAAAAAAAAAAAAAAAGTGAATACACAATTCATATATATTTTAATTTTTTTAATTTTGTAGCTTACAGTGGCTAGTTTATTGTGCATCCCATATTCATCCTGTGAGCAGTAGCATAAAAGGATTATAGAGTAGAGGTCACAAAGGGTATGTATAAAAAATACTAACCCCAGTGGTCAGGATATTATAGTATTTAATGTTACAGAGCATTTCAAATAATTTTTTTGTTTAGCTCTGTACAAAGAGGGTAACTTATTCACAACAGCGTGAGTACAGCAGTGTGAGGCACTGTCTGGCCGTACTTTCTTGTTGACATTTGTGTGAGAGGTATTCAAGCCCATTGTGTGTGTGTGGTTCTATACATGGGAAATAATATAGCTACCGAGTGCAAAAAGTGGATACAATCTTAATATGTCAGCTATCTTGCCATTAGCGATAAAGTGTTGAGCCATTTCACACACAGTGTGCTTGGACCTGTCCTAAAAGGTTCTATCTCCACACAGTCAAGGACGTAGTGTTCAAGTGTGTGGCCATATGTCTGGCCATACACTTTACATTTACGTTTTACTTTTATCCTCTTCACCACTAATAAGCTCGTTAGCCGCTTGGGCAATCGGTCATGTCTCTGTTATGCACAGTTGGCAAGTACTGGGCATGCACCGGCTCCTGAATGTACCTGAACCCGCTCCAGTGTTGGTCAAGTCTTGTCTTGATAGAGCTCACACTCGGTGCCGTCACAACACTTTCTGGTAGATTGTTCCAAGAGTTTACAACCCTCACTCCGAAAAAGTTTGCCCTCACAGTTTTCTGGACTTGCGGCTTCTTCAATCTTGAGCTGTGACCCCTTGTGGGGTGAGCGTCCGCCAGCTCCAAGTAAGGACACTCGACTGAGTAGTGCCCCTTGAGATGCTTGTACACCTCAATTAGGTCACCCCTTGCCCGTCTGTAGTATAAGCTAGGCTAGTTCAAGCACTCCAATCTCTTAGGGTAGCTGAGGTGCCGAAGTGCAGGCACCAGTCTGGTGGCCCTCTTTTGAACATTTTCAACTGACAGTCCCTAGCATATCTTGGGGACCAGATAGGGTGACAGTACTCCAGTACAGTACAGTAGAGTGTTGGCGAGGTTTTGCGTGGAGGCACACTGAGATGGTCTAGGCATGTGAGGATGGAGGAGATCAGTTGGGTCAAGAGATGTGTGAGTTTGAATGTAGAGGGGAGGAAAACTAGGCGTAGGCCAAGAATGACATGGGGGAAACATTGTAAGAAATGACCTCAGAGTTAAGAGCCTGACTGGAGAGTTGTAATAGACGGGCTACATGGGGAGCTGCCTTCATGTACCCGCGACTAACACCCACAACCTTGAAAATGACCATACAACCATGTTGATGATGCTGGAAATTTTTATTTCGGTTTGCAACTGTAATTGCTGGTTACTTGTAATTTTTCGATGGTGATTTTCTGTTATTCTGGAAATGATTTTTATTTAAGACTAAGACTATGGATTAGAAGTTGTTGAGGTCAAACTTTTGTTTAGAAGTTATTTTCTTGACTGCCTAATATTGTTTTACTCACATACAGTATTTAGAAAATTTAGTCATTTGAACATTGATTCTAACATTAAAACTTATTTAGAAATCTCAATAATATTTAAGTGTTGATATTGTGCCCATCTTCAATTTTTGTATGAGATTAAGATGAAGTTAACAAGAAATTTATTAAATTGCTGCATTTGACTACCGTACTGTAATCTGAAATTGCAATACATAAATATGGAAGATCACATTTTATGGGCACTTCTAAATGATAGTCTGGAAGATTGTACAACTGTTGCTGTATTAGAGAACTCTGGTTACGAACAACCAGCTTTAGTTAGTACTGTATGACATTTGGTAGGCTATAATTGGTTTAGTCTTTATATAATTTGTCGCATTCTCCAAAGGCTGAGGTAATCTACTTGTTAATGAAGATCTGATACTAACGCTGTGTTGCTCTTCCTCCCATTATAACACGCCAGTGGCTGATGTACAGAGGAAATTAGACTAAAGCACTTTTACAAATAAGGTTTATTTAAAAGTTACAAGTATGCTTGCTTGATTATATATACACAACAGGCAGCATAATCGTTTTGTGCTTTCGTGGGACGGTGTGCAGGGAATGTCCGCTATAAATAGTGAGAATGAATGGCACATGGTAGAGATTTAAAAACTATTGTAATATTATGTGTACCAGAAGAGGACCCAGCCTCGTAGATAGACAGATAACCCGACACCAATCACAGTTATGCTCATTTACTGGACAGTTTACTAAACACTGAGGAGCCCGACGGCAGCTCACTTTTGGACGAATGACGAGCAATGTTTATCTAGATTCTAGAAGTTGAAGGGAACGTTGGGCTGCCTGTAGTCATAACCTGTGTTGGTGCCACAGGAGCCTGGCACCGTCTGGGTGATGGTGAGTGTGTTTACTACATCGTTAGTGATGTAGGCAGTGGAGACGAGGGGGTTGGCCACCACCTGTGTACGGTAGATGGTGGTGACACCTCCTGGCACTGTGACCACCTGGTTGACCCTCTGAGTCTCCGTCACGGCTACAGTCTCCTCCACCACAGACACCCGGGTGGACACGGCGGTCTGGGTGATGACGGTGGGCACAGTGACAACTGAGGTGATCACATTGTCCACCACCTCCGTCACCACCTGTGTCTCAATGTTGACCACAGTGGTGGGGACCACCTGGGTGTCCACCTGCGTCTGTGTCTCTGTCACATATTGTGTGCGCTCTACAGTCTGGGTCTGGGTGTCGGTGACCACCTGAGTGTTAATGATGGTGGTCACTACAGGCACCACCTGTGTGGACACCACCTGAGAGGTTACAGCTGGCAAGGTGGACACTATTTCATTGATAAAGGTGGAGACGACAGTGTTGGTGTTGTAGATGGTCTCTCCCGGCAGTGTCTGAGTCACCACGTTGGTGTTGGTGACGAACTCCGTCTCCACCACGGTCTGGGCAGGCAGCGTATTGGTGACTGTGTTGGTGATGTATTGTGTGTCGATCCTCGTGAGGGTCGTGGCGATGATTTCGGTAGAGACTTCAGTCTCCACCACAGTGCTGGGCACGATGTTGGTCACCACCTCGACACGTGTAGTGTCCACAACGACGGTGGAAAAGCGGCTCTCTGTGACGGTGTTGTAGATGGTTTGAGCTGGGAGTGTGACGGTGGAGGTCTCTGTGATGGTTTGTGTCTCTGTGCGGGTGTTGGTGACGTACTCTGTGTTTGTAATTGTGTTCACTACAGTTTCAGTGTTGATGATGGTTTCGTCTTGAACAACCACGGTCGTAGAGAGGTCTGTTTTTGTCACTACTACATCGTTGTAGATGGTGGTGGGGACCACCACGGTCTGCACCTGACCGCTGGTCTCTGTGATGATGGTGGTGGCACAGGTGGAGCCAGGAAGTGGGTTATCGGGGATAGGTGGCAAGTAGGAGCCGAAGACTTCATTGAACCGCGTGTCTGCCGTGGGAGGGAAGGATGGCTCGAGGAAGCCTAACTTAGCAGCCCGGGATCCTGCCAACACCACCAGCAGGGTAAACAACACGGCACCCTGACCCATCCTGCCCGTGGAAGAGGTTAAGACAAGTGTCAGTGGCATATCTTGTACTACATTTTAGTTAAACTTTATCTCCATTGTTAACAAGACAAAAATTGAAACAACTTACCTTGCACATTTAAAATAGTCTGTAAAAGGTGCTTTTAGGTGAAACTAAAGAATTACATATATAGAAAGTTTAATAGTGATATAATACAAAAATTAGACACATCAACAGAAAAGATGCAGTACGACTACACATAAACGGGAGCGAGTGGGAGGAGGCCAGCACGTTAACTGGTGATTATGTCCAGAGATTCCTGGTTTAGGGTAAACTGTGTGCATAAATAGACTCCGCTAGCCTGTAGCGGCAATGGCACTTGTGGAAGGAAGCAGGACAACCTGGCCTGTAGTGTAAGAGGATTTTAGCCAGTGATCACGTGGGGCAGGTTGGGTGTTGTCTCTGGTGAACAGCAACAACCTGGACGACTGTGTGGGTGTGGTGGGCGGGAGGAAGGCGTCAGGTGAGACCTAGCCGAAGTTGAAGGGACGGGCAGGTCGTTTGTAGTCATAACCCATCATAGTTTGTGTACAAGGAGCAGTGACGACCTGGCTGATGGTCTGCTGAATGACGTTGTCATACGTCTGGGTAACGACCTGTACTTGATCCTGAACTTGTGTAGTAACCACCTCCTGTACGTCAACTGCGCCAGTAACCGTCTGGTAGTCTGTGACCTGCTCGTAGGCCGTGATCGTCACCAGCCGTTGGTCAACTTCATCCACAACCTGTGTGGTGGTGATCACCTCCTCCACCAACTGAGTTTGGATATCTTGACGGTCGACGACCTGTGTGCTGGTCTGCACAACAACATCATCAACAACAACAGTTGAAGTGATGTAGTCAATGCTGTTGTCTGTGATCTGGACGACCTCAGTCCTGGTGTTCTCCACGGTGGAGACCACCTGCTGGGTCTCCACCACCTGCTGCACCTGAGTGTCCACCTCGGTCTCCGTGACCACCTGAGTGTTGACCACCGGGGCAGGTGTGACATATCTTACAGTCTCTTGTGTCTGGACCACAATACTCTCTACCACAGAGGTAACATCGGGCAACTGAGCTATCTCAGTCTGCTCCTCTTGGGTTGTCTGCGTGGCTGTGGTCACCACGGGTTTGGGCGTCACCACAGCTGTCTCCTCCTGTACCTCCGTCTGTACCTGTGTCTGGACGGCGGTAGTAACGGCTGTTTCAACCAGCGTAGTGGTGACCTGCACGGGCTGCACCACGTCAGTGACGCTGGTCTCCACTTCTTCGTTGTACTGTGTGGTGGCCACCACCTGGGTCTGGGTCACCTCCTCCACCACAGGCTCAGGCTGGACGGGCACCTCTGCGATGCGGGTCTGTACAGCCTGAGCGACCTGCTCATAGGTACGGGTAACTGGGACCTGCACCTGGCGGGTCTCGGTCTGCACCATGGTGGTGGTGATGGCCTGCACCTCCGTCACCACAGCCTGCGCCACTGCAGTCTGTGTGCGGTCCACGGTGAAGGGCTGTAACACCTGCTCTGTCTGTACGCCGTATATCGTGGTGGTTTGGATGACATTCTCGCAGGTAGATCCGCCTTCGGCGTCGATATCGGGGGGCAGGTAGCTGCCTCCCAGCCAGTCATTGAAGAGGTTGTTGAGCTGTGCAGCCGCCGGAGCCAGGCAGACCACCATCACCACCAGCGTCGTCACCAGCACGGCTCGCATCCTGCAACGAGACGCAACACTCAGTGGTTGGACTCTACCACCTGCAGGAGCGGCGTGGCAGTGTCAGGCGGTCAAGTCCAACCACGTGACCCGTGTTGCTCCCGCTGCTGGAGTGCGCGCGCGCGCCCGGAAGTGACGTCACACACGGTCACATGTGGACTTTACCGCCTGACACTGCCACGCCGCTCCTGACTATAACACACACCTAACTAAGGCACCCATACGTTAACAGCTTTATGTGACAATTAATTCCATGGAGTATCTGTAAAGGAGAGGAGGTGAGGATAACTACACTGTACTCGTCTTGGTGTTTGGGAAAGAGATAAAACAGTTTGTCTTGAGAAAGTTCAGTCATTAAATTATTGCCGAGCTGCCTGTCCTCCCAAACTTTACTGAAGAGAAATTGAAAATACCAATACGGTATCATTACTAGATGTACAGTACAGTACACCACAGTACAGTGTATGAAATTATATCTCAACTAGTTAAATTTTCTTGCTCAGTATTTATTTATTTCACGGTGTTGTAGTGAGAATGGGGTACAGTAATGTGTACTTCCCAATAGTGAGAGCGGTACATTTATGTGTACTTCCCAGTAGTGAGAACGGTACAGTAATGTGTACTTCCCGGTACACTGTGACTTATCAAAATCTTGGCTTCTTAGTATTTACTGACACCGGAGCTCAGAATCTTCTTGAAGTGACTAACTGGTTCCCCCGAGGTCCTGTGAGAGCCACCTCCTAGCTAAGGGTTCACTGTTACTTCAGGAGGCTGGAGTTCCCGGAAAAACGTGCTGTATTCGGTAGGGTCACACTAGGCAACACCTTTTTTATATCCGACCCGAGCGGCGGTAGTAAAGGCACGCTGGTCCTCCTCACAAATTCCCCAACATGATACAGTACACAGATCAAGATTTAAGAGCAGCATAAGTTTAGCTCCTGTCCTTCCCTTTCTGGAGATCTCTGACTCTCTTTTAAGAAATGATTTTATTTCTACTGTTGAAATAAGCTTCAAAACAGGGAGGTACTACCGCCTGGGAAGATATTGGAAGCATAATGTGTTGTCTAATGGTAGACCCTGCTGACATATGACACCAAAAAATTTGTGACCAAGTCCCAGGTTGCTGATCTGACTTTCTGCCTCATTTACACACAATTGCAGGGTCTCAATAATTGTTCCTCTTACTTTAACAACACAACATATTGATATTTTTTAATTTTTTTTATTTATTTATGGCTCTATATTTTTACTATTATTATTATTATTATTTATATTACGTTTTATTATTTTTATTATTATTATTACATTTTCGCTCCCCAGGCCTTGATGTGGGTCATAAAATGACCTGTGCCCGGGTAGGCTCTTGCCCGTAATAAAAAAAAAGGAAGAAAAAAAGAGTTGAGCACTGATCTCCACTAACACCCAGTAAGATGTCTGGAGGCAATTCACACATGTTTTCTCATGCCCTTAGTTGGTGTTCTTCAACCTTGGCTCTTTACTGTCTCGGCAAATGGAAGGGGGTGAGCATTGACCCTACTCTGGCGGTCACTCCGAGAACTTCAGTGTCTGCACAAGGACATGGTTCACCAGTCGTTTAGAGTGAAGTGAGTCAGTGCAGTAGGGGGGTGGGGTGCGGAAGCCGAGTAGATATAGCATTTTTCTACTCTAAGAGTCACTGGTTCGCGCCTGGGTCATCCCAAGTCCTCCCAGCTGAGAATGAGTACCAAGGTGTACAGAGAGGGAACAGTGAGTGAGCCAGTGTGCTGCACAACGTGTGTTAACTATCCAGGGTTCTAACATTAAGTGGGTTTACACCATGTGTTGTGTACGAGGTGTGAAGAGGTCTGTGGTGGTATTAATGTGTCGTAAACTCACACCGTAAAAACAGTTAATAGTTAAACAATACGGGAAAGAACAGTACACGAGTCGACCTTCTCACATGAGGACCTTGGCAGAGGAGGGAAGGAAAGGTAACGTATCTAACTGACTCACTGAAGCTGCGTCACAAAGATGGATGTTCAAAGACTCTTACATTAACTTTCCCTCTTAACTGGTGCTGTGAGATCGTATCCAACGTTCCAATATCTTAAAATTGCCAGTGTCGCAGCTTGAGGAACGTGCCTGGTGAGGGGAGGGGAGGGGAGGAGGGAGGTTAGACGTGTGCAGGTGTTGTTGCCACACAATAGAGGGGGGGAGGATGACCCAACAGGCGCAAGGGTCGCGGGTCAAGGCGCTGTTCCCTCCTTAACGCTCCAGAGGTGAGGAGGAAGAGGAGGGAAGCGCGAAATAGGAAGTAAAATGCAACACTGAGATGGAGGAAAGATAAAGAAGTGAGGAAAAGAATAGGTAGAAGGAACATAGGTATAAAGAAACACTGAGAGAGATAGGATAGTAAACAGAGGAAGAAGAATTATTAAAGTTACCCAGAACGAAAGATAATGAAAAACTCAGACGAGGTAGAATGAAATAGCGATAGAAAGTGAGAAAAAGTAAAGATAGGGAAGGGAGAAGAGGAGAAAGTAGACCCATTGAGTTAGAGTCAGAAGTAACGGGATAAATCAAGGATAAGAGAGAGAGTGAAGGTGAAGGATAGTGGGTAGGTAGGAGGGTGAAAGTATGAGACAGGTTATGTGTAGGGGTAGGGGGAGGGAAGGAGGGAGGCTAGGATAAGAGAGAGAAGGAAGAGCACAGTGGATCCAGGAATATCAAAAGGGGGCGTCCAAGAAGTTGAGGGGGAACATGGCGAGTACAGCGAGTACAGATTTTTTTTTTAAATCTGATCAATATCATGGGCATTTTGAGGCCATGTGCACTTGATATTAAGATATTCTGAGGTCAATAATATTTTTTTTACTATACAAAAATGCCTGAGTACACTACTGCATTAAAGAAAAGTTATTGAAATTTTCTGATGAAAAGGGGGGATCCGGACCCCAAGACCTCCCTGGGTCCGCCCCTGAAGGGAGGGGGTGGGGGGAGAGGAGGAGGGAGAAGAGTAAGGTATGGGGGATGGTAGAGAAGGGTGAAGGGTAGGGGAGGGGAGGGGAAGAAAGGGAAAGGGAAGGGCAAGGTAGTTGGGGGGGACAGCTGGTCATCCGTCCATAGTTTAGGGATCTGGGTCAACACGTGAAAGGGGTTTCCCGCCCGCCCGCCCCGAAGCCTCCACTGCCACAAACCGCCCTCAACCATACATCATGACCTACACGGCGGAACCAACTTTTTTTTCCTTCACATATTTCACACGATATTAATTAACCAATCATCTATTGTAAGTCTCAAAACTAATCCCTGGGTCCTTATGTTAGGCTAGTTTAGGTTCGTATCTTCTGCTTTTCAATAATAAGTGTGCGGTGAGTGGCTGGTTGGGGCGTGGGGTCTGTCTCAGTAGTAATTGTAGTAGTAGTAGTACAGTAGTGATTGTAGTAGTACAGTAGTGATTGTAGTAGTAGTAGTAGTAGCAACAGTTTGTGGTAGAATAGTCATAATAATAGTAGTAGAAGTAGTGAATGAAAGCAAAATTATTTTTATTAGTAGTGGTGGTGGCAGTAATAGTTCCAATAGTAATAGTAGTAGTAAAAATAGTTGTAGTAGTAGTTCATGAGTTACGGGTATATTTCGTCCGTAGTTAGATGGGATGTTGTTCATACACTTTATCCCCTGTCTTACGTTCTATCTAACAATCTCCTAAAAATAATAATAAACCAATACAAAATTGATAATTTCTCAATTTCTTAATATTTTTATCTATTTTTATAAGATGTATAGGCAATTATAAACAAATTCCATCTCATTTATTCTAACTAATTACACAAAATCGAAAGTACAGGAAAATGAATTTGGTTTTAAGTGAATTTATTCTTAGGTATTGTTGTTACCGAGAGAGAGAGAGAGAGAGAGTGGAAGAAGACAAACAGGAAATAAGAACTAAAATGACTCAAGGAAGGAAAATCTGCTTCAGGACACATTGCTCTGTTCCTTGAAATATTATGATAAACCTTAGCTTAGATAGTGGATAACTGAAACATGATACTTCATTACGAAAATATCTTCAGTTTACGAATTAGGCGGCTACTACTACTACTACTACTACTACTAAAAATAATAAGTGACGAAATAAACGTACCAAAACGACTTCAGTCCTGACAATAGGGATCAACAGTTTAAAACATTTTTGAAGATTTTTGGGGGGATCCTTTTTATCATCATCTACAAACGTTTCTTTTACTTTCAAACTTGCAGTCCATTAATGTCTTAGCTAGGAAAAAATAGCATAATGAATTGAGGGATGTTTACGGTGGCTAAAAATATTTCAGTGGTGTTCAGTTGAAGTTGCGAGAGCGCGGGAATATTTAAATAGTATACAGGGTGAACACTATAATAAAAGTGCGCGCGTAAATGAAAATATTACCGAAATTCTCAGAAGAGATTAACAAAAATCCTACCATATTACATGTTTAAATATCATACTCATACAAAACATAAAAGTATTAAACATTGGTGTTAAAATTAACCAAATATCTGGTATCTTATTTTTAGGTCTACAAACTATTACCTTAAAAACGTATTAATTTAAAGACAAATCAACCTTTCACCAGTTATTATTTTAGGGGAAACTTCACCCCAGAATAAATCATATTTTAATTACAGCCAGTCTATTTCAAGTGCAGATTTGTTTTAAAATTATTTCACCTTTAAGGATATTTCTAACCTAAAACAATATAACTATAGAAAATATATAAGTTATCCCTAAGAAAGTCTACTGTATATGCAGAGTAATTTTCATGAAGCATAAATCAGAATAAAACAAAATTACACAGAAACAGTTCTTATTGTGAGGAATAAATTACACTATAAGAGTAGCAACTGTGGGTGCTAATTTACCTTAAGATAATCTGTAATAAGACAATTAATTATATCTTAGGACAATTTACTCCATAATTTTACCTTCAAGCCAAATTTAAAAAACATTTGACCCTATAATATTTAATTTGAAATAAAAATTCACTTGTTTAGATTAACATTAACTGCAATATCCCCGTACTTAATCCATCATCAATAATATACGCTTACACTACACTGTAATATGATAATTCACTAGAATACAAAATAATATTAATCGTGATGTTTGCTGTACAGTATCCATCACTACAAGCCACCAACATCAACACAAACGGACAAGGATGTTCCCCCAAGTTTACGTCACTGTAGGTTTAATACATCCCCACACAACCTACCTGTCAGTATTTGTTGCACGGGAGGGAGAAGTGTACTAAAGCAGCACAGGTAAAGCAATGCCTACCTCTCCCGGGCCGCCGTCGCCTTATATACCTTGACGGGAGGTGTGGTGGCGGCAGCAGCGCATCACTTGTTCCCGGGAAGACGAGCCGCTCACAACGACCTTCAACCATCCCTGTGCAACCCATCCTTTCTCGCTCGCTCTTGTGTCAATATTATAACCTCCCGGGGAAGTTTTGGTCTCGAGTTGAGCGTTTCTTGAGGTGAGAATAATCAGTTAAAGAAGGAAAAAAGGCTAAGAACTCACAGAATTTGTTAAAGAAAAATGAAACCTCAACAGAGTTATGACACAACCTTCCTCACTCGCTCTTGTGTCCATATCTTAACTTATAGAACCTTCCTTGTCTTGTATGTTACCTTTTATCAAGATGTTTCACGATAAATTCAGATCAACTGAAAATTAAGCCCCGAGTTTATTTCACCCTAACGTTAAACCTAACTTAATCTAGCCTAACCTAACCTAACATAACCTAACGCTAAACTTAAATCTAACCTATCCCCAGGTAGTGTTGGGGTGGTTGGTCATTGAGTGATATAAGCTGGGGAGCCTAATGTTCAGGTAGTACAAATTAAATTCACCTGAACGACAGAAACATCTTAAGAGGTCATATCAAGTGTGTGTGTGTGTGTGTGTGTGTGTGTGTGTGTGTGTGTGTGTGTGTGTGTGTGTGAACCTAAAACTCACTGTCATGTCAACATAAACATGACCAAAATTCATGTGTTGGGGACATATCCACGTTCGTTTAAAGCTGTTAAAAGCAACATCCAATTATTGACCACTTTCAACCCAATACTTGTGCTGAACAACAGTTTGGGCTGACTGGTGTTGTCTCTTCCTTACAGTGACTCAGTATGGTAGCTCATCAGTTCTGAGGGGCGTGGTCACATTTTCCTCAATTGTTGCACGACATTTTGGGCCGACTGGCAGTTTTCAGTGGGCTCCCCTTCTTTAAAGGACTCTCACACTAGGCAATTTTCCACATTCCTCGGAAGAACAACGGTAATATCACCGTTCTCGGTCAGATATTTTGCCTGAAAACTGAAATCTGGGGAAAACGGAAAGTACGGGAGTTCTCGGGCAAGTTTTGACTGCATTGCGGGTCCAATTAAGGCTTTATCATATTTATTAGTGAAAGACATCGATTTTATTAAAACAATTTATTGGGAAACAACTTTAAGTGATTTTAATGCAAATCTAGTATCATTAGGATATGCTTGATATATACAAATGAAAATTGCAGTTTTTGACCGAGAACGGGAGAAATTTTGCCCAGTATTATACCCCCTTTACACACCCCAGTATGGTGTGCAATGAGTACTGGTAGACGCGCCTTTCACCCTCCCTCGTGTTGTCATCCCACATACCAAGTTTGAAGAAGGTTGGTGTGTTTACTGAGGGAGGGACACACAGAGAGACGGAGACTTGTTGATAACGTCATGATATCGGTACTTGAAGAACGATTTAATGTTAGACACAAAATTGTATTGTTTTGCTATTGGCGTTTCAGTCTTATCGCCATAAAGTTAACCACTTTATATGACAGTAACATTACGATAGCAGAACATTAACGGAGATATACTTGTCTTAACTTTACTTAACGTAACATGTACTTACACAAATACTTAACAATAACATTGTAAATAAGCCTTAGACATATGTGACTTAAGTCCATTTGTGGGGACATCAATGGCAACTTAACTAAAATTGCATATGGTGAATACTTATGATACTGCTTTAATACGGAGATTCTAATAGGTACTTGTAGTTTATTGAGTCACATGTTGGTGTTTGTGGCGTGGATTGCATGCAGGGTTTTAAGCGGTGTGACGTGAGGGAGGTTTGGGTTATGTTATGAGCACTCGTTGCCACTTGTCAGCCAGATCAATCAGGGTTGTATGTTTCACTTGTTTGTGTATGTGTTGGTGTGTTTATGAGTATTTTTGTGGGTTTGTGGGCATTTGTGTGTGAGTATTGTGGTGGGTTTGTGAATATTTTGGTAGGTTTGTGAGTATTTTTGATAATCAGAGTATTTTTGAGTATTTGAGAGCAATTGACAATTTCCAGAGTATTTCTGGTGTTTAGAGTATTTTTTTATTTTTCAATATTTTGATGCGTTTGTGAGTATTTTGTGTGTGTGTGTGTGTGTGTGTGTGCGTATGTGTCACGATTGCAAGTATACACGACTAAGGAAATGGGGACCTGAGTGAAGATGTTATGACATAACTGTACTCAAACACCTGAAGTCTTTTAAGGCGTAAGAGGCCACCATTACATCTTACTCAACAATTTAATATGAGGACAGAGCCTCAGTAAGGAGGGAGGGGAAGAGGAGGAGGTAAGGAGGGAGGAGGAGGGGTGTGAAGGAGGAAGGAGAGAGGAAGAGGAGGGAAGAGGAGGAGGGGAGGTAAGAGGAGGAGGATGAAGGAGGGAGGAGGATGTGAAGGAGGGGGGGAGGTGAGGGAGAGAGGAGGGGAAGGAGGGGAGGAGGTAGAGGGAGGAGGGTGTGAAGGAGAAGGTGAAGGAGGGAGGGGGGAGGAGGAGGTGTGAAGGAGGAGGAGGTGAAGGAGGGGAGGAGGGTGAAGGAGGGAGGGGGGTGAAGGAGGAGGTGAAGGAGGAAGAGGTGTGAAGGAGGAGGGAAGGAGGAGGTGAAGGAGGGGAGGTGAAGGAGGAGGTGAAGGAGGGGGAGAAGGAGGAGGTGTGAAGGAGGAGGAGGGAAGGAGGGGGAGGTGAAGGAGGGGAGGAGGGGTGTGAAGGAGGGGAGGAGGGGTGTGAAGGAGGGGGATGTGAAGGAGGGAGGGGGATGAAGGAGGGGAGGGTGAAGGGAGGGAAGAGGAAGGGAGGGGAGGGTGGGGAGGGAGGGAAGGAGGGTGAAGGGAGGGGGAGGGTGTGAAGGAGGAGGGTGAAGGAGGGGAGAGGTGAAGGAGGAGGTGAAGGGAGGGAAGGAGGGGTGAAGGAGGAGGGTGAAGGAGGGGAGGAGGGGTGAAGGAGGGGAGGAGGGGTGAAGGAGGGGAGGGGGTGAAGGGAGGGAGGGGGTGAAGGAGGAGGGTAAGGAGGGAGAGGGTGAAGGAGGGGGGAGGAGGGGTGAAGAGGGAGGGGGTGAAGGAGGGGAGGGGGAAGGAGGGGAGGAGGGAAGGAGGGGAGGAAGGTGGGGAGGGAGAGAAGGAAGGAGGGAGGAGGATGTGAAGGAGGGGGTGAAGGAGGGTGTGGAAGGAGGAGAGGAGGGTGAAGGAGGGAGGAGGGTGTGAAGGAGGGGGAGAAGGTGAAGGAGGAGGTGAAGGGGAGGAGGGGTGAAGGAGGAGGTGAAGGAGAGGAGGAAGGAGGGGGAGGAGGGTGTGAAGGAGGGGAGGGGTGAAGGAGGGGAGGGTGAAGGAGGGAAGAGGTGAAGGAGGAGGTGAAGGAGGGAAGGAGGGGTGAAGGAGGGGAGGGGTGTGAAGGAGGGAGGGGGTGAAGGAGGGGGGAGAGGTGAAGGAGGGGAGGGGTGAAGGAGGGAAGGAGGGTGTGAAGGAGGAGGTGGGGGAGGAGGTGGAAGGAGGGAGGGGTGAAGGAGGGAGGGGGAAGGAGGGGAGGTGAAGGAGGGGAGGTGAAGGAGGGGAGGAGGTGTGAAGGAGGGAGGAGGGTGAAGGAGGAGGTGAAGGAGGGGAGGTGAAGGAGAGGTAAGGAGGAGGAAGGAGAGGTGAAGGAGGGAGGTGAAGGAGGAGAGGGTGAAGGAGGGTGTGAAGGAGGAGAGGGGAAGGAGGGGAGTGTGAAGGAGGGGAGGGATGAAGGAGGGAGGAGGGTGAAGGAGGGGGAGGAGGTGAAGGAGGAGAGAGTGTGAAGGAGGGAGGGGGGTGAAGGAGGGGAGGGGGTGAAGGAGGGGGGAGGGGGTGAAGGAGGGGAGGTGGGAAGGAGGGGGGAGAGTTAAGGAGGGAGGAGGGTGAAGGAGGGAGGTGAAGGAGGAAGGAGGTGAAGGAGGGGAGGAGGGTGAAAAGAGGGGAGGGGTGAAGGAGGGAGGGGGAAGGAGGGGAGGAGGTGGAAGGAGGAGGAGAGGGGAAGGGGAGGGAGGTGAAGGAGGGAAGGAGGTGAAAAGGGGGAGGTGAAGGGAGGAGGGTGAAGGAGGGGAGAGTGTGAAGGAGGAGGGTGAAGGAGGGAAGGAGGGGTGAAGGAGGGGAGGTGTGGAAGAGGGGAGGAGGGTGAAGGAGGGGAGGAGGGGTGAAGGAGGGGGAGGTGAAGGAGGGAGAGGGAAGGAGGAGGAGGATGTGAAGGAGGGGGTGGGAAGGAGGGAGGTGAAGGAGGGAGTGGGGGTGAAGGAGGAGGGGGTGAAGGAGGAGGGTGAAGGGAAGAGGTGAAGGAGGGGAAGGTGTGAAGGAGGAAGGAGGGTGAAGGAGGGGAGGGGAAGGGGAGGGAGGGGAAGGAGGGGAGAGGTGAAGGAGGGAGGGAAGGAGGGAAGGAGGGGTGAAGGAGGGGAGGGGGTGAAGGAGGGGAGGAGGGGGAAGGGAGGGGAGAGGGTGAAGGAGGGAGGTGGAAGGAGGGAGGGGGGGAAGGAGGGGGAGGAGGGAGGGGAGGAGGGGGGGAAGGAGGGGAGAGGTGTGAAGGAGGGGAGGGGGTGAAGAGGGGAGGTGTGAAGGAGGGGAGGAGGTGGGATGGAGGGGAGGAAGGGGAAGGAGGGGAGAGAAGTGAAGGAGGGGAGGAGGAAGGAGGGGGTGGGAAGGAGGTGGATGGAGGAGAGGAGGGGTGGGAAGGAGGGAGGAGGGTGAAGGGGAGGAGGAAGGTGGAAGAGGGAGGTGAAGGAGGAGGTGAAGGAGGGGAGGGTGAAGGAGGAGGAGGGTAAGGAGGAGGAGGGTGAAGGAGGGAGGGGGGGGTGAAGGAGGAGGTGAAGGAGGGAAGAGGTGAAGGAGGAGGTGAAGGAGGGAAGGAGGGTGAAGGAGGGGAGGTGAAGGAGGAGGTGTGAAGGAGGGGGAGAGTGTGAAGGAGGGGAGGTGAAGGAGGAAGGGAGGTGTGGGAGGGGAGGTAAAGGAGGGGGGAGGAGGGGTGAAGGAGGGAGGTGAAGGAGGAGGGGGGAAGAGGGGAGGAGGAGAGGTGAAGGAGGGGAGGAGGTGAAGGAGGGAGAGGAAGGTGGAGGGAAGGAGAGGGGAGGGGAGAGGAAGGAGGGGAGGAGGTAAGGGAGGGGTAAGGAGGAGGTGAAGGAGAGAGGTGAAGGAGGGTGTGAAGGAGGAGAGGGGAAGGAGGGGAGATTAAGGAGGGGAGGGGGTGAAGGAGGGGAGGAGGTGAAGGAGGGGAGGGAGGTGAGAAGGAGGGGAGAGGGAAGGAGGGGAGGAAGAAGAGGAGGGTGGAAGAGGTGTGAAGGAGGGAGGGGTGAAGGAGGGGAAGGATGAGGAAGGAGGGAGGGAGGAGGGGAGGGAGGTGAAGGAGGAGGAGGGAAGGAGGAAGGAGGGTGAAGGAGGGGAGGGGAAGGAGGGGAGAGAAAGGAGGGGAGGAGGATGAAGAAGGGGGGAAGGAGAAAGAGGAGGAGAGGAGGTGAAGGAGGGGAGGAGGTGAAGGAGGGAGGGGAAGGAGGTGGAGGGAGGGGAGGGGAAGGGGAGGGAGGAAAGGAGGAGGTGAAGGAGGGAGAGGAGGTAGGAGGAAGGAGGGAGGAGGTGAAGGAGGAGGAGGTGAAGAAGGAGGAAGGAGAGAGGTGAAGGAGGAGGGAGAGGAGGGGTGAAGGAGGAGGAGGGTGAAGGAGGGAAGGAGGGGAATGAGGAGGAGGGGTAAGGAGGGGAAGGAGGGGAGGAGGTGAAGGGGAAGGATGAAGGAGGGAGGAGGGGTAAGGAGGGAAGGGGAGGGAAGGAGGGGAGAGGGGAAGGAGGGGGGAGGGGGTGAAGGAGGGGAGGAGGGTGTGAAGGGAGGGGAGGGTTGAAGGAGGGGAGGGTGAAGGAAAGGTGGAAGGAGGGCGAGGGTATGAAGGAGGGAAGGAGGGTGTAAGGAGGGGAGGTGTGGGAGGGAGGAGGGGTGAAGGAGGGAAGGAGGTTAGAAGGAGGGAGGGGTGGGATGGAGGGGGAGAGTGTGAAGGAGGGAGAAGGGTGAAGGGGGGAGGGGAAGGAGGGGAGGTAGAGGGGAGAGGGGGAAGGAGGGGAGATGAAGGAGGGAGGGAAACAGGGTGAAGGAGGGAGGGAAGGGCAGAGGGGAAGGAGGGAGGGAGGAGGAGAGGAAAAGAGGCAGATAAATTAAATTAATAAAGAAAAATAAGTAAAGAAGAAATGAAAACAAAACAAACAACAAAATATATTAATAAGAAAATATAAAAAAAATACGTGTAAAATGCATTTTAGTGCTACGTTTTCAACCTGAGAGAAATATAGATTAACTGGCATCTGCTTGTCTGTTTGCTGACATTCAATGTTTTGCTGTTTCATATGTTTGCTCATTTGCTCAATGCTGCCTAAGTAGGCAAGAAGGGGAAGTGGTCAATGACAAGCCAGGACAGTATTTACAGCCTGGTGAAAGCATATAAAGACTCAGAAGCAACTGCAAGTGTCGAGAGCGCTCATAAGAGGAGGAAGAGGAGGAGGAAGACGGTGAAGAAGAAGAAGAAGATGAAGAAGAAGAAGAGGAGAGGAAGAAGACGAAGAAGAAGAAGAAGAAGAAGAAGAAGAAGAAGAAAAAGAAGAAGACGAAGAAGAACTTAAATAGAAAATCTGTGTGTGTGTGTGTGTGTGTGTGTGTGTGTGTGTGAGATACTTTATCTTTCTGAATCACTTTTACACAAGGACAGTATGTAGAGATACAGCCATTGAGGTGGTGTTATCGGCCAGATGGCAGGGTGTAGTGGGCAGGGTGGTAGTGGTGGGAGTGGTGATGGTGGTAGTGGTGGGAGTGGTGGTAGTGGTGGTTGGTGTGAGTGGACAACTGTACTTAGTGAAGACAGAGAAACCGACAGACACAAATCAGCAAAAGGACAGGCGGACTAATAATCAGACAGACAGACAGACAGAGGTCTCAAACAGAAAGACAGAAAGACTGATACACACACACACACACATACACACACAAGCAGACAGGCAGACATACATACATACATACATACATACATACATACATACATACATACATACAATAAGACAGACAGACAAACAGATGACGCGAACAGCTGCTGGACGGTAGTTAATGGGCATTACAATCGCAAATCACCTAGTTATGGGTAGTTCCCCTGTCCACGTGTGCCCGAGTGTCAAGCCTGTTTGAGGGAGGCGGATAGGTAACAGAATGCATGGGACTGTCTGGGTGAACGCACGCCCGGGAGGATAGTGGATAGTCGACGGTGATAGGAGTCGACGGTAGGATAGTCGACGGGCAGATAGCTGATCAGTGGATAGTCGACGGTGGCAGTGATAGTTGACTGCAGGTGACTGGTAGTGGATAGTCGACGGTGGGTAGTGGATAGTCGACGTGGAAGTGACGTGGTGGATAGTTGACTGTGTGGTGGATAGTTGATCGTGGTAGTGAAGTTGACTGTGGGCAGGAAGTCGACGGTGGGTAGGAGATGACTGTGGGTGGTGGATAGTCAGTGGGTAGAGGTCGAGATGTGATAGTTGACTGTGCAGTGGATAGTCGACGGTGGCAGGATAGCGACTTGGGTAGTGGATAGTCGATGGTGTAGTGGATAGTCGACGGTGGGTAGGAAGGACCGTGGAGATAGTCGACGGTAGGATAGTCGACGGTGGGTAGGATATTCGACGGGTAGTGATAGTCGACGGTGGATAGTTGACTGGGTAGGATAGTCGACGGTGGGGGTGTGATAGCTGACTGTGGTGGAAGCTGATCGTGGAGGTGTCGACGGTGGTGGTGGAGAAGTTGACCGTGGGTGTAGATAGTTGACTGGGTAGTGGATAGTTGACTGTGGTGGATAGTCGACTGTGGGGTAGTGGATAGTCGACGTAGGTGTAGTGGACAGTTGACTGTGGTGGATAGTCGACAGGTAGTGGATAGTCGACGGCAGGTGGTGGATAGTTGATCAGGGTGGATAGTCGACGGTAGGTAGTGGATAGTCGACGGTGGGTAGATATTCGACGGTGGGTAGTGGATAGTCGACGGTGGGTAGTGATAGTTGACTGTGGGTAGATAGTCGACGGTGGTAGGATAGTTGACTGTGGGTAGGATAGTCGATGGGTGGCAGGATAGTTGACTGTAGGATAGTCGACGTAGTGATATTGACTGTGGGTAGTGGACAGTCAACCATTCGGGTGGATAGTCGATAGAGAAGTATGGACGGGGTTAGTTGATTACAAGTCCACGGATAGTTAGTCAATTGTTTATCTGGGGTCTGACTTGTCACACAGTGGATAGTATTTATAGGGGACTGGCTAGTGGATAGTTGAATACCAGGGTCTACCTTGTGGATAGTTGACTACGAGTGCTTGTGAACGTTACTGTCTGTACTCTGTGACGGTCTGTTACGCCACACACGACAACATTATTTTCCTTATAACTTCTTCAGTCATCTGTCGTCTTCTGCTGCATGGCCTCAAGAATATGAAACCTCAAATTGTCGTAAGGTAAGACTTTTTATTTTTTTAATATTTGTTACCTCACGTATCTTACTGGTGTACTCTTAGTATTATTTCGACGGCATAGAGACCGATGTGTTTATGTGGCCGATAAAAGGGAGTCCGTTAGATACGTTCTTAAAATCAATTAAAGGGGAATATTTATTATTTGAAATTTCTTATTAGTTTAAATGGGCCAGTTCTGACATGTATGATAAAGGAAAAATTAACGTAGGAACTTTTGAGAATCTATCTGTGTTGTAGCTTCAATTACGGAGATTCGTTCTCACGTTTCCAGTTATGGGGGAAATTTAACTTAGGATTTCAGACCATCAATTAACAGTTTATTATACGTAATACCGGCCGTATGTACTGTTATTACTGTTATTATGTCTTCTTATTTTCTGTAATTATTAAGTATTTTAGCCCTATTAGCGTTAATAAATTTCTCTATCGCCTCTTGCCAACTGTATACAAGCTTGATATTGATATTACCACCTGTTTGCTTACACTCACTCGGCGGGAAGAAGGTCACAAACTCCACCATCGTGACCAGACCTCTCAGCAACAGACTCTGGAAGTATGTGCCTTGATTTGTATATACCGTATTGTCTCTCTCACTTCAACCTCAGCACAGAGTTAGTGGTCTAGGTTATTGGTGACGTCATTATAATACGAGTGAGCCCTGTTAGATATTTTCTTTGAATCAGCTTTTGTGTCGTCTACAGCTTAAGTTAGATACGTTGTCATAACCTCAGCTTAATTGGGTTTGAGGATACCGTACGGCTTTGAGAAATCATGTATTTATGTCGTAAGGTAAGCGTTGTTGCATCTCTACTCAGGGTAAAAATATCGTACAAACTTTTAAGACTTCAAGATTTATATCGTAGAAAAAGCCATCATACAAACTTTTAAGACTTCTAGTTTTGTGTTGTAGAAGAGAGCTATCGTACAAACTTTTAAGACTTCTAGTTTTGTGTTGTAGAAGAGAGCTATCGTACAAACTTTTAAGACTTCTAGTTTTGTGTTGTAGAAGAGAGCTATCGTACAAACTTTTAAGACTTCTAGTTTTGTGTTGTAGAAGAGAGCTATCGTACAAACTTTTAAGACTACTAGTTTTGTGTTGTAGAAGAGAGCTATCGTACAAACTTTTAAGACTTAGTATTGTGTTGTAGAAGAGAGCTATCAAAAACTTTTCAAGACTTTTAGTTGTAGAAGAGAGCTATCGTACAAACTTTTAAGACTACTAGTTTTGTGTTGTAGAAGAGAGCTATCGTACAAACTTTTAAGACTTCTAGTATTGTGTTGTAGAAGAGAGCTATCGTAAAAACTTTTAAGACTTCTAGTTTTGTGTTGTAGAAGAGCTATCGTACAAACTTTTAAGACTTTAAAGTTTGTATCGTAGGAGCAAGCAGGCAGCCCTTGACCTGAGCGCTGCAGGTCACAAACATTGTATGACTCTAAACAGCCCCGTTTTCTCCGGAACTGGTCTTTCCTGCATGACCAACCAGATGGGAAAGTCCACACTGGCCAGGAGCTGTACGCCAAGGGAACTTCAGCAGGTCTAGAAATTACTTTTTTACGAAGTTTTAAGTTTATTGATGGTCAGAGATGAATACGTTGACTTTATCTGTGTGTGTGTGTGTGTGTGTAAGGAAATAAATAAGTTTAAAGTATGAAGGCAAACAAAAATAAAAAAATCGATACAGAAACCAACAAATAAAATTAACATACAAATGAAATAACAAAACAAATAAAATTGATTAATAAATAGTGAACAAGTAATACAAAATAAACATACAAAAAAAAACGAAATCTATTAACAACTTTTACTCGAAAAAATTAATTGCCGGGACGTAAATTTGGCGAAGCCGGAAGTACGAAATTTAGCGTGGATAATTTCAGCATTGAGCAAAATTCTACGAATGACGCGGAAAATTGGCGTTACTTGCCTCTCTCTCTTGGTGATTTCAACGCTAAGGCACAAAGTGATCTCTCTCTCTCTCTCTCTCTCTATTTCAACGCTAAGGCACCAGTGATCTCTCTCTTCTCTCTTCTCTCTCTCTCTCTATCCACCCACCAATAGACCTTCCTTATTTTATATCTATTTTGTACAAGGAATCAATTTGAAAGTACCCAATTCCTGTTTCTGTCCAACTACAAATGTTAGTTAGTTTAGTGTAGGTTAATGTATTAGGGTTGGATTTGAAGTTGGATTAGGAGGTTGGATTAGGTTAGGTTGTTAGTAGGGGGGCCACTTTAGGAGAGAAAGGGTGGTTGATGATGAGAGAGAGAGAGAGGAGAGAGAGAAAAGAGAGAGAGAGAGAGAGAGAGAGAGAGAGAGAGAGAGAGAGAGAGAGAGAGAGAGAGAGAGAATATCGCCAAATGGTGCTGGTGGGCAGTTAACTTACTACAAGGTAGAGGAACTATGGGGGGGAAACATTAGCTGAAAGAGAGTGTATATTTATGTATGTGTATGGTCGTGTGAACGTGTATGTGGGACTATACAGTATAATGTATGTGTATTCTCACCCATAGATCCATCACTGTTACCATACACCCAGGAACAAAAAAACATATACCTTTTCTACCCGCACCTCAGTGACAAGCCCCGATAGAGTGAACGATGCCAACGGGGATATGACAATAGTGTTCTAAAAACATGAAACAAAGAAATGGATCATGCGCTTAGTTCACTGATACTTAATAAGGGTATAAAGTACTTGGGGTTGACCTGAAGATTAGACATCCTAGCTTTTTTTCAACTGATGATCTAAACCACCTTAACTCTACCTGGGAGGAGGGGGGAGTAGGTTAGGTTAGATTAGTTAGCCTAGGTTAGTTAGGTTGTGGTGGGTTAGATTATGTTTGGGGAGGTTGATTAGGGTTAGGTTATGTTAGGTTTGATTAGGTTAACTTAGGCTATATGTAAGATTAGATTTGATTAGATGATTGCTAGATTAAGTTAGATGGTTAGGTTAGATAGGGTTTGTTAGGTTAGGATAACGACACCTAACATAAAACCAAGTAATTGTTAACGTCATCACCACTATGTACAGCCCAGTAAAACGTCACCCATAAATAAACAGAGCATAGTTAACGTCACCCGTAAATAAACAGAGCACATAGAAAACGTGAAGGCGGGAGACGGGAGAAAGGAAGGTCAGATTCCTTATATATTTTTTGCTTCATACGAGGGAGAGAGATTGAATTCCACACGATGCTATCACCCCAAGGAGCACTGATACATACAATGGCAAGTGAAGGCAGGGATTCAGATGCCTTACTGTGGCGAGTATAGATGAGGGAATCCCAAAGTCACTGACCAAAAAAAAAAGAGGTTCATAAGTCATGTGAAGGGATCAAATGAGCTCTGATCTCTTTTGTTATAGAGGATTTATGTTCTTATTCACTATTTAAGAGTATTTGATAATTTATGATCCCTTAATAGGATCTATGCCTTAGTCGAGAGGCTAGAGAGTTAGACTACCCTGATTCTTTTAATAGGGGATCTGTGCCTTTACCAGTCGAGAGGATGAGGATTAGACTACCCTGATCCTTTAATAGGATCTAGGCCCCTTAGTCCAGAGGATAGAGGATTAGACTACTGATTCTTTCTATAAGATAATCCAGTCGGAAAAAATGACCAGAACCTATTAAATATAGAAATGACTTTCATAAGAGGTTTTAACCCGTTCCCCCCCTCCCCCTCCTCCCTCACCATCATTCTTCCTCCCCCTCCTCCCTCCCCATCATTCTTGCTCCCCTCCTCCCTTACCCGTCATTCTTGCTCCCCCCTCCTCCCTCACCCCATCATTCTTCCTCCCCTCCTCCATCATTCTTCTTCCTCCCCTCCCCTCACCCCATCATTCTTGTCCCCCTCCTCCCTCACCCCCATCATCTTCCTCCTCCTCCCTCACCCCATCATTCCTCCCCTCCTCCCTCACCCCATCATTCTTCCTCCCCTCCTCCCTCACCCGATCATTCTTCCTCCCCTCCTCCCTCACCCATCATTCTTCCCCTCCTCCCTCACCCCATCATTCTTGCTCCCCCCTCCCCCATCATTCTTGCTCCCCCTCCTCCCTCCCACCCCATCATTCTTCCTCCTCCTTCCTCACCCCATCATTCTTCCTCCCTCCTCCCTCACCCCATCATTCTTCCTCCCCTCCTCCCCTCACCCCATCATTCTTCCTCCTCCTCCCTCACCCCATCATTCCTCCTCCCCTCCTCCCTCACCCCATCATTCTTGCTCCCCTCCCCCCCATCTGTTGCTCCCCTCCTCACCCCATCATTCTTGCTCCCCTCCTCCCCTCACCCATCATTCTTCCTCCTCCTCCCCTCACCCCATCATTCTTCCTCCTCCTCCCCTCACCCCATCATTCTTCTCCCTCCTCCCTCACCCCATCATTCTTCCTCCCCTCTCCCCTCACCCATCATTCTTCCTCCCCTCCTCCCTCACCCATCATTCTTCCTCCTCCTCCCCTCACCCCATCATTCCTCCTCCCCCTCCTCCCTCACCCCATCATTCTTGCTCCCCTCCCCATCATTGTGTCCCCTCCCCTCACCCCATCATTCTTGCTCCCCTCCTCCCTCACCCATCATTCTTCTCCCCTCCTCCCTCACCCCATCATTCTTCCCTCCCCTCCTCCTCACCCATCTTCTCTCCCCGCCTCCCTCCCCCATCATTCTTCCTCCCCCACCTCCCTCACCCCATCATTCTTCCTCCCCTCCTCCCTCACCCATCATTCTTCCTCCCTCCCCCTCACCCCATCATTCTTCTCCCCCTCCTCCCTCACCCCATCATTCTTCCTCCCCCTCCTCCCTCACCCATCATTCTTGCTCCCCTCCTCCCTCACCTCATCACCCTTCCTCCTCCTCCTTACTCCCCATATCCCCATCACTTCCTACCCGTCCTTTCAGGTCGCTAGTGAGAAAGTGAAGACAAACAGTAAAGTTGCTGTCTGCGTCTCTCTGTGTCCTCTCTGTCTGTATGGTTGTTTCTGCTTCTTTATCTTCTCTTCCTCTCTCTCTCTCTCCTCTCTCTCTCTCTCTCTCTCTTCTCTCTCTCTCTCTCTCTCTCTCTCTCTCTCTCTCTCTGGTGATTTCCGCTAAGGCACAAAGTGATCTCTCTCTCTCTCTCTCTCTCTCTCTTCTCTCTCTTCTCTCTCTCTCTCTCTCTGGTGATTTCAACGCTTAAGGCACAAAGTGATCTCTCTCTCTCTCTCTCTCTCTCTCTCTCTCTCTCTCTCTCTCTCTCTCTCTCTCTCTCTCTTCTATCCACTCACCAATAGACCTTCCTTATTTTATATCTATTTTGTACAAGGAATCAATTTGAAAGTGGGCGACCCAATTCCCGTTTTCTGTTCCTACTACAAATGTTAGGTTAGTTTAGTGTAGGTTAGATTAGGTTAGGTTGGATTAGGTTAGGTTGGATTAGGTTAGGTTGGATTAGGTTAGGTTGTTAGTGTAGGGGGGGCCACTAGGGAGAAAGCGTATGGTTGATGATGAGAGAGAGAGAGAAAGAGAGAATATCGCCAAATGGTGCTGGTGGGCAGTTAACTTACCACAAGTGTTAGTAAAGGAGGGAACTATGGGGTTAAACATTAGCTGAAGAGTGTGTATATTTATGTATGTGTATGGTCGTGTGAACGTGTATGTGGGACTATACAGTATAATGTGTATTCTCCCATAGATCCATCACTGTTACCATACCCAGGAACAAAAAACATATACCTTTTCTACGCACCACTCTAGTAAGCCCGATAGAGTGAACGATGCCAAGGGATATGACAATAGTGTTCCAAATGTAAACATGAAACAAGCAAATGGATCATGCGCTTAGTTCACTGATATAAAAGGGTATAAAGTACTTGGGGTTGACCTGAAGATTAGACATCCTAGCTTTTTTTTCCTTGATGATCTAACCACCTTAACTCTACCTGGGGAGGAGGAAGTGTTAGGTTAGGTTAGATTAAGTTAGCTTAGGTTAGGTTAGGTTGTGGTGGGTTAGATTATGTTTGGGGAGAGTTGATTAGGTTAGGTTATGTTAGGTTTGATTAGGTTAACTTAGGCTATGTTATTGTAAGATTAGATTTGATTAGGTTATTGCTAGATTAAGTTAGATTGGTTAGGTTAGGATAGGTTTGGTTAGGTTAGGTTAGGATAACGACACCTAACATAAAATCCAGGTAATTGTTAACGTTTCATTACCACTATGTACAGCCCAGTAAAACGTCACCCATAAATAAACAGAGCATATTAACGTCACCCGTAAATAAACAAACGTGCCTAGAAACGTGAAGGCGGGAGACGGGAGAAAGGAAGGTCAGATTCATATATATTTTTTGCTTCATACGAGATTGAATTCACGATGCTATCACCCCAAGGAGCACTGATACATACAATGGCAAGTGAAGGCAGGGATTCAGATGCCTTACTGTGGCGAGTATAGATGAGGGAATCCCAAAGTCACTGACCCAAAAGAGGTTCATAAGTCATGTGAAGGGATCAAATGAGCTCTGATCTCTTTTGTTATAGAGGATTTATGTTCTTATTCACTATTTAAGAGTATTTGATAATTTATGATCCTTTTAATAGGGGATCTATGCCCCCTTAGTCGAGAGGCTAGAGGATTAGACTACCCCTGATTCTTTTAATAGGGGATCTGTGCCCCCTTAGTCGAGAGGATAGAGGATTAGACTACCCCTGATCCTTTTAATAGGGGATCTAGGCCCCCTTAGTCCAGAGGATAGAGGATTAGACTACCCCTGATTCTTTCTATAGATAATCCAGTCAGGAAAAAGATGACCAGAACCTACTAAATATAGAAATGACTTTACAAGAGGTTTAACCTGTTCCCCCTCCTCCTCCCCTCACCCCATCATTCTTCCTCCTCCTCCCCCCCCCCCCCCTCACCCCATCATTCTTGCTCCCCTCCTCCCCACTCCATCATTCTGCTCCCCCTCCCTCCCCTCACCCCATCATTCTTCCTCCCCCCTCCTCCCATCATTCTTCCTCCCCTCCTCCTCAATCCCATCATTCTTGCTCCCCCTCCTCCTCAACCCCATCATTCTTCCTCCTCCTCCTCACCCATCATTCTCCTCCCTCCTCCTCACCCCATCATTCTTCCTCCTCCTCCCTCACCCGATCATTCTTCCTCCCTCCCCTCACCCCATCATTCTTCCTCCCACCCATCATTCTTCCTCCCCATCATTCTTCCTCCTCCCTCACACCCCATCATTCTTCCTCCTCCTCCTCCTCACCCCATCATTCTTGCTCCTCCTCCCTCACCCCATCATTCTTCCTCCTCCTCCCATCATTCTGCTCCCCTCCCCTCACCCCATCATTCTTCCTCTCCCTCCTCCCTCACCCGATCATTCTTCCTCCCTCCTCCCCACCCCATCATTCTTCCTCCCCCCTCCCCCTCCTCCTCACCCCATCATTCTTCCTCCCTCTTCCTCACCCCATCATTCTTCCTCCTCCTCCTCACCCCATCATTCTCCTCCTCCCCCTCCCTCCCCCTCTCTGCTCCCCCTCCCCATCATTCTTCCTCCCCTCCCCCCACCCCATCATTCTGCTCCCCCTCCTCCCTCACCCATCATTCTTCCTCCCTCCTCCCTCACCCCATCATTCTCCCCCTACACTTCTTCCTCCCCTCCCTCACCCCATCATTCTTGCTCCCTCCTCCTCACCCATCATATCCTCCCCCTCCTCCCTCAACCCCATCATTCTTCCTCCCTCCTCCCTCAACCCCATCATTCTTCCTCCCCCTCCTCCCTCACCCCATCATTCTTCCTCCCCTCCTCCCTCACCCCATCATTCTTCCTCCCCCTCCTCCCTCACCCCATCATTCTTCCTCCCCCTCCTCCCTCACCCCATATTCTTCCTCCCCCTCCTCCCTCACCCCATCATTCTTCCTCCCCTCCTCCCTCACCCCATCATTCTTTCCCTCCTCCCTCACCCCCATCATTCTTGCTCCCCTCCTCCCCTCACCCCATCATTCTTCCTCCCTCCTCCCTCACCCCATCATTCTTCCTCCCCTCCTCCCTCACCCATCATTCTTCCCCCTCCCCCTATCATTCTCCCCTCCTCCCTCACCCACATTCTTCCCCCTCCTCCTCACCCCATCATTCTTGCTCCCCTCCTCCCTCACCCCATCATTCTTGCTCCCCCCTCCTCCCTCACCCCATCATTCTTCCTCCCCCTCCTCCCTCACCCCATCATTCTTGCTCCCCTCCTCCCCTCACCCCATCATTCTTGCTCCCCCCTCCTCCCTCACCCCATCATTCTTCTCCCCTCCTCCCTCACCCCATCATTCTTGCTCCCCCTCTCCCCTCACCCCATCATTCTTGCTCCCCTCCTCCCTCACCCCATCATTCTTCCTCCCCCTCCTCCTCACCCCATCATTCTTGCTCCCCTCCTCCTCACCTCATCACCCTTCCTCCTCCTCCTCGCCACTCCCCCATATCCCCATCACTTCCTACCCGTCACTTTCAAGGTCGCTAGTGTGAAAGTGAAGACGAAACGAGTGAAAGTTGCTGTCTGCGTCTCTCTGTCTGTCTCTCTGTCTGTATGGTTGTTTCTGCTTCTTTATCTTTCTATTCTTCTCTCTCTCTCTCTCTCTCTCTCTCTCTCTCTCTCTCTCTCTCTCTCTCTCTCTCTCTCTCTCTCTCTCTCTCTCTCTCTCTCTCTTCCTTCACCAGGTACCCTTCAGCAGGTAGACAGTGCTAATTGACTCAGGTACATCAAACGACCTTACGTCACGCATCGTAAATGTTGGCAGTGAACGTAGACTGTAAATTAGTAGATAACTTGTAAATATATCAAGTTGAAAATGTAAAATAGCTGATAGACCAATAAATATGAAAGTTAATTTACAAACTACACTGTAAATTAGTTGAGAATATGTAAATGCGACGGGAAACTTAACATAAGTTAGAGTAAAAAATAAATTGTGATTATGCCTTAACTAGATACGTTCACTTAGTACCAGTTAGAGAAGGATCCGGGGTGTATGTAAAGCAAGACTGTACCCGCCCCCCCCCGCAGGTGTGATAATATAAAGGTGTATTTGAGATTTACCTGGACATCCACATCCTGTTTCGTAAGTGGGCGAAGGAATGTTAAAAATCAGCGTTAAATGTCAAGATGTTGAACTAGTTTGGGTGGTGTGATTTAGGGAGAGGGAGGGACGGAGGGAGAGAGGGGAGGGGTGAAGGAGGGTGGTTGGGTAGGTGGGAGTGAAGGACGGTGGTTGGGTAGGTGGGAGTGAAGGAGGGTAGTTGGGTAGGTGGGAGTGAAGGAGGGTGGTTGGGTAGATGGGAGTGAAGGAAGGTGGTTGGGTAGGTGGGAGTGAAGGAGGGTAGTTGGGTAGGTGGAGGGAGGGTAGAAGCGAGAGAGAGAGAGAGAGAGAGAGAGAGAGAGAGAGAGAGAGAGAGAGAACAAACTGTACACTCCCTATAAATTTCAACAACATCCTCTCAGTAATAAACAACAGCACTGAATAAATAAAACTTTAACAAAATAGATATTAAAACCTTCTTCAATATTTTCGGTACAGCCCTCAGTAGGCAGCCAGAACCAAGACATTATTATTCTGTGTTGAGAGTTGCATGAGTCGTCAAGGTCATGCTACACCACTCATGCCCGACCACACCGTCATGACACGCCCAACCACACCCTCATGACACACCCGAACACAATGCCTTCCTCTTCAGTACTCGGAAAGTCATGCAATCTGGAGGTCTCATGGTTAAAGGGTTTACGACATTTTGTATGGCGACAACCCCAAACCCGGACCTCGATACTCAGCCTAACCTCAGGCCCTGAAACAACCCCTTATTTCACCCCGACTCTTCTTGAGATCATTACTCATTCCCAAGACCTCAACCCCAGACCTCCCAAGACCTCAACCCCAGACCTCTCAAGACTTCAACCCCAGACCTCCCAAGACCTCAACCCCAGACCTCTCATGACCCCAACCCCAAACCTCCCAAGACCTCAACCCCCAGACCTCTCTCTCAAGACCTCAACCCCAGACCTCTCACTTGACCCCAACCCCAGACCTCTCAAGACCTCAACCCCAGACCTCCCAAGACCTCAACCCCAGACCTCTCAGACCCAGCCAACCCCCAGACCTCTCCAAGACCTCAGCCCCAGACCTCTCAAGACCTCAGCCCCAGACCTCTCATGACCCCAACCCCAGACCTCTCAAGACCTCAACCCCAGACCTCTCAAGACCTCAGCCCCAGACCTCTCATGACCCCAACCCCAGACCTCTCAGAGACCTCAACTAGACCTCCCAGACCTCAACCCCAGACTTCCCAGACCTCCAACCCCAGACCTCCTGGACACAGACTAGACCTCTCATGACCTCAACCCCCAGACCTCTCAAGACCTCAACCCCAAGACCTCCTCAAGACCTCAACCCCAGACCTCTCACTTGACCCCAACCCCCAGACCTCTCAAGACCTCAACCCCAGACCTCTCATGACCTCAACCCCAGACCTCTCCAAGACCTCCAACCCCCCAGACCTCTCAAGACCTCAACCCCAGACCTCTCAAGACCTCAACCCCAGACCTCTCATGACCCCAACCCCAGACCTCTCAAGACCTCAACCCCAGACCTCTCAAGACCTCAACCCCAGACCTCTCAAGACCTCAACCCCAGACCTCTCATGACCTCAACCCCAGACCTCTCAAGACCTCAACCCCAGACCTCGCAAGACCTCAAACCCAGACCTCGCAAGACCTCAACCCCAGACCCAGGGACCTTCTTACGAGAAAGACCATTGTCAGAGTGTTGAGAAAACCGGACCCTGAACTATTTCACTTTAACACTAAGATAACCTAACCTAACCTAACCTAACCTAACCTAACCTAACCTAATCTAACCTAACACAGCCTGACCTAGCCTTACCTAACCCACACCCGACCTAATCCAACACAACCTAACCTAACCCCCTGGTAGGGTTAGGGTGTGGGACTAATCCTCAGGTGATCCATAACGAACTATGCCATAAAGATTTTTCTGAACTGATAAGAGTTTTTGTTATGTGAAGGAGGCGTCGTCGTTCACCTGTCCATCTTGTGACAGGTGCAAGAAAAAATAATTAGTATAAGGAGATTATTCTATTTTTATGTTACAAACTGACCGTGATATTATTATTATTATTATTATTATTATTATTATTATTATTATTATTATTATTATTATTATTATTATTATTATTATTATTATTATTATTATTATTATTATTATTATTATTATTATTATTATTATTCTCGCTAAACAATCACGTCACTTCCGGCAAGGAGAAAAAGTGAGGTAGGCGGGAAGGACGTTAGAACCGTTCAGTAACAGTATGGAGGAGGGCGGGGGAAAACCAGTTCACCTTACAAGTGGCAGGCCAGTATATCTTGCCTCACCCTAGGGAAACTCCCCTGATTATTTGTTTTTGTTCAGTACATCCTTCCTTGCGTCTCTCTCTCTCTCTCTCTCTCTCTCTCTCTCTCTCTCTCTCTCTCTCTCTCTCTCTCTCTCTCTTTCTCTCTAACCCCGCTGTTCCTGTTCGTCATAACCTTCCTCCATTCTCTCTTTCTTCTTTCTTTGTCTTGCGTCTCTTCTTCATATTGCTTCATCCTCCTCTTTTCATCTGTTCTTCTAAAAGGTAATTTATAACAGAAAACACTATTGAACCAGTATTAGAAAGGCAAGAATGTCCCTTGTATAGAACGCTGACAACGACAAACTAACATACTACTTCAAGTGAATGAAAGGAAATGGGAGGTTAAGTATCATAGAAAATATTAAAATAACAGATCGTATAGAAAACAGCGAAAGTGACAAATTTGCAAGAAAACGGAACACTCCACGACACGGAACACCCCACGTCACGGAACTCTCCACGTCACGGAACACACCAGAAATGAAGTGACCAGACGCAACGGTGACCTTATTTACACCTTACTAATGACCACCCACTACAGCTGGTAGACCCTCTTAAAGATCTACCACCCATTGTGTAAAGAAGTATTTCCTTATATTTACTCTGCATGATAACTTGGTGAGATCTTAGTTATGTCCTCTCGTGTTGGTGGTGCGTGACATCACAAAGAAATGGCCCGGGTTCATGTTGTCCATCCCTTTGTCTCAATAGTTGTTACTCCCAAGGTTCTCGGTCGAGTAGGATAATCCGGATGACTTAGTTCTGGGGGATGATCATCTAAGAGGCTTTGTGTTGCACCTCCCCATCTCCCTCCATAAATGACTCGTCCCCTCATGAGTAAAGTCTTAGAATGAGGAGTGAAGGAGTGTAGTATGGCAGGACCTGACCATACGCCTCTCTCACGGTGTTGATGGGGGGAAGATGAGAGGGAAGGAGGAGAGAAAGGAGTGAGGTGGAGGAGGAGGAGATAGAAAGAGGAAGAGAGAAGAGAGGAGGGAAGAGGAGGAGGAGAGAGAAGGTGGGAGAAGGAGGAGAGAGAAGGTAGGAGGAGAGGGAAGGAGGAAGAGAGAGAAGGTGGGAGGAGGGGGAAGGAGGATGTCACGTTTAAATGTATTAGTCGTGTATTTATTTGGAGGTTAATAGGAAATTATTGAAATTATTTTTTTTTAATTTTTGGTGTGTGTGGATGTAAAATAATAATAAATATTAATAAATAATAAACGGTTTATTAATAGAGTTGCAGCCGGTGGCTGAAAATATACAAACTTACATGTGATTTAGACAATAATATACGTTCAATACATTTACAGGCAGGGCTGTACAGTACATAAATCAGGAGCTGTTTATTATTTTAACAAAAGATGGGATGGTGCTATTCTTATATCTATCAGTGCAGGCTCTTATGGGCTGAATTTTGTTGTGGTGGCGGGCTGTGCGAGGTGGGCGGGGGACTGCCGGTGGCAGGAGGTGGCGATGATGAGGATGGTGCAGCAGTCCACTGCCAAACCTTGCTAGTGCGTGGTGGTGGAGGTCACTGAGGGATGGCATTTCCAGGGTGGAGAGAGCGTTGTTGTAGCAGGAGTAGTCTGCGCCGAGCATGATTCTGCAGGCCCTCTTCTGTACCTTCTCTAGCTGATGTTGTTGGGTAGAGTTGAGAGAAGACGACCAGGCTGGTGAGGCATACGTTAATTTGGGGAGAATAAAGGCGTTGTAGATAGTCCTCAGCTCTTTTTTTTTTCTTTTTCTTTTTTTTACGGGGATTAGCCCACCCGGGCACAGGTCACTCGCCCACATCGGGGCCTGGGGCGAGAAAATGTAATAATAATAATAATAATAATAATAATAATAATAATAATAATAATAATAATAATAATAATAATAATAATAATAATAATTCACATTAAATAAAATTTATAATAAAAAAATCAATAATTGAAAATAAATAATAAAATAATAATGATAATAATAATAACAAAAACACTGTAATAATAATAATAATAATAATAATAATAATAATAATAATAATAATAATAATAATAATAATAATAATAATAATAATAAAGAACCATAAAAAAATAAAAAAAATTAGCAAGGTAGTACCGAAACAAAGTTAAGCGGGCCAACGTTAAACAAGGACTTACTGTAGTCCAAGTTAGGACGAATGAATCCCTAATATACTTGAAGCAACTGCTCGGTGAAGTACCTACAGCATGTGTACAGCATTCCCAGCTTTCGGGAGGCAGCTTTAACAATGTTGTGGATGTGTGGTTTCCATGACATATTAGAAGAAATGGTGAGGCCGAGCATATCTATTCTAGAACTTGGCAGAAGGATTGCGTCCTGAAATGTTATTGTTGGGAGATCATCTAATTTTAAAATTTTATTTGGTAAATACTGAGTTTTATTACTATTGAATTTAACCAAGTTTCTACCTCCCCATTCGGAGATGCTGCACAGATCCGCACTGATAGATGAAATGATATCAGCTTTAGGAACAGATCTAGTTTGAGAATTAGGGGGAAGGAAAATGTGAAGAAGAGTGAAGAGTAGAATTATCAGCAAAAGAAAGGGTAGAATTAGTTGTAGTGTGAAGTAAATCATTGATCAAAACAAGGAAGAGAGTAGGTGAATGAACAGAACCCTGTGGGACACCACTATTGGTAGAGAAAGAGTGAGAGGTCGATCCCTCGACAACTGCCATGGATCGGTTCTCAAGGAAGCTAGAAATTAGAGGGAAGTTTAAAAAGCAAAGACTTGTGCCATACCCTGTCAAATGCGTTAAAGAAGTCGAGGGCCACGACGAAAGTTTCCCCATAATCCCTAAGAGAGGATGACCAGAGATGGGTGCAGTAGGAGAGCAGATCACCAGTAGATCTCGCCTGGCGAAAGCCATACTGGTGATCGAACAAAAGAGAAGGGTGTTCAAGGTGACGGAGAAAATGGGAGTTTAAGAAAGTTTCTAAAATCTTAGAGAGGGATGAAGTTAGGGCAACGGAGCGATAGTTAGGGGGATTAGAATGGTCACCCTTCTTCGAGATGGGTTGAACCAAAGCATACTTCCAAGAAGAAGGTAAAGTTTGGGTTTTGAGTCAGAGGTGAGCAAGCACAGGGGCCAGAATTTCAGCACACTCCCTAAGAACACACCAGCAACTCTACGAGTGGAAATTATAGGAAAGTGCATAGGTTCAGTAGGAGGAGCAGGAGTAGGAGGGATAGAGTTGGAATCGTCTTAGGTGGAATTAGGAGGAGAATCAGGTGCCAAAGAGATTGGCTTTATCAGGGGAGTTGGCTATAGAGTTATCAGGTCTCTGTTGTTATTATTATTTATTATTATTATTATTATTACTACAGCTACTACTACTACTATTGCATTTTTTTCTAGTATGACCTCCAACCTCCCCATTTTATTTCTGAGTTAGTTAAGCCACACATCTATGCGGCATTCAGTGACTGTCGCCTCATAGTCAATGTGTGCGACTGTTGTCCTATTAGAGGCCGTTGATCTCGTTCCTTGATGGAAAGCAATACAGACCTAAGTAGAGAGAAAGACAGTCGACATCTCAACCAGGCTGCAACGTAGTTTCTAGGCTGCTGCTTCTGTTCAGATAACACCTCGGTCATTCTGGCATAGAAGCATCTTGCACTTGATCCCATCTCAGTACAATGTTGTGAACACCAGAGGAGTGAAGCTGCCTTGATCAACATTCTGAATTCTCTCTCCTTATGCCCTGTTCTTGTCGTTCTCCTTCCTCCTGTGTGTAGCCTCGATAGACAGGACATGTGGCCATGGGGTCGAATATCCGGATATCAAAGAAGGCTCGCTGTCCCCACGTCCAGAATCCTCGAACACTGACGTCTACATGAGCTTTGTTGGTTGTGTTGGAAGTCCTGTGATGGGAGATTTTCACCGTCCAATGGAAAGAGAGGCGGTTCCACCGTGACGTCGTGGCAGATTTCCTTTAGCATATTTGCTGTTAGATTCCTTACTTCGCCATGCCTCATGCATACAAAGACCCCTTCTTGTACACCATGGCGTGGCCGATGTCGTAGGATGAGCCACTCACACATTGGATGGGCAAACCTTCCACTGGCCAACCATGGCATCTGTAAATTATTGTTTGTTTAGGCTGAAGTCCTTTGCTCATATCAGTAACATTGTTAGCTACACCTACTTTTTTCCCAAACTAGTACTACTTCTATTTTTTTAATAGTGGCCTCCAAACTTCCCCTGTATAGCCATTCCTTCCCCACCATTTTATTACCTACTGTAACTATCCTACCACCACCACTACTACTACTACTACTACGACTACGTGAAAACAATCCGTTGCCAAGGTTTCAGTATCTTCGACAAATATTAAATTCCAAGGTGTTCTGTGATGTTTCACCAAAAAATATGTGGACTCCAGTAACCTGTTAGTGATGAGTTACGTGATATAACAACACATTACATTCACTTATCCCGTACAAGCTGTTACCCTCAGACTGTGGTCAGCGTTACATCATACTGGGCTGTCGTAACACCCTAGATTACACCCCGGCGATTTTATGCCCGGCGGCCGAGTGGTTACAGCGCTCGTCTCCGTCTTATTAGTCGTTGGTTCACCCCTGGCCCGGGCACCTCAGTCCACCCAGCTGTGAATAGGAACCTAACTTTACAGTGAAGGAGGGCGAGTTTGTGGTTCTGACAGGTCGAGCTGTTATTAGTTACAAATCGCTCTGTGTGCTTTTTGTATCTGTATTAATAAATCTCTCTACCTGTACTGCTCTTACTGTATTAAAAGTGGCGTCCCCGTAGTGAAGGGGTTAATAAACTCCTCTGTTCTGTCTGCACTTGTATCTGGTCCTTTACTGTTGTTTCTAAGTTGATAAAATACTGTATGTGAAGCTTCAAATCAGTACAGTATTATGAAACCCACGTAATGTCAACACCGCTTCTTGACCTTGACTGTGAATATTAACAGATAATGGCGGGAAGGGAAACTCCGTAATTGTTGACTTTCTTTCCAACCTTCATCTTTTTCCCCCTCTACGTGGATTATATAATTTAACGCTTAAATGAAACTGCCTCTTTTTTTTTGTCCCTCTGAGATTTTTGTCGGGTTTTGAAACGTAATTTGAGTGAGAATTCGCGTTTTTCCACCATCTCCGTGTACTGGTGTTACCTGGGCACGTATCCTTCGCGATGTTAATTACAGAAGGTATTGTGAGTATTTTACAGCTGTGTTGAGGTCGTTAATAAACTAATAATTATGTCTGGAGGTGAGGTAAATATATGTTGTGATACCTTAGAGGAATTTAAGGGTTATGGAGAGAGAGAGAGAGAGAGAGAGAGAGAGAGAGAGAGAGAGAGAGAGATCTACGACTTTCAAAGCCTTCTGAAATAGGAAGGCTATGATATTTTGATAATTCTAAGGGGTGTAAGGGGGTGTTATAGGAGGATGGGAAAGTTAAGGGGATATATTGGGCAAGGGGTAAATCGGTAGGGAGAGTTAAGGGGATATAATAGAGAAAGACGTAGGGGAAGGAAAGAAGAAAGAGGTATTGGTAGGGGGGGGCAAAGGGGTATTGGTAGGGGGTACAAAGGGGAAAACACATTCACAGAAACATTATCTGTTCCCTATATCTCTCTCATGTACTATAAAGTAACTCAGGCGGTGGAAAATAAAATATTCCCATTTAGATTATTTTATTTATCTTAATTTTAACTTTTTTTATATCCAAAATGTACAGTAGAGTCTTCGTCAAATTTCGATATCATTCTGGCCGTCACATCAGAATCATGAGCGAAAGTGAACCAGTTTGATATCTTGGTCTGTCTCCAGTACACCTTTGGGGAATGTGGATCACCTGAAGAATCACCCCACCAGCTTATTTTACCTGAAGATTATCCCCACCAGCTTATTTTACCTGAAGATTAGCCCCACCAGCTTATTTTACCTGAAGATTATCCCCACCAGCTTATTTTACCTGAAGATTAGCCCCACCAGCTTATTTTACCTGAAGATTAGCCCCACCAGCTTATTTTACCTGAAGATTAGCCCCACCAGTTTATTTTACCTGAAGATTCATCCCACCAGCTTATTTTACCTGAAGATTCATCCCACCAGCTTATTTTACCTGAAGATTAGCCCACCAGCTTATTTTACCTGAAGATTAGCCCACCAGCTTATTTTACCTGAAGATTAGCCCCACCAGCTTATTTTACCTGAAGATTAGCCCACCAGCTTATTTTACCTGAAGATTAGCCCACCAGCTTATTTTACCTGAAGCCCCACCAACTTTTTTACCTGAAGATTTACCCCACCAGTTTATTTTACCTGAAGATTCATCCCACCAGCTTATTTTACCTGAAGATTAGCCCACCAGCTTATTTTACCTGAAGATTAGCCCCACCAGCTTATTTTACCTGAAGATTTACCCCACCAGCTTATTTTACCTGAAGATTAGCCCCACCAGCTTATTTTACCTGAAGATTAGCCCCACCAGCTTATTTTACCTGAAGAATCACCCCACCAGCTTATTTTACCTGAAGATTCATCCCACCAGCTTATTTTACCTGAAGATTAGCCCACCAGCTTATTTTACCTGAAGATTAGCCCCACCAGCTTATTTTACCTGAAGATTAGCCCCACCAGCTTATTTTTTTTTACCTGAAGATTAGCCCCACCAGCTTATTTTACCTGAAGCCCCACCAGCTTATTTTACCTGAAGATCCCCCACCAGCTTATTTTACCTGAAGATTAGCCCACCAGCTTATTTTACCTTTTAGCCCTGAAGATCAGCCCCACCAGCTTATTTTACCTGAAGATCAGCCCCACCAGCTTATTTTACCTGAAGATCAGCCCCACCAGCTTATTTTACCTGAAGATCAGCCCCACCAGCTTATTTTACCTGAAGATTAGCCCCACCAGCTTATTTTACCTGAAGATTAGCCCCACCAGCTTATTTTACCTGTATATTAACCATCCTGACGCTACCTGTGGTTAAAATGTTAGTTTATATTTAGTGTTAGGTTAGGTTAGCGTTCGGGTGGTTAAAGGTCTTATGAACTATGTTAGGGTTATGTTAGGTTAACTTAGTTTGTTAGATTAGCATTAGGATTTGTTGATTAATGTCAGGTGAAATAAATATGAGGGGCCAATCTTCAGGTGATCTAAAAGTTAAGTAAAACAAATGGAGTTGTGCCAGACTTGTGGAAACAGGCAAATGTTGTACCCATATTCAAAATGGGAGACAGAGCATCAGCGTCAAATTACCGGCCGATCAGTTTGACGTCAGTAGTGGGGAAATTTCTTGAATCAATTATAGCAGATAGCATCCGATCGCATCTAGAGAAAAGCATATTAATCTACGACTCTCAACATGGGTTTACAAAAGGAAAATCTTGTCTAACAAATCTGCTAACGTTTTTTAGGAAAGTCTTCGAGGTAGTAGATAATGACGAAAATTACGATGTTATTTACTTCGACTTCAGCAAAGCATTTGACAGAGTACCGCATCAGAGGCTTCTGAGAAAAATTAAGGCTCATGGTATCGAGGGGAAAGTTTTAAATTGGATAAAATCATGGCTCACCGATAGAACGCAGAGGGTCAGCGTAGATGGTGTTAAATCTGAGTGGGGCTGTGTAACCAGTGGGGTTCCCCAGGGTTCAGTACTAGGTCCACTCTTGTTCATAATCCACATAAACGTTCTAGATACTGGGATCAGCAGTGACATAAGCAAGTTTGCGGATGACACCAAAATAGGGTGGCAGATTAATTCAGGGAAGGATGCAAATGCACTACATGACGATTTAAATAAACTGCAGGAGTGGTCAGTAAAATGGTAAATGAAATTCAACACCAGCAAGTGCAGCGTACATAATATTGGAAGAACAAATACTGTCAATATATATGCAGCCTTAACAACTTCAACCTAGAGAAGTCGACTTGTGAAAGAGGCCTAGGGGTACTTGTAAGCCCGGACCTACGGCCTAGAAAACAGTGCGTTAATGTTCGAAATAAGGCAAAGAGAGTATTGGGTTTTATATCTAGAAGTGTAAGTAACAAGAGTGCAGAGGTCTTATTGCAACTATATCTTGCGCTAGTCAGGCAGCACCTCGATTATGCGGTTCAGTTCTGGTGCCCTTATTATAGAATGGATATAAATTCACTAGAGTCGGTGCAGCGAAGAATGACAAAAATGATTCCGGGACTTAGAAACCTTCCATATCAGGATAGGTTAAAGAACTTAACTTGCATTCCCTAGAAAGACGAAGAGTGCGGGGAGATATGATAGAAGTATTTAAGTGGGTGAAAGGAATCAATAAAGGGGATATAGATAAAGTTCTTATACTATCCGAGCAGGATAGGACTCGGAGCAACGGATTCAAGTTGGATAAGTTTAGGTTTAGGAGGGAGATAGGAAGAAACTGGTTCACAAAAAGGGTGGTGGACGAGTGGAACAAGCTTAGCAACTTTGTAGTAAGTGCGGGAACTCTGGAAAGTTTCAAAAGGAGGCTAGATATATTCATGGATGACAGAGAGTGGTAGTAACTCTCGACAGTAGCTGCCATGCACAGGCCAACCGGCCTATTGCAAACTCCTTATTTTCTTATGTTCTTATGTTCAGAGTTTGGCGCGCGACACCCTCTTGACTTCCCCAACGTGTTATAAAACCTCTCCTTGGCTCAGATATTTATAAATGAATACTATAATTTCGAGATAAAAACACATAATTATACCTCATCGCTATACTTTGAATAAATACATGTTTATTATTTATGATGATTGAGATAATTGAAAGGTATCAGGTGAGAAGGGGGAAGTAATACTGAGGGAACGTGAGGTAATGTTTGCGTCTGGGCTGGTGGCGGCGGGGAGGGAAGGGCAAGGCGGCCAGTGTTTGAAAAAGTACCATGAACTATTTTTTTTTAAGTAGACGACATTAACCCAACCATAACGAGCCTAAAGGTAGTTTTGGTTTGGTTATGTTAAATTAGTTAGGTTTGGTTAGGTTTGGATGACTAGTAGTCCGAATAATAAAAAGGTGTAAAGCGTTCCTCTTCCCGTTATTTTTTTATATTTTTTTTACAATAATCACTATGTCGAGAATTTTTACTTTAACTTTTATCCTCTTCACCACTGATCGGCTCGTTAGCCGCTTGGGCGGTCGGTCACGTCTCTGTTACGCACTGTTGGCAAGTACTGGGCATGCACTGGCTCCTGAATGTATCTGAACCTGCTTCAGTGTTGGTCAAGTCTGGTTTTGAAACAGCTCACTCTCGGTGCCGTCACAAATCTCTATGGCAGGTTGTTCCAAGAGTTCACAACTCTCACTCCGGAAAAGTTTGCCCTCACAGTTTTCTGGACTTGTGGCTTCTTCAACCTTGAGATGTGACCCCTTGTAGGGCGAGCGTCCGCCAGCTCCGGGTATTGACACTCGACCCATTAGTGCCCTTTGAGATGTTTCTACACCTCAATTAGGTCCCCCCTTGCCCGTCTGTAGTATGAGCTAGGCAGTTGCAGGCGCTGTAATCTCTCTGGATAACTGAGTTGCCGTAGTGCAGGCACCAGTCTGGTGGCTCTCCTGAGGTATACATGATGAAGAAGAGAAGTAGTAAGAAGGGGAGACCTAGTGGCAGAAGAGGAATAGAAAAGATATAAGAACCGAAAAAGAGAGGAAAAGGCTAATAACTGAAACGAAAGGACGAGGGTGAAATGACGACATCCTACACACTCGGCTACTGACGCCCTCGTGATGAGACAATATCCTGTATTACGAACTAACGCAAGACAGATTGTGTTAGGTCGGGAGTAATCTCTCTATCCCCTTAGCTTTCACAACAAATTGCAAGACAGAAAAGAATGTTATAACGTAAGGATCGTCTGGGAAACTTGGTGGTAAGTCTTGCGTAAACACTGGTAAGGGGTCGCGGGAGTAAACAGTGGTGGGGGCGTGAGGCTAAAGTTGTTTGGTGTACTATGCTAAATATATATTTTGGGCGGGAAATTATAATGAAAGAAGTAGTCATGATATTAAGTTAATGCAAACCTAAGTTAACATAATAAATCTCACTAACTTTACTTAAACTGACTTACTTAATCTAACCTGATTTAACCTAACTCAATCGAACATAAATATTGAACTACTAATTTAACCTGATCGACCCTAATTTTCCCCTAGCCAAAACTAACCTTCCCTATTCAAATTAATTTAACTAAACTTAAACTAACCTAAAAAAGTTTAACCTAATCTAAACCTATCCAAGCCCCACCCCTCATACCTTCCTAAATAATAAAAATAACTTAACCCAACCCAGCCTAGATAATTAACCTTACCCAAAAAAATCTTGCCTAACCTAACCCAGCCATGTCTAACCTAACCTAACCAGTACCTTGCGTCACCTTCGTTATAGCACCTTATCGTAAGAAGGTTAATAACAGGTGACACGCAGGTAACAGTGAACGCTCCCAGGGTCACGTGGTGGGGTGGGGGGAAAGACAATAGACTACAATGCTTACCACCCGTACAGGTGAACAATAGTAAAGAGGGGCCCCTGATTACTACTTATGAGTATATGTAAGTAGACTTCAGGAGGTCTTAAGTGTGATGAAATAATTATGATATTATTTAACACACACTGCGGATTATTACACAATATATAACTTATAGAGGAAGGCGGGTTGGGGAGGGAAGGAGAATAGATTAGTGGCTAAGTGAATAAAGCACTGAACTCCAGTCCCAAGGGTCGTTGGTTCGCGCCCATAAACGATTGCCTAACTTCATATTTGGAGAAGTAAAAGATGTCGAGTGCAGTACCGGCCATGATGTCTCCTCCTGTACAGTGTGTTGTATCCGCACATAAAAACTTAAGAATGGAGGAAACTGCAGCGGGCCTATTGGCCCATACTGGGCAGTCCAGTTTACACCCAACCCCTATCGCTCATATATCCATCCAACCTATGTTTGAGTTAATGATGCTGTTTGGTAACTTGTTCCACTCATCCACTACTCTATTTCCTAACCAATGTTTACCTATCTTGTGCCTAAATCTAAATTTGTCTAATTTAAAACCATTGTTACGAGTTCGCTCCTGGTTGGATAGTTTGAGTACCTTTGTTATATCACCTTTGTCTAGCCCTGACTTCCATTTATACACCTCTATCACATCGCCCCGCACTCTACGTCTTTCGAGGGAGTGCAAATTAAGATGCTTTAACCTGTCTCTGTCCTCAAGGTTCCTAATGCCCGTGATTAACCCCGAACTGGCTATCAGGCCTATGGGTCCCACTTGGTATTATTTTAGTTTAGGTCATCCGGGGAATCTTAGGAATCTAATTATTGGAATCAGTTGTTTAGACAATACTGGACACTTCTTCTATGGCGTTTCCTTCGCAAACGACTAACACATGCGGGGGGGGGTGGGGGAGGGGGGCTCCAGTTAGGAGGTTAGGTCATAGAAGAAAAGTGTCTTAGAATTGTCTGAACTATTGATTGACTGCAAAGATAAAATTCCTAAGATTCCCCGGATGACCCAAACAAAAACTTTACCCCCAATTTCACTTCATAATTACCTCACCTCACCCTACCATTGTGTTGAGAACCTAGCTTATCTAACCTTACCTAACTTAACCCATCTTAAATCTGTAAAACTGTATCATACTAGTGTCATTATTCAATACAACGAGGCAACTTTACCAAACAATTCTACAATATTTTTTTCTAAGTTCAAAATATTAGAATATGTCTTAAGTATTGCTCCCACACACACACGGTTCCTGTTTTGTCATTTCCTGATTCAACTCGGCTAAATTTACCAACACAATGGAGTCAAATTTATTTTGTAACTTTGCAATATTTCCTGATGAGTCTTATAAAATTATCAAGTATAATTGCCATCGAATTAAAAATCGTTGCCAGTTTTCCTGCTGCAATGGTGCCAAATTTATCATACAACAGTGCCATATTTCTCAATGCGAAGATGCCACACTAATCACTGACGTATTTCACAACACCATCTGGTCATTTTTATTTTTATATAGTCGATCTGTTATGGATATTTAGTGCTCTACGTAACTGGGCAACGGGGACTTCAATCGCCTAAAAGTTCGCCATTGTTGTTGTTTGTTAACGCGTGGATGTGGCAACACTGTACAATGGCGGGAATTATTGTATTCTGATTCTTAAATCATTGAAGATGATGATGTTGCTGAAGTGAACTAATTGTATCCTGTTATTAACACACACACACACACACAGAGTAAGAGATAGAAAAATTCATTACATACATACGTAATAAATATACGTGAGTGTGTGTGTGTGTGTGCACAACGGCACCCAGTCAGAGTTCTTCCCCATCCACACGGGTTAATCAAGGGTGTGTACTGGCACCAACTCTCTTTTCCATCTTCTTGGCTGCCTTCCTTACTCGTGCCAGTGCCAATTTAGCCAGCGGGGTGAACATCGAGTACCGGGTAAAGGGGGTCTTTTCAACATAAGATGACTCCCGGCAAGAACAAAGGTGTCGGCAGCTTCCATTACTGAATTTCAGTATGTAGACGACCTCACCCTTGTTGCTCACACTGAACACGACCTACAGGAGATCCTGAACACCTATGCAGACGCGAATACAACTTCGTCCTTGAGGTGAATGTACGTAAGATTCAGATTCTCTTTCAGCCTGCCCCTGGTTCAGCCACACCTCCACCATCCATCCAGCTTAACGGTACTACCCTCTCTAATGTTGCCCACTTTCGGTATCTGGGCTCCCACCTGTCCACCACCGCAGACATCGATGAAGAGATTCAGCATCGGATCAGATGTGCATCTCAAGCCTTGGGCGGACTCCGAAATCGTGTCTTCAGCTGTAGGGAGCTGAAATTATTCACAAAGCTACATGTATATCGAGCAGTGGTCCTCCCCACCCAATTATATGGCAGTGAGACATGGGTCACATACAGGAGGCACCTCAAGGCATCAAAACTTTCACCAACGTAGTCTACGTTCCATCCTCCGAGTTCGCTGGGAAGACAAGAGAACAAATGTCAGTATTCTTGCTGACACCAACTGTAGGAGCGTAGGAGCATCGAGGCTGCCATTATCCATGAACATCTTCGTTGGACTGGCCATGTTACCCGCCTGGATGACAGTACACTGCCAAAGCAGCTACTTTACAGTCACCTAACGAATAGTAAACGTAACGCTGACGGGCAACTGAAAAGGTATTAGGATAGTCTTAAGACAAACCTGAAAAGGTGCCAAATCGACCCCCTCACCTGGGAGACGATTACTCCACATCGTAACGCTTGGAGGAGCACCACACGAGAAGGTGTCAATACTTTCGTGATAGCCCGACTGCAAACCGAGGCAGACAAGTGCCAACGTCGGAAAGACATGGCCACCGCCCCTCCCACAGTAGATGCAGCCCTCCACATGTGCAACGAATGTGGACGACGCTGCGGGTCCCGTATCGGTCTTTCGTCACCTCAAAACTCACCAACCTACTGTAGGTGACATTCCTAATAACTCATATCATTGTATCATAGCTGGATGATCGTCATACTCGATTCCGAGTGACAGCAATGTAGTAGTAGTAGTAATAGTGTGTGCGTGTGACGTAGCGTAACGTAATGTAATGCTCCCTTGCAATGTTGCATGAAGTCGACCTGTGGTTGCAGTGAGCTCTTCCTCTCTCTCTCTCTTTATTGCTTCTTCTTATTTTCTCTCTCTCTCTCTCTCTCTCTCTCTCTCTCTCTCTCTCTCTCTCTCTCTCTCTCTCTCTCTCTCTCTCACTTTTTAATTGAGATGTTTATTGTTATTATTAATTTTATCATTGTTATTATTATTATTAGTAGTAGTATTGTTGTTGTTAAGATATAAAATAAATTAAAATTACAAAATATTAACTCCTAAAAAGTGTATTTATCTTTTAATAATAATAATAATAATAATAATAATAAGAATAAGAAGAAGAAGAAGAAGAAGAAGAAAAATAATGAAGCCAACTGAGATAACATCATTGACATATACGCCTACATAACGTCATGCTACATCATCAGTGTGCAGAATTTATCCATTTGTCTAAATATCTATTTATCTATATACGTCCAGTAGAAGCATATACATAAGTTATGGTTGGTGTATTTTGGTAATAAAGTCACGCTTGAAATATTGCCTGTAGTCAAGGGCTTTATTGATGTAAGGTCCTGACACGGTGGTGGTGACTGTGATAGTGGTGGTGAGAAAGGAGTGGTATTGTGGTACTATAGTAGAGATGGTGGTGAAAGGTGGTGAAGGGTGGTAATGGTGAGGGCTGGTAGTAGGGGTAGTACTATGTTAGTGCTGGTGGTGAGGGATGGTGGTGGTGAAGGATGGTGATGGTGGGGGATGGTGATGATGGTGGTAGTAGTGATAAGGCATATTGGTTAGTGTAGCGGCATTTTTTTTCTTTACGGGAATTAGCTCACCCGGGCACAGGTCAAACGACCCACAACGGGGCCTGGGGAGCGAAAAAATAAGAATAGAAAGAAATTGTATAGAGAGTAGAAAAAGGTTATACTGTGTTAACGTACACCACGAAGATGCCGGAAACCCAGCTTTTTAAAGTGAGACAGATTGTATGAGTATGGAAACACAGAAGGAGGCAGAGCATTCCAGTTTGGCTGTGTGAGGAAACAAGGAGGTACCATAACGGGTTATTCTCGCGTGACCGACATCCACAGAGAAACGGTGGGCACCGCGGGCAAGACGTGTGTTACGAGCCCACGGCCTTGCTGGCGGTACACAGGATGCCAAATCCACCGAACAATGCCCGTTAAAGCACCTGTAAAAGAGAGAGAGAGTGAAGTAACATTGCGGCGAAGAGAAAGGGAAGAGAGATTATTAACTAAAGGAGGAGAGTTAATAAGACGAAATGCCTTTGATTCCACCCTATCTAACAGATGGACAGAAGAAGAGCCACCCCAGATATGAGAGCAGTACTCCAAGTTGGGACGAATGAATCCCTTATATACTTGGAGCAACTGCTCAGGAGTGAAGTAGCTGCGGCATCTGTACAGCGTTCCCAACTTTCGGGAGGCAGCTTTAGTTATACTAAGGATGTGTGATTTCCAGGACATAGTGGAGGAAATGGTGAGGCCAAACATATTTATTTCAGAATTTGGCAGGATGATAGCGTCCTGAAATGTAATTGGTGGGAGGTCGTCTAATTTAGCAAGTGTAATTGGTAAATATTGAGTTTTATTACTATTAAATTTAACCAAGTTTGTACCTCCCCATTCGGAGATGCTGCACAGATCCGCATTGATAGAAGTAATGATATCAGCTCTAGAAACAGATCTAGTTTGAGAGTTAGGGGGAAGGAGAAAATGTGAAGAAGAGTGAAGAGTAGAATCATCAGCTTAAGAATGGATAGAATTAGTTGTAGTGTGAAGTAAATAATTGATAAAAAGAAGGATGAGAGTAGGTGAAAGAACAGAACCCTGTGGGACACCACTATTGGTAGAAAAAGAGCGAGAGATCGATCCCTCGACAACAACTGCCATGGATCGGTTGTCAAGGAAGCTAGAGATTAGAAAACAAAGTGGGGGAGAGAAACCAGAAGAGGGAAATTTAGATAGCAAAGACTTGTGCCATACCCTGTCAAATGCTTTGGAGATGTCGAGGGCCACGACGAAAGTTTCCCCATAATCACTAAGAGAGGATGACCAAAGATGGGTGCAGTAGGAGAGCAGATCACCAGTAGATCTCGCCTAGCGAAAGCCATACTGGTGATCCAACAAAAGAGAAAGGCGTTCAAGGTGACGGAGAAAATGAGAGTTTAAGAAAGTTTAAAAAATCTTAGAGAGGGATGAAGTTAGGGCAACGGGGCGATAGTTAGAGGGATTAGAATGGTCACCCTTCTTCGGGATGGGCTGAACCAAGGCATGCTTCCAAGAAGGAAAAGTTTGGGCTTTGAGGCAGAGGCGAAAGAGGCGAGCAAGCACAGGGGCCAGAGCTTCAGCACACTCCCTCAGAACACGAGGGGGTATTCCGTCCGGTCCATGCGCCCTACTCACATCCAACCTGTCGTAAATTTTTGTAGTAGTAGTAGTAGCTTTAGTAGTACCGTAGTAGTAGTAGTAATAGTTACAGTAGCAGTAATAGTAGCAGCCGTAGTGGGAGCATTAGTAGTCGCAGTATTAGTGGCTTCGTATGCATGACACCTGACGAAGTAGGGGATATCACAGGGAGTATGATGAGGGAAATGTGCCACGGAGTCACGGTGAAAATCTCCATCACAGGACTTTCAACACAGCCAGCGAAACTCGTGTGGACGTCAGTCTCGAGGATTCTGGTCGCGGGGACAGCGAGCCTTCTTTGGTATCACGATATTCGACCCCATGGCCGCATGTTACCGTGAACTATCTCTCGAGGCTGCACACAGGAGGAACGAGAACGACAAGAAGAGGGCATATGCTATGATAAATCAGAATCTGATCAAGGGAACTTCACTCCTCTGTTAAATGAGTGAGTGAACGAAATCCAAGTTCTGTCTGATATTACTAATAACTGAGCCACAGGCAGCGTTTACGGCGTTCACACACGGAGTCGAGCATCGCTGGACTACTTGATGCGCACTATCCATGACATAGAACCCCTCCTCCACCCTCTAGAAGAACCCATTAGGGTCTCTTTTATTTTAAAACTCTTGAAAAACCATCACTTCACCCCAGCAAAAAGGGCACTCCTTGAACTACCACTGAGACTGGGAGGAATGGGAATGACTAATCCAGAAGAGCTTGCTGCCACTGAACACCAGAACTCTGTCAAGCTCACGGCAGCCCTCACTGAGCACATAGTAGCTCAGGATGCAGCAAGTCAGGTGAATACCAACGAATTACACAAAATTCTACAGTCCATTATGAGAAACCAGCAGCACACCCAAAGTGTTAAACTTCAACAACTGTCAGTGAACTTGAGAAAAAAAGGTATCTATAGCACACGTGGCCGGACAGATGGTCGAAGGACATTTGGCCGACGGACATTTGACTGACGGACTTTTCACTGACGGACATTTGACCGAACGGACATTGAGCCGACAGACATTTGGCCGAACGGACAATAGACCGAACTGACAATTAGTAGAACGAACATTTGGGCGAATGGACATATGGCCTTTTATTTATCTTTTATTTCTTCTTTACAATGTATTTGTTTTATAAAACACAGGATAAAAAGATAACATAATTGCAATGTGAAATATTTGCATGATAGAAAATTCTTTTTTGCACATTTGTATAGGTTAGGTTAGGTTAGGTTCGGCCATTTGTCCATTCGGCTAAATGTCCGTTCGGCCAAATGTCCATCAGTGAAATGTCCGTCGGTGAAATGTCCGTCGGCCAAACGTCTGTCGGCCAAGTGACCAGGAGCCATAGCACATGAGTTGGGTGCCTCGAACTGGTTCACAGCATTACCGATATGAGCAGAGGGCCCAACAAACAAGAATTTACAGACTCCATTGCTCTAAGGTATGGTTGGCCAGTAGAAGATCTGCCCACCCAATGCGTGTGTGGCTTATCCTATCACATCGACCATGCTTCTTGTGCATGAGGCATAACGAATTAAGTAATCTGACAGTGAATATGTTGAAGGAAATCTGCCACGACCATCAAGGTGGAACCGACCCTCCTTCCAATGGATAGTGAGAATCTCCATCACAGGACTTCCAACACATCCAACGAAGCCCGTGTGAACGTCAGTGCTCAGGGATTCTGGACACTGAGACAGTGAGCCTTCTTTGATGTCAGGATATTTGACCCCATGGCCGCATGTCACTGTCACCTATCTTTCGAGGCTACACAGGAGAGGAACGAGAACGACAAGAACAGGGAATAAGCGGTGAGAATTCAGAATGTTGATCAAGGCAGCTTCACTCCTCTGGTGTTCACAACCGCTGGCAGGATGAAGGCATGATCCAGATGCTTCTATGCTAGACTGGTCGAGGTGTTATCTGAACAAAAGTAGCAGCCCAGAAGTTACGCTGCAGCCTGGTTGAGATGTCGACTGTCCTTCTCTCAACTTAGGTCTGCATTGTTTTGCCACAGGGAAACAAGATCTTCGGCCCCAAAGCAGATAACAGCCACACATATTGACTATGAGGCAACAGTCACTGAATGCCGCATAGATCTGCGGTTCAACTAACTCAACACAGCTAGGATAGCTACTTATATATTAGGATATTTAATATTAAGGTAATAAAATGACGACGAAGGAGTGGCTATTGGGGGAGGCTGGAGGCCACGTTAAAAAAAAGCAGCAGCTGAATCTGTTGCTGTTGTTGTGATCGTATATTCTGTATAAGAACTTGTACTGCACTGCTATTGCTCACCTCTCTTGAGTAATAAGCCATTAGCGGTTAATAACACGCTATATCCACTACTGTTGACCACACTGCCCTGCGCCCTGAAACTTTGACACTGCAGTTCAGGCGGGAAATATTGGCGGGAAAATTACGAGGGTATCTATGTAGAGAAAGTTTTGGAAGGAATTTATATCATAGGATCATGGAAGGAAGTTTGGGTGAGCTGTGGGAAGATTTTGCAAGTTTCGGCAGCTAATTTCAGTGGATTTTTTTTTTTTTGCAAGTTGATAACGGAAAGAATTTAAAACGGCAACAACTTTTGGCGGGTAATTCTGGCGGGAATGTCTATTGAGGGGGGTAATTATGGCGGGAGAATCTGGCTGGAAATTGTGCACTGAATTTAAGGCGCTAAAACAAAGCTGCTAAACAACAATCTCGCGACCTTGAGCACTTAGCGGTCAAAACAGAAGATTCTCTTTGTTATTACCACCGTGAAGGATCGCTGTGGTCGCCTAGATGTGGTAATAACGGTCTAGTCCAGTGGTTCTCAACCTGAGCCACGGCAAGAATTTAGGGGGGCCACGGCGAGCTGTTATAAATTGTACATTTCCAAATAATGTTGGGAATCTGAATTAAACAAAACTTGTATTACTTATTTTGACTTGGCAGAAGAGAATTTTCATTCTTTTTTGTCATTTTGTTTAATCATAACGACAATACAATTTTAATATTTACATACTCTGGTGCTAATTTTTTTATTTTTTACGGATTATTTAAGATTTCACAGGCCCAGTCCCTGTCTGTGTGACAGGCGCTGGACCGAGCTGCTGAACTGACCTGTTCAGTACGTGTCCGTGTGTCATCCCTTTGCAAGTGATGATAGGACCGAATGATCTCAGTCTGGCCTGGGATAACATCACGAAAACAGTGGAGTGTATTGTCTCTAAACCATATATTGTGTTTGAGCTTGACTCAAGCATAATATACTCCGTAATTGGTGTTACTTATTTTGTTTCATAATTCATGTGGTCGCTGCTTTACGTGGGTGAAATATTTGTACACTTTATTTATTAATTATTTCCTTATTTATTGGTGCCATTGTTGTTCATTCTTATTCTTTAATTATATAATCCTACCATTTTTAGTGCTAAATTGGTATGACTCACTATTCTTCTCATTCTTCCAAGTTGGGCAGTGCTTGTCAAAGGAGGCGTGTTCTTGCTTACAGGAAGTACACTTCAGCTTGCTAGCTTGAGTGTGAATGTTTACCTGTGTGCATGTTTGTGCATGACTGTATGTGTGCTTTATGTGTGAGTGCATGGGCGTGTTATGTGAATGTGTGTGTGTGTGTGTGTTTGCCATTCTAACTCTTGTCCTATTTATCTGTCCTTCTTTATCATTCTTTAGTCTTTATCACTTGTCTGTTTGTCTGTTCTGGGAGAAAAATGAAGGAGGCCACGAGGATGTTGAAAATTCCTCAAGAGGGGAATGGTGTGAAAAAGGTTGAGAACCACTGGTCTAGTCATTACACTTGTTTACTTTCACAGTCATTAAGGGCTCAAGGCTTAGGTAGGTAGATGCCACGCAAGAATATTTCCCTTAAGTGGTGTCGTAAGAATGCACTTTAGTTATTTATTTTAATTGGTGTTTATAAATGAGTCACTTAAGAGATTCATAAGTTTGAATGTTTTTCTCTTTTCATTAGTGCTGAAAGAATCCAGTTAATGGATTCACTTAAAACTATGACATTCACATCGATTCTCTCTCTCTCTCTCTCTCCCATAGGCCGTAACCTTGAGTGAGGACTAAGGTGGTCATCACTCGGCCCATCACAAGAACATCAAGGTGGGGAAGGGGAACTGCAAGTCACCTAATGAGCAGTAATATGGGACTTTCTAATGACTGTTTTACCTGTGCTAGAGAGAGAGAGAGAGAGAGAGAGAGAGAGAGAGAGAGAGAGAGAGAGAAATGAAGTAGAGAGAGAGAGACTGAGGTATGGTGTGTGAGAGAGAGAGAATGAGGTACAGTGAGAGACAGAGTACATCAATACACTTCTCTCCAGCTGACACTCTAATGCACAGATTCTCAAAGACTCATGTATGGCAAAAAAAAATTCCCCCACAACTTGACTTAATCTCCGGCGTATAAATAGCAGCCTAAAATAGCGTCCATGTTACACAGTGGCGCTATTAACTTATATAGATTCACTCTCTCGTCCATAGTTACCAAGAAAGGAAAAATATCTTATTTTTTGAAAGAATATAGTTCCTGTTTTATGACACTGACAATGATACGAGAAAAAATTGGTATTGTGATTTTTTTTTTGTCTGTGGTAAAGTTTGGGGATAGTTTGTCAAGCTATTGTGATTTTATTTTTTTGGGGGGGGTCTTAGGTTGTTAAGGATGAATGGTCTTTTTTTCTATTATTATTATTATTATAGTTGTTGTTATTATTGTCATTGTTTTTATTTTTATCTATTATTATTATTATCATCATTATTATTATTATTTTTATCGTGTTCCAAGACGGGGTATTTATCAACGTCTTCCTCCATTGTTTTACTCAACCCTGAGTTAACACAACTTCCTGTGTGACGTCACAAACAAAACAAGAACATGAGGTCTTATAAAACAAACAGCATTCAAGTCTTGTAAAAAAAAATAATGAGCACACAGTTGTGACGACATTACGCCTCTGTATAACAATTCACCTTTTACTCCGTGTGGGTATCGCCTTGTGCCACTTTGCTCTACATATTTAAGCTGTCACAAGTGTCCTTCTCATAAACCAACACATAAAATGATTTAAATGAATTTGTTTTTAAATACGACAATATGACCTTCATTACCCGATAAGTGAGAGAGTTTGTGATGATAGTCTTTTGTTTACATTTAGTGTGATGCCATGTGTACGATAATCTTTTAATATAAATGACTTGATTTGCGATACCTTGGTTCATGATAACTTTTTACTTACCTTTCCATTGACGGTAACCTTTAAATGTCGCGACTTTGACCTTCTTTAAAACTTCAATTTGTCTACGTTTACATGACGCCCTAACCTCACCTCAACTAGGACTAACATCATCATTACAACTACTTATGTATTATATTACCTTCACTACCACCTCTTTCATCGGAGTAGAAGAAGGGAAACAGAGAAGAATGGGAGAAACATGGTCAGGAAGAACAGTACAAGAAAGGTGTAAGGAAAGAGAGAGAGAGAAATTAGTAAAGAGTAAACCAGCAAGTAGAAATACACACACACACACACACACACTATTAAATTCACTGCGTCGAGTCGTCATGCTAACATAATCAGCGTACATAATCACTTCACTTTACACTGTTGTGCAGATATAAGTTAGCTGGCCATGTCTGCTCATTACCTGAAGGTGACGATAATTAAGCTTCACCTGTGTGTTAATTGAGGATGTGAAACACCTGAAGATTAGACCCCTTCCCGAGGTTATTTTACAGCCTGTTTCACCTCAAGATCTGTTGCCACAGCTTATTTCACGGGAAGATTCACTACTCATGTATATTTCTCCTGAAGAGTCGCCTCTCCCAGCTTATTTCGACTGAAGATTTGCACCCCAGCTTATTTCACTCAGTGATTAAACACCATAACGCTACCTGGGGAGGTTAGGTAAGGTTAGATTAGCTGTGGGCGAGTCTTCAGGTGAAATAAGCTAGGGTGACGATTCTTCCAGTGAACTCAATGAAACTTGCGAAATATTGCTAAAACCTGGATCAGTGATGCTTCAACAATGTTTAGCCGTAGTACCTGTAGAGAGAACCTCCTTCACATGGGTGACTGGGAGTGGTGCAGCTTAACACTGTGGCGATAACTTGTTGCGCAGTCTGTTATTGTAAGGCATTAACGACCTTCGTTTACTCAAGGTCAATTTATACACGAGAGAACATCACCGTCATTATTATTATTATTATTATTATTATTATTATTATTATTATTATTATTATTATTATTATTATTATTATTATTATTATTATTATTATTATTATTATTATTATTATTACATCCAAAGGGTTATGGCGGTAAAGGGGGATAAGATTTTTAACCACAATGTACTCAGAATGTATTAAACTGAGTAGCCATGTTAACGTGTGATTCTAACTAGTTTATAATGAACGTCAGGCCTTTACTTCTGATAATTAACAATCACATATACGACCCCAGATATTGCCAAGTATAGAGATAAGTTTGACCACACAATTAACAAAAACATTCTAAATGCGATAACTTGTGCCCCTGTACAGACGACATTGTTTACATTTCGCTTATGCCCACTGTATGATAAATTTCCCAACACAAATACCATGAATAACATATAGTTTTCCTCTTCCTGTGAATGTTGCAAGTGAGTAAAGATGCAGGAAGCGAAATGAAGAAAAGACGGGTGTAATAACGAGCAGTAACATATAAGAGTAGAGAGAGAGAGAGAGAGAGAGAGAGAGAGTGTTAGTGATAGCAATACCCAATACTGTATATAACTGTCAGGCCGTGGCCCCGTCTGGCATTCATATATACACGCTACAGTACACATGAGGTCAGCCCACAGGTCGATTGATACAAGGTAGTGAGGTATATATATATGTGTGTGTGTGTGTGTGTGTGTGTGTGTGTAAAGAATGAGAGAGGAAAAAATACAGAAAGAGATAAATGGAGAAGGAACATCCGAAAAATAGACGGAAGATTGACAAATAGACAGACAGACAGGGGGTAAAAAATCCATGTTTAAGTCCCGACCCTCCATCAATCAACAGTAATAAGAGAGTCTCCCCTGAACTTGTAAACAAAATATTACGTCAGCGCTCGGTACTGGAGTCGTCGTGGGAAAGCGAAAGTTGTCGTTGCGGTTTTCTCTTGTGTGTCATAATTTACCAAACTTTAGGGGCCTAATTCTCAAAGGTTCGTGTGTCGTGTTTAGTGTTAACCTCTGAATGAAGACTTGAAAAGACATGTAACTAACTAATTAATTCATGAAAATGGCGCATCACATGAAGATTAAACATTCTGGCTTATTCCGCTTGATTAAAACACCTTAACGCTTCCTTGAGGGGTTAGATTAGGCTATATTAGACAAGGCTATGCTAGGTTAGATTAGGTTACGCTAGGTAACGAGGTTAAGTTAAGCTAGGATAGGTTAGCGTTAGGGGAAATAAACTGAGGGCTAATCTTCACGTAATGTACAATGACCTTGTTTATATACAAGTATGCTGAGCACTTGTTATGCATCACTGTGCTGTATTCCATTTACATATATACAAGTTTAAAGTGTGTTCATCAAGCGACTGTTCATGTGAGACTACCGCTAGCAAAAGTGATGAGTCAATTAATATCTTTCACTGTCTAGTGAAAGATAGGAAACAGCTACCTAGTGGATACAGCTCACGCCTCCGGTCCTAAAGTACAGTGGTTCGATCTTGGGACACTGTCTATAAAAGTTGGGAAATGAAGGTTGTCGAGTGCAGTGCTGGCAACGCTGTCTCCTCTCGTACTGAAGGTTTATGTTGCCTTGGCTATTGGATCCACTCTCACTTTTACTCGATACTGCTTTAAATTTACAACTCCTAAATGTATTCATGTTATATTTCCCCATAACTGTTGACGTGAGGACTTAACTGACTCAGTACAACATAATGTTAGGTTCTTAATGCTTCATATATTTTTTTTACTTCTGTGGATAAAAAAATACAACTTGTTACGTAGATTCTCGGTGAAATTGTGATGATATTTTGTCAATTTTGTTTATGTCGCAGATCGCGTGAACCTTGATAATGCGGATCAAAGTACAACAGTTTGACTTGTTAAGTATGACTTAATTTCTGAGTATGACGACTTGTAATGTTGGGTACGAATATTTCTGAGAATGACGACCTGTAATCTTGAGTACGAATATTTCTGAGTATGACGACTTACTGTATAATCTTGAGTACGACGACTTATAATTTTGAGTACGATGACTTAAACGATCACCTGTAAGAATAACTCCCCTTCCTTCATCACGATAACTTTATACTGTGCACGATAACCACTGAGAACAAGTACATATCAGGCCATGAGGGTAAGAGAAGCTAATCAACCTAATTTTTGTTACGAAATGTGATGGCTTTTGTTTCGTTCACATCAGATTGTCTGTATCTCTGTAACACGCCCTACGAAATGAATGAAACTGGCCTCAAATAATAGGAAATTTACAATATTTTCTGTCTCTGTTAGTGTTTGTGCATCAGTCAGGTCTATGTCACACTAAAGTATATAATGCATCACGCAAGATGTGTCGATGTGAGTTTAAAACATCCGGCGCTGAAACATTTGAAGTTGGAGGATGATCCGGGAGCAAGATACTGAAGGTCGTCATTATTGAACACCGTGGGAGGATAGGAGCCACCTTGCGGAACACCATCACCTGTGTCCATCCTTAATTATTGACCAGGTGTTCTTTGTCCGGTTAATTAGCGGTTTATCACGAGAAGAAACCGAAGGCGGATGCTGCTTATAATAATAATGGTAATAAGGGCCAGCTGACATCAGATGCTTGTTTCCGAGTGTTCTTAGGACCAGAGATAGAGGGAAAGAAAAGTAATAATAATAATAATAATAATAATAATAATAATAATAATAATAATAATAATAATAATAATAATAATAATGTAGCAATATAATGATGACAATAATCAACACTTCACTCACCAATTACCAACAATAAACAACTTACTAATTGAAAAAAAAAAATATCGCACGGGAGGCAAATAAAACAAAAGAAGTGGCGTTAAGTCAGAACAGGAACGGGCCAATCAGACAACGACCTTGTCATCAAAATATATACACGGTGTTGGACGTGGCGGTCGTTCGAGGGAAATATGCCGGGAATGCCGCCTACAAATTATGGTTTCTTCTTTTTGTTTGTGGGGTAAATATATAATAAGTGTTGCCTCTACACACCAGAACGGACAGATGTGTGTAGTAGTAGTATTGTCAACCACCCATATACAGCACACACACGAAGGCCATCATAGTTTTTTTTTTTGCGTTGTTTATATAATATTCCTTGGCAATTAGGCTTGGGAACATTTTTAAATTGAATATTGGGAACCATATTCTCAGAGCTTCGTAAGTTATTAGCTGTGATAACACGTAGACTCACTTAAGCTGAGGTACTATGATAGAGCCTCAAAAGTTCGTAGGTGAAAATTTCCCTTAAGTGCTGAAAAAAAACCCGCATCTAATCTACACACAAACTACAGATTCTCAAAGCCTCGTAGGAAAAGTTTTTCCTTGTAATTGGAAACTTTAAAATCGCATCTTAACGACATATTTAAACTACGACAAAAAGATGAATTCTCAAAGGATCATAGGATAAATTTTCCCCTCATAATGGACGATAAAAGAACCCCCCGACCAAACCACTTCACAAGCTACCGACCAAGATAACGTCAAACTTAGCCTGG
>NW_024744357.1:2139160-2189160 GCF_018991925.1 Homarus americanus | reverse complement strand
TGTTACTTGGTACTGACGAAACCTCAGCTAGCCATTTATAAGCTGGTACTGTCGTCCTCTGGGAGTCGTCACTCAGGGGTGATGTTTACAAGATCATCGACTAGAGCCGGATTGTTCTGTACCTTCACGGACGAGGGAGAGTTCAGGGACCCTTCCGACGAGACGGGAGCGGTATTAACAGAAATTCCAAAGTGTCTAGGGCGGAGAAGGACGGAGCTTGGAGCGTAAAAGTTGCCGGGGCGGGAAGTCCGACCCTCCTGGCAGTGTCCGTCCTTGTGGTGCAGAAGCAGGAAGAGCGGAGAAGAAAGAAGATGATGATGAGGAGGAGGAGGAGGCAGGAGGATGTTGACCGGCCCTGTTACTGATGGTGGCTGATAGCGATACTGGTAGATAATTATTTCTATTTGGTGCGCACGGCAATTTTTTCCTCATATTCGTATCGTAATTGTTTTCCTCTTGAGATTTGTACTGCAGTTTTTCCTCATATTTTCGTACCATATGTTTTTCCTCTGATTCGTACCACATTTTATTTTTACCTCTATGATCCGTACCATAATTTTTTCCTCCAAGATTCGTGCCGTAACTATTTGCTTATCTGATTTGTATCGTATTTTTCCTCTGCGATTCTTACAACAATATTTCCTCTATATAGTGACGTTGAGAACACATCGATCTTTTTTTCATTTCAGCTACGACAAACAAATAGATTCTCAAAGATTCTTACGTTTTTCCCCTTAAATTGGTGCTGTAAGAACGTATCTGACTGACTCACATAAACTACGACTTAAAGATAGATTCTCACAAAGTCTTACATTGATTATCTTATCTTGATAGCATAAACACATGAATGCAAGTTATTAATGTAAATAATACAGTTAAATTTAATAATCGTCTTAATATACAGACAGACAACTTTTAATAGCAAGCGTATGGGATCAACATCAAAGACACACACACACACACACAGTCATCTTGCTGACCTCCATTACTAGAGGTCAAAGGTCACAGAAGAGTTTAAGTAGAATATAAGTGACGAGGATCAGAGTTAAATTTGTAGTATAAATTCTAAGATCGACCTTTTACAATAGGTTTTATTTCTCCCTCTGTATTAGTGATATGAAGCAAAAATAGATTCTCTAAAAGGTCGCAAGTTAATCATTTCCTCTAATTACATTGTCAAGTTGAGTTAATGAAATATTAAGTGTCCATCTCGCCCGTGGCCTCTCTGCCATGTATCACTCGCTCCAAAATATATCTTTACAGTCTTGTGTGGGACAATATGACACAACGGACGAAAGATTTTGACAACCCTACCGAGATAACAGGAGTCACAGTGTTCATTTTACAATTCATCTGACCCTTGAGTAAAGATATTTTTTGGAGTTTGTGTTACATGTGATAACTAGTGAATGAATGGACGAATTTACTTGAAACTTGGTAGGCTGGTTGATCCCTATGAGAGCTATGTCGAGTGTGATAATGGGTGAGATAACTACGGTTGTTTTAGCTTGACAAGTGAATACGAATTGTATGCGAACACTTATATTGGCATTCTAGTGATTATTATTATTATTAGTAGTAGTAGTAGTAGTAGTAGTAGTAGTAGTAATAGTAACCTGAAATATTGATTGATATGTTACCACCCATTATTTTCACCCATCTTTTCTTTTCATCATCAGGACATCCACCTGCGCTATCACCACCACCACCAGCACCACCACATCGAGGCGGGGATCTAATTAAAAAAGAAATGCGACTCTAGATGACGAGAAAGATAACCAGGATTTATCAGGTGAGTTTAATGGGTCTCAACCCCAGATAGTTCAGTAATTAAGGAACAGGTACGGGTCATTCTCGGTGTTAAAGAAGGATCATAAAAAATTAGAGACATATTTCAGAGTTTTTCATTTTTGGTGAATTTTACGTTTTTATTTTTGTTTATTTGTATTTGTTTGTTTATTTGTATTGATGTTTATTTGTTTTTTAGTTGTTCATTCGTGTGTTTTTTATTATCTGTTTATTTTTACTTTATCGCTCAAGGTATTATTCTGTTTATTGATTTAAGTGCGTGTGTGTGTGTGTGTGTGTGTGTGTGTGTGTGTAGATAGAATGGTAGATTAGATTACATACATACATACACGCATACATACATACATACATACATACATACATACATACATACATACATACATACATCATACACCATCTGGGAGGGAGTTACTACACTACGTGTTTGTTGTTCAACACCTACATTAATCTGTATGTTCACTGTATGTTCCTTCACCTTTCTCTAATGAAGGCTTTTGTTAAACCACCAATGTATGTAATAAGTCATTTATGTCCAATGTATATTTTCAGCCTTCGGGCTGCAGAATTTTTTCAATAAACCGTCAATTATTATTATTATTATTATTATTATTGTACATGCATACATACATACATACATACTGTACATACATACATACGTACATACATACATACATACATACATACATACATACATACATACATACATACATACTGTATATACATACATACATACATACATACATACATACATACATACATACTGTACATACATACATACATACATACATACATACATACATACATACTGTACATACATACATACATACATACATACATACATACATACATATATTAAAATAGTGTGGTGAGAGGAAGAGTGAAGGTCATTGGCTAAAGGTCAAGGTGGTGAGTGGGTTCTGTACCATCTGCAAGAGGGGGGAGAGAGGGAGGGGAGAGAGGGAGGGAAGAGGAGGATTAGAGATTGGGAGGGAAGGGGAGGATTAGAGATGAGAGAGAGAGAGAGAGAGAGAGAGAGAGAGAGAGAGAGAGAGAGAGAGATTTTATTGCAGTTAACACATTTATTGACAAAGCTTGTAGTACAGTTTGCCTAGTCTGAGTAATTTAGTCAGGTCTTGACACTGAGGGTGGTATCACTGTTCACTGCCACGCAGGACAGAGGTTCATATACAGTAGAAATCATATTCTATTTGATGACTAATCAGTGTGGGCTAGTAGCAAATTTTGGATAGACAGCAAGAATGTCCTCAAGCACTCCTGATTCAATGTAGTAATTATATAGTTCATGATACAATAAGCCAGGTGGCCTGAAGTCTTTGACAGTGTCACATTCAATAATATAGTGTTCAGGTGTATGCTTTAAAGGTTTATCACAAAGTTTACTTGCTGAGTGTTCCGGTACGGGTACAGCGTTACTTACTTGCCACATGTGTCTGTATCCTAGCCTAATTCTGGCCACGACTACATCACATTGTCTGGCTCTGTCCTTATGCTGGCCATACCGATACCTCTTGTCACAAAATTTGTCATATTTACTAATGCTACAACTGCCAGGTCTCTCTGCATTTCTCAGTTCTTCTAGATCAGAGTTCATGATTTTGACTTGAATGTTTTTAAGTACAGCATTGGACAGGCCAAAGTCACGGTCAACATTTTCTTTCTTACATGCCTCATTGGCCAGTCTATCAGCACGGTCATGATTTATAATTCCAATATGGGACGGAATCCACACAAATTCAAAACGAAAGTTGTTCTCCTTAGCAGTTATCAAATTTTTTTTAATATCACAGACAACTTTAGACATGGAGTCTGACAGTCTATTCATTGATTTCAAAGCACTTTGGGAGACACAGAATATCACCCCACCTCCATTTTCTTTAAGGTAGTCTGTGGCTAAGTAGATCCCCATTAGCTTAGTTTGTGTTGTGCTGGCCCAGTTGTTCAGCCTTTACATGTTTGACGCTATCATCTCATTTTCTTTATATATTACACATGCACCACCTGTTCTACCTGTGTTTGTCTGCACAGAACCACCAGTAAAAGCATAACATTCACTTGATTTAATACTCTCTAGGTAACTGTTAATAGTTTTTAGTGTAATACATCTCACCACATTGGTGTTTAACATTTGCTTACTATCAACAGGAGTGTAATTAATAGGAAATTATATATCCAGCTAAGGAGGAATGGCATAAATAGGTTCGTCTGGGGTGATTGGGACATTCAGTTTCAAGAGATCTGCAACACATTTATGAAGCCACGCCCCAAAGAGAGTCTTTTGTGGAAGGTTAGCGAGATAGTCGGGATTACTTAGATAGAACATCAACTCAGTAGATTTGGGGCAGCCTAGAATGGTGTGCATGGCTTCATTTTGTACTAACTCCAGTTTGTTTAGTTGTTTAAAGGGAATAGTTACAAGATGAAGAGCATGATAATCAACTACAGCTCAAGTGAAGATAGAAAGTACTAGCATAGGTGATGTTAATTCCATAGCTCTTACCAACAAGGGTTCTGAGGGGTTTAATGCGCTGCAATAGTTTGGCACCAAGGATGCCGACAAAGTTCGCACCATTCACATTAATTCCAAGACATTTATAAAAGAGACATAGTTCCAAGGGCATGCTGTTAATGTTATAGTCAAGAGGCAGAGGGTGAGCAGGACGAGGATTGAGGACCCTCGTCTTGTCAACAGATATTATGAGACCACATTCAACAGTCCTCTGAGCAAATACATCCAGCAAGGCTTGGAGCCTGAGTTTGGTTTGTGTCATAATGCAGATATCATCAGCATAGCATATTACGGCTTCGTTTGGCTGAACTGGAATGTCAGCAATAAGCTTGTGCATCTGGTACTTTTAACTCCCCTAAACAGAACACTGGCATACCTGTTGGACAGATAACCCTTTATCCATGTCAGGAGGTTACCTTGGATGCCAAAATTAGCTAGTTGCTCAAGTATAATGTCTCTATTAGCTACATCAAAGGCTGATTTAAGGTCTATGAAGGCTGTTTGTGTCTTATCTTTTGAGTGAACAAGATATTCTGCAAAGCATGTCTGTGTGCTACGCCCGGGCATGAACCCATACAGATTAGGGGCGAGTTTGTCTTTGACTTGAAACATGAGACGGTTTAGAACAACTCTTTCAAGGACTTTACACATACAGGATGTGAGTGAAATTGGCCTGAAGTTTGGAGAATTAGCTTTAGGGATTGGAACTATGTTTCCTTGAGTCCATGTCTTAGGCAGAATACCCTGTGTGAGGCTCATTTGATACAGGTCAAGCAGTGGATGGTTAGGAATCTCATTCAACAATCTCAGGGTGTTATAGGTTATGCCATCCTCACCAGGGGAGGATGACTCACCTTTCATTAGTGCTGTTGTTAGTTCGTGGTGCGTTATAGGAAACTGGTCGGTAAGGTCTGGTGAGGAACAGGCTATTTCAATATTGAAACCCCTATTAATGTGTGTGGTGTTAAGATATTGCTGTGTATGTCAGGAGGCAGGGAAGTGATTTGTGACACACTAGACCATTGGTCTAATAGCATGTCAGCATATTCTGCAGGGCTGTGATGAAGCTGGACTGGGGTGGGTGACTTGGTAATGGCTCTAATTTTGTTCCACACTTCTGCTAGAGTGGTTGTTCTATTAATCCCCTGTAAGAATTGTTCCCAATAGGTGTTTCTCACCTGACCTTTGAGTTCACGAAATTCTCTGTTAGCTTTGAGGAATGCCAGGAGGTTATCACTAGTTTTATTTTGCTTATAAGTGTTGGCAAGCTGTTCTACCTTCTCTCCTTCTTTGGTGAGGATGGGGTCATGTGTCCACAGAGGTGGTTTAGTGCTGCCCCCCTTCCTCCTTGACTTAACCCAGGTGGTATAATATGTGGTAATGACATTTACAAGATCACAGCAAAATTCATCCACTGACCCAGGTGTATATCCAGCATACCATCTGTGGATGTAGGCCTTGAAGTGCAGTTTAAGATTATCTGGGATGTTAATTCTGAGCTTAGGATGGGGTTCACACTTGACATCAGCAACAGTGCATTCAGTAAGTATTGCATAATGATCACTGACTAGGTGGTCTGAGATGACCTTAGCCTTGACATTACTGTCTACTAGGTTATACCCAATCACATAATCAAGTCTGCCCCCCATCAGATGTGTCACTTTGTCTGTGTCATGTACAGTGATATTATGATTAGTGATGTAATTCACGAACACCCTCCCATTAGTTACACTGGACATCACCGAGGACAGTGTGACGAGAGTTAAAGTCACCCATACACAGCATAGCATTGTTACCTGATGGCTTTGGTAACTCGTCAGCTCGCAGCTCATTACACCGAACATAGATGTTATACATCGAAAATTGACTGTTTGCTGTCTTTACTGTAAATTGTTGATAGTGAATACTTTCATCATTGTGGGTTTTGATACATTTACAGACCAGACCATTCTTTACATATGTGAGCAGGCCACTTCCTGCTCCACTTGTGTGCTGTAAACCCAGCTATCCTGGGTGCAACTTTCTTCTGGGTGCTGGACGTGTGAGGTTCTTGTAAGCCAACTACATCAATGTTAAAAACTTTAACATACCATTGTAGGTCGTTAATTCTGAGGTTAACACTCCGGATGTTCCATGATATAAACCTAAGCGTTCGTGTTACTCCTGTCATCTTGAACTGATTTGTAAGAGTTGTGAGTTGGTTTCATAGATCAACCTGATCAAAAAGTTAACCCTCTCATATTAATCGCCCGTAGGGCTCTTGAGAATGCGTCTTGCACCTTTATTCCAAGAGGCTTTTTATACACAGATTACCTCATTAGTTCCACGAGTTCCTCCTCCGAGAATGATGGAAGAAGTACAGGGTCATGGACAGTTTTCAGACCTGGGGTTATGGTAGTGACCACGCTGGCAGTCTGGACCCCATTCTCCCCACTCATACTTCCATCATTCCCGGTCTCGCTCTCTTCACTCGCCCTCAAGTCAGTCCTTGTATTCTGGGTCTCTTTCCTCGCTCACGTTCACATCCAGGCCCGCGGGGCCCAGCACTAGACCCAGTGACCTCGGACACATTACCTGTTGACTGGTTAATCTGACTTGACGGTTTACGCCACCATCGCAACCGTGACCTTACCATCCATAGCAACAGTCCCATGGGGGTTGGTGGGGGTGGTGACCGCATGATCTGACTCCATAATCCATTGCACTCCACTCCACACAGCCAGTCCACCAGGGTCAGTAACCAGTGAGATCAGGTTGTGTCCTGTCCTGAGCTGTGACTCCTTCCTTTTGAGTTTTGTGGATATACTTTTTTTTTTGTGTAAGAAGGGTTGGTTCAGGCCAAGGTTGGGTCAGAAGATTATCCCCAGTTCACAGACGGCTTGGGTCAGTCAGCCTCCACGTGTATATATTGTGTAATATTCTCTGTCTCTGTCATTACCAATTGAGAAGGGCTCGTGATGAGCCGAAACTGTACTGGTGTTTAAAATATACTTTAAGTCTCCAGGAAGTGTGGTTGTTTCTGGGGCCCCTCACCCTCCTAGGGACGGCCCTGTTCACATCATTAAGAGAAAGCGAGAGAGAGAGAGGGGGGGATGAAAGGAGAAAAGCAGAGAGAGGGAGAGTTAAACGAGAAAGATAAGGGCAAAGGAGAGTGGGAGAGATACTGATTTTCCAGGAGGTTTCAAGAAATGCCAGTGTCATTTCTCTCATTTTCTATTCCTTTCCCCTCATTCCTTTTACCCGTCATTTCTCCTCCCTCTCCCTCTCTCTCTCTCTCTCTCTCTCTCTCTCTCTCTCTCTCTCTCTCTCTCTCTCACACACACACACATACACACACGTGCACAGGTGTACACCGTCGACAGGTACGCCCAGGTAAAAGCTGAAGACTTATAAGGTGCTATGACGAGCCGTGCATACCACCTGGACAACTGGGAGCTTCATAAGAACATAAGAATGGAGGAAACTGCAGCGGGCCTATTGGCCCATACTGGGCAGTTCCATTTACACCCAACCCCTATTGCTCATATATCCATCCAACCTACGAGTTAGATAGATACAGATAGATAGATAGATAAATAGATAGATATACACATGGCACTACTCTTTTCACACACACACCACTTTCACCTCCCTAACGTTATATAACCAAGAAGGATCGTGACCCTCAGAGGTTCATACATACATTTCTTCTGTCTACGATAATGTGTCTTACTGGCTTCGTAAATTGTTCCTAAGTTAAAATATCACCTTAAATAGAGGCATGAGGAGGTATCTAACTTACAAACTTTACCTACAATACAAAGATTCTCAAATGGATCTTAAGTTAAAATATCAACTTACTTGGTGATGTGACTTCGTGTATAACTTGTTCTTGTGGGTCTTGGTAGTGAAGATGTCGTCAAAATTATATTGAGACTGTACTGTATGTCGGTAATTTTCTTTTCTAGGTGAGGGAATGAATTTAATGTAAGAATATATTAAAATTCTCACACAGACTCGCTTGTGTGTGTGAGATCCTGGAAGTCGTTGGATCACGTGAGAGGTCTTGTGAGGCCTTCAGTAACCCTCTACCTCACTCTAGAGATCAGTACCGGCCTCTACCTATAACAGTCTCCATACTGTAGTAACAGAAAAAGGGCAATGTCCTAGGATATTATTGTTAGTAGTAGTAGTAGTAGTATTGATTTTCTATCGACAAATTCATTCATTTTCGTAATCCAACTGAATGTATTTTAAAACTATTTCGTTTCAGTTTGCTTTTATTCACAAATGCTTAGTCAAATTACATAAATATTATTCAAATCTTCAAAGTCGAGCGAAAAATGGGTTTTATTAATATTTACTATTATAACATATATGTAGGATTAATTTCTTATTCCTTCTCATTCAGGGGGAAGTATTCCTATAGCTACGAAGGTAAAAAGTATATTCTTTGTTTGTTATATTTTACTCTTTGATACACTCGTAAGATAATCTACCTTCTTTTATCTCGCTAGTGTCGAGTAAACAAGAGGAAGGTCGAGCAAACACACACATTAAAGTTGTTTGGTATTCAGAGTGTGTGTTTACAGTGTAACATTACCCTGTGAGTTCTGTGCCGGGCTTTGTTTACTGATGAGGTGACAGCCACTCACAGAGGAGCATCCCTCTCCAATGACACCACCCAACCAATCACGGGTCACCCTCCTCATTCACTGAGGCGGCCTAGCCAATCGGCGAGCGTTATCCTATCATGATATATTTATCTTCGGCTTCATCTTTCGCTCTTCATTTGATTTTTCCTGAGGTAAACTTCCTGTATTTATAACGCTAAGTGTGCCTGTTTGCGTTTCAATTTCGTCACGAGGTTAAAGATACTGTCTAGTATGTCCTTGAAAGTAAAATAAGACTTACGAACGAGTCCACAACACACTTAAGAAGACGTGGAGATGAGGATAAGTAGTTTAAGTAAAAATAACTTATATAAATAATTTTTTAATTTCCAGAAATGATCAGTAATACAAACACCTCTCCTAACTGACTAACTGACGGCTGGTCGACCCACTGAGAGAATGTTTCGTCTCTCGCCCCCGGCCCGCTCACATCATTGCACCCCTGACCTGATTGTTGTAATAATTCGTGACTAACATTTTCAGTAGCTCTTGTTTATGTGATAAGTGTTGGTGGTGTTAGATTAGGAAAGAGAAGCAGAAAGGCACTCACAGACAGACTCACAGAGAGCAAGACTTATAGCCAAGATCCTGTACGAGCCACGGCCTTAGGGTAGGGAGTTCCCCTTCATCAGGTAGGTGACTCACAAGCAAGCAGTCACACCCTTACTTTCAAGGAACTGGGAGGGTGGAAGGTCAGGGGTCATAGGTCATGTTAAGAGGTTCATTAGCAAGGTAGGGAAGTGTCAGGTACTGAGACAGACACAGATACGTTACCCCATCAAGCAGGTGACCCCCCATCAAGTAAGTGACCCTCCCATCAAATAGGTGAACCCCATCAAGCAGGTGACCCCCATCAAGTAGGTGACCCCCATCAAGTAGGTGACCCCCATCAAGTAGTTGACCCCCATCAAGTAAGTGACCCCCATCAAGTAGTTGACCCCCATCAAGTAAGTGACCCCCCATCAGTTAAGTGACCCTCCCATCAAGCAGGTGACCCTCACATCAAAGTAGGTGACCCTCCCCTCAAGCAGGTGACCCTCCCATCAAGCAGGTGAACCCCATCAAGTAGTGACCCTCCCATCAAGCCGGTGATCCCCATCAAGTAGGTGACCCTCCCATCAAGCAGGTGATCAAGTAGGTGTTGACCCCCATCAAGTAAGTGACCCCCCATCAGTTAAGTGACCCTCCCATCAAGCAGGTGACCCTCACATCAAAGTAGGTGACCCCCATCAAGTAGGTGACCCTCCCATCAAGCAGGTGATCCCCATCAAGTAGGTGACCCCCATCAAGTAGGTGACCCTCCCATCAAGCAGGTGATCCCCATCAAGTAGGTGACCCTCCCATCAAGCAGGTGATCCCCATCAAGTAGGTGACCCCCATCAAGCAGGTGACCCTCCCCTCAAGCAGGTGACCCCCATCAAGCAGGTGACCTATAAGAAGCAGGCGGCCACACCCTGCCACACAACGGGATCAACTGCTGGCTGTTATGATGATTGAAAGTTGAATATCATGTTAAAAGATAATTAGGAAGATGGTACGACAAGTAGACTGTTTGATATTGATACTGAAACAGTTTATTTGGCCAAAAATATATAAAGTAGACAGAGTATTATTTGATTTATAATAATCTGATAAGTTGGTGTGAGCGATACTTGGGTTGTGTTGGGATGAAGCAAGTGGACAGACAAGGTCAGGATCATGTCGTAGCGGTAAAATATATAATTATTTATATCGACGTAACAATGTGTAATATAATGGTTTCTAAGGTTACAGTAAAAGTATAAAAGTATAAGTGTTAGAAAAATCTTAATACTTAGACAAAAGGAATATTTTAATGTGTGTTGATTTCGAGGAAGGGAGCATAGTCTTTGTTCTGGTGGGTGGTGGTATGTTGTCCACACCTTCACATTATAATGTTTTTTTGGAGGTCCGGGAGTGAGAGGAGAGCGTGAAGATACAAGTGCTGAAAACAGACAGACGGGGAGAGAGAGAGAGAGAGAGAGAGAGAGAGAGAGTAAAAATAATGCTACTGTTATTTCTAAATTCTCTAAGGTAGTCACCCTCTATCCTTATATAAATTTGTATATACTTGATATTCCCGTAAGCTAAATAAGTCAACAGGAAATACCAGTTCAAGGAGCGGAGGAGGGGTCCAACCACACGTCCTTCTGCCCCCTCCCCCCCTCCCCCTCCCCCTGCCTGCCAGTCCCCCCCCCCTTTACCCAATCAAGAGCATCAACTTTGGGAGGGAGAGAATGAAGGTGGGAGGGAAAGAGGTGGGGAGGGAGAGAATGAAGATGGGAGGGAGAATGAAGGTGGGAGGGAGAGATGAAGATGAGGAGGGAAGATGGGAGGGAGAGAATGAAGGTGGGAGAGGGGGAGAAAAGGAAGGAGGGAGGGAGGTGGGAAGGATGGGAAGAAGGGAGAGGGAAGGTGGGAAAGAGGGAGAGAATGAAGGAGTAAGGAAAGAAGGAGGTAAGGGAAGAAGGAAGAGAGAGAAGGTGGGAGAGTAAGAAAAAAGTGAGGAGGGAGAAAAAGAAGGAGGAAATAACCTTGACAACATGAACTCAATTCGCCATACGAACACAGTAAATGTCCTCAATGCCCCTAATTCACCTGTTAGAGCGGCAGGTGGTGGTACCCTCAGAGGTGCTCCCATCCTCCCACCATCCCACCATCCCTCCCTCCCTCCCTCCCTCCCTCCCTCCCTCCCCTCCCTCCCCCTCCCTCCCTCCTCCCTCCCTCCCTCCCTCCCTCCCTCCCCCCCTCCCTCCCTCCCTCCCTCCCTCCCTCCCTCCCCCTCCCTCCCTCCCACCATCCCACCATCCCTCCCTCCCTCCTCCCTCCTTCCTCCCTCCCTTCCTTCCCCACCTCCCTCCCTCCCTCCCCCATCCCACCATCCCTCCCTCCCTCCCTCCCTCCCTCTCCCTCCCTCCCTCCCTCCCTCCCTCCCTCCCTCCCCCCTCCATCCTTCCCACCATCCCTCCCTCCCTTCCCTCCTTCCTTCCCACCCCTCCCCTCCCCCTCCCTCCTTCCTTCTCCCTCCCTCCCTCCTCCCTCCCACCTGCCCTCTTCTTCCTCGGGGTAGATTGTGCTTAAGAACAGGTGGACATTTCTTGTTTTTTAATAAGTGAATATTAGTTGTCTTCTTAAGCAAGTGACAAGTTCTATTCCCAAGTTACAATACTGTTAATACTCTAGAATATATACTGGAAGACCCGCTAAGATATTGATTAATTTTTTCTTTGCTTTAAACACGTTTGAACTTAATAACCAACTCAATTCACCATTAAGTTTTCCCCAGATCAACCAACTTTGCTGTCGACACTCAGCTTAGTATTAACATTTACTCTTAATTAACCACAAACTTCACCCAGAGATGGAGATACGCCAAAATATAAATACACTTAATACGCAAAAACTACTAAAAATAGAAAATACGATAATGTACTCAAACATACAGTACTGAAAACCACGTGAATTAATGAATAAAAATAATATACAGATTCGACAAATAAATCAAACAATAATTCCAAAGATTAAAGAAAGAAAAATAAACGATATCGAATGTAAATAAATAAATAAAAGTCGCAGTACAGGGAGGCAGGTAGAGGTCCTCTCACTTGTGTCCAAAGGGTGAAAGTTGTGCTGTTGATCCCAAAATGGATGCCACCTCTACCCCTTACTGCTGGGGTGTCCCATACCCTTTGTTGGGGGCAGGGGGAGGGGGGGTGTTAAGAGTCGGAGGTTGAAAGGCAGCTGTGTTGTATTATTAATAAACACTATAGTTTTAAAATACCAGAGTGTTGTTAACGAAACACTGGAGAGGACCATAGATATCGCCCTGAGGTACACCAGTGAACATAGGCAATTGTGGACCAGAGTCACTGTAACAGATACTCCAGTGAACATATGTGAGAGGTTTGTGGCGGTCTCTTCTACCAATGGTCTCTAGTGACAGTGGGTTTTTCGTGTGGTTTTAAAATAGCGGAAGGTTTTTGATAGATTCCTGGTATACAAACAGGGATGGAACCATAGATAATAACTGTAGATGAATAATTAAACTGAGAAAACGTTGGTGTATATTTGGAGTTCTTACTTTTAATATGGTTTGAAAATATCGAATGGCATTTGGTGTATCTTTGTTATAGACTGATCCAATGATACTTGCTACCTTGTGATGATGTCAGAGAACACATATTGCGTAGGTATCCAATATAACTTTGGTCTCTGGTAACATTGGTATCTACTCTGAGTTTATTTTTTGGGTTGAGGTGTTCAAGCACTTGATGTTAGATTTGGTAGAGTTTTGATGTACTGTAAGAGAGAAATAGGAGTAGGGTTAAGATGCTACCACGAGATACACGAGTGAAGGCTGATGATGGAGAGGACCGGAGGCTGAGAGAAAGTGGAATGTTGTGCACCTCTGTAGGGAATGAGTTTTCTCGTCCCATTGGTCCCTAGTTCCAGTGTTATCTATTACAGAATATGTGTATCTGTAATGGCCTCTTTTAAGGACAATGGTAGCTGTCTAGTTAATCTGGTTTATGTGTTGTAATGTTTTCTGGTATCTATTTACAGCAACTCCTATCACAATGGTTTCTAATTATTATGGTCACTAGTTACAAAGGTTTCTATTTACAGTTCCATCTTGTTACGAAGGTTTTTTTATTACAGTGATGTCTAGTTACTGGTTTCTAGTCAGAGATGGTCCACTAGCACAATGGTTTCTAGTGACAATTATTACTACTCCCATCGGTTTCTAGTCTTGGAACAAAATCACAACAACTTCTAGTACCTCCGGTTTCTACTAGTTCCTTGTCTCTAGGGTGTGTGTGTGTGTGTGTGTGTGTGTGTCAGAGGGTGAGTGGTAAGATTTCCGCACCATGCCTTTGTCAGTATGCAAATGAGGGTGTCAGCTCACTCTTGCGCTGAGGGCCAAAATATTGCCAAATTGGGCGACGTTGATAATGTATTACGTGTTTTTAAGAAGTACGAGTCTATTGTTGTATATACTGAAATTAAAAAATACACTATAAATGAATACAAATTAGAAATACAGTATACATAAGTTTTGGTCTATACTTTCACTCTCTTCTTGTAGATTGTCGTATGCTGTGAGGTGTATATGAATAAATTTAAATGTGAGGATATCAGTGTATAGACGAACAGGTGTTTCAATATTCTCAATACCTGTGTTAGAAATTGAAGATCACCTGAAGATTAGCCACCCCAGTTTATTTCACATGATTGTTAAACACCCTAACCTAACCTAACCTAACAAACTAACTTAACAAACTAACCTAACCGAACCGCACTAGTGTTTTTTTTAGATGGTGGTACAAGCCTCCACCCTCCTTGCAGCTCCATTGGCTTATATAATGTTCGATTAATATTGATATATCACAAATAAATTCATATATAACTTTTTAACACTTTAATACATATAAAGATATAACTGCTTGAAAACACTAATTTACAAAAATATGTGGAAAAAAGTTCAAGATAAGGAATATTTACCGTCGAAGTCACAAACAAATTCACGTTTTCGGAGAAGGGGGCGGGGCGTTATGAGGTTTATGAAATAGGCTCTGGGGGCGCTTACTCTTCAATTACACATATCTCTATTAATTCTCAATATAATAAATAATGACTAGAGTAAAGGGCGCTTATACACCAAGACGCTGATGAACCTGACTGAAGAAGAAAGTTACTGTTTGGTGATAGGAATAAAAACGTAGTATTTTAGGATAACCTGATGACCCGGAGCAGTAAATTAAATACAGTGACGATGATAAATACCAGATGAAGTGGAAGTTGTTTGGTTTTACTTTTATGTCGGCTTTTCGTGTTTTTTTTTTGGGGGGGGGTTTACTGTAATTGTGGGTTTTTTCGTGTTTGTGGGTTTACTCTATCTGTGTGGGGGTTTTTCGTGTGTTTTAGTGTTTTATCGTGTTTTTTGTGGTTTTACTGTGTGATTTTTATGTATTTTGAGGGTCTATACGGTTTTGCTTTATATGATTTTTTTAAGTGTTTTCTCGTGTTTTTATGTAGTTTTAATCTATATTTTTTCGTTTGTTTTCATGTGGTTTTAATCCATTTGTGGGTTTATTCGTGGCTATGTGGTTTTACTCTATATTTGTTTGTTTTTTGTTTTTTTTTCAAATATTTTATATGTAATTTTGGTGTTTTATGTGTGACATTCTTTCTCTATCCTAATTATGGCCTTTACAGGCATCAAGCATATATTGCACTTTAGCCAAGAATCTGGGCGATGTATAATTTGGAAGCATGAGGAAAAATTAATTGGAATTGAGTACTATACACATAAATATATATTTCATGTAGACTCACAATGGAAACTTGGATCAGATAAATCTTGATAAAATTACACAAGGAAAAGGGAAACAATGGAGAACCTTAGCTTTCGTCTTTATTCAAGACACCTTCAGTTGCCTCTGAAGATGTCTTGAATAAAGACGAAAGCTAAGGTGCTCCATTGTTTCCCTTTTCCCTGTGTGATGTTATCAAAATATATATATATATATATATATATATATATATATATATATATATATATATATATATATATATATATATATATATATTTATTTATTTATTAGTGAGTTTCTTCTCTTGGATTCTAACTTATATTATTTAGTGATAAGAGAATTTAAATGGTCAAATCCGGTGTGAGTGTGTGGGTAGTGGTGTAGGTGTAACTTGGGCTATGATGTGGGTAGTGGTGTGGGTTGTGGTGTGGGTTGTGGTGTGGGTAGTGGTGTGGGTTATGGTGTGGGTTGTGGTGTGGGTAGTGGTGTGGGTTATGGTGTGGGTAGTATAGCCTGGCCCTTCCTGAAACTGTGCGCGGTGCTGTTAGCCTTAAAACCCATTATTAACGTGTAAGTCAGGTAGGTCTATTACACACCGTTCACCAAGGTCATATTCCCACTCGAGTCGTTTCAGCAGCTGTCAGGGTTAATAAGCTCCGTTCACTGCAAATGATAATAACAATAAAAAAAAAAATAAACTATTTCAGGAATTATTAATGTGTTGTTTGGTTTGACTTGCGAAGTTTTGGTTAGGTTTGTGTTGGAAATTATCTAAGCTTGATTAAGTTAGGTTATTGAAAATTTAGATCAGGTTGAGTTAGGTTAGTCTGCTTTGGAAATTATAATAATAATAATAATTAACGGTTTATTGAAAGAGCTTGGCAGCCAGAAGGCTGAAAATATACAGTTACATATTTGGGGAATGGGTTTCGAATTACAAATAATATACAAGTAACATAAGTGATACAAATAAGACATATAATAACTAGATGGGGAAAAGCTCAAATTACAGTGCATTTCAACATAGTGACAGTGCAAGAAGTAGTATTTACTGGGAGTGAATACACTGGTTTATTACAAGTTATTGATAATTTTTACAATGGTTGGGACTGGGCTGTTCTTATAGCGATCAGTTCGTGCACGCATGGGCTGGACGCGGCTGCTGTGTCGAACAGCAATTCTCGGGCTTGGGACCTCAGGTGGTAGTAGGAGCCGGTGTCGAGGATGGTGCAGAAGCCTCCCACCAAACTGCAGATGAGGTCGCGGTGATGGTCAGTGAGAGTCGAAAGGGTCAGTGAGCTGAGCGCCCCCCGACATGTGGAGTAGGAAGGGGAGAGAATAGTCTTGCATGCCCTCTTTTGCACTTTTTCTAGGTGTTTACGTTGTGTGGCATTTAGGGAGGAAAACCAGGTAGGGGAGGCATAGGTGAGCTTGGGAAGTATGAATGTTGTGTAAACACTGAGGAGCTCGGGTGCAGGAACTCCGAGGGACTTGAGTCGGCGGAGGAGGTGGAGACGGAAACTGGAGGATTTGACAACTTCACTGACGTGTGGTTTCCAATTTAGTTTGTTGTCTATGGTGACGCCGAGGAGCTTCGTGGAATCTTTAACCTGGAGTGTGTTCGGACCTAAAGTAATGGAAGGAGGTGGGACAATGTCGGAGGAGAGGTTGATGTGCATAACCATGGTCTTAGTATGGTTGATGGTGACATGGTTGTTGGTGACAAGACAGTGAGTGGTGGAGGAAGTTTTCATATTGCCAAATTGCTGAGGGTCTACGACTCCTGCAATATCAGCATAAGCCCAGTCGAACACAAAACTTTCACAGATTAGGCTGGGTATTGGGGTGATTGCAATAGGTCGTAGCTGATTTAAGGATTGTGGGCTGGTTGACTTGGGCACTGGTGATACATAAGAGGTCTTCCAGTCAGCTGGTCATCTGGCTTGACTGAGAGAAGCATTGATGTTGGAGCATAAGTTAGGTTTTGTGAGTTAGATTAGTAAAAAAATTGGGGCTTAGGTTAGCTTAATAAGTTAATCTGTTATTGAATACGTTTGGTTAGATTAGTTATTAAATTTGGTTAAAATATGAAAAGTTAGGTTGAGGTTAGACTAATGACAGTCACCACAATATATGCCACAACACAGAAAACGGCTTTAAGATCACAGAAAATCACAGGGATAACTTAGATAATTTTCCCCCATCTGTTGTTTCTCAATAGACGACGGACGACCTTGTGTTTACGGTTAACTTGCTACTTAAATGATGGTTACTTTACTGCCTAACGACCAATTAAAGGCGTTGTTGTAGGGTGTGTGTAGTCGCCTAATTAGGGGTAATTATGTATTAAATGGTCTTATTTGTTTATCTGGTATGCGTATAGAAGGGAGACAGAAAGATGGAGAGACAGACAGACAGAGACACAGACACAGACAGATAAAAATAGATTAAAACAAAGGCAAAGAAAAAGACAAAAAGACCTAAAAATATATATAAACAGAGAGACAGACAGTGAAAGAAACAGTAGACAAATATGAAGACAGGTATTAAGAGAGAAAAAGAAAGTAGTGAGAGAGAGAGAGAGAGAGAGAGAGAGAGAGAGAGAGAGAGAGAGAGATAATCCACCTTTCACCATTTGGAAGCATCATGCCCACACAAAAAAACATACCGCCAGGGGTTAAAGAGTCCGCCGCCCTCATCCTCCGTAAATTCCATGTGGGCGACCTTCACGCTAACACCCTCCGGGGCATCAACACTTTTACACCTGAGGGAGCTTCTTAGAGGGGCGTCACCCAACCCACAAGGTCTTTAGAGTAAGGAATTCCTTCTCGGTAGATTCTCTTAAAATAACTGGAAGATTAGACACCCCCAGCTTATTTCATCCGAAGATTAGACACCCCCAGCTTATTTCATCTGAAGATTAGACACTCCCAGCTTATTTCACCTGAAAATTAACCACCCTAACATTAACCTAACCCAATTCCCATAGGTAGAATTTGGGTGGTTAATCCCAAGGTGAAATAGACTATGAATGTCTACTCTTCAGGTAAAATAAGCTGGGGTACCTACTTTTAATGTGTAAATAAACTAGGTATGGCTTTTCTTCAGGTGAAATAAGCTGGGGGTGTCTAATCTAAAGGTGATCCGATTCCCTAGTTTAATCTCATTACAGCAACACCTCTGACGGTGCCCGCGTTCCCGGATGTAAACAAACTCACTGGGTTCTATTTTTGCGCCTCATGATAATTATTTTGTGTTCATTGATTTGGGTTATATAACACTGGTCTACAAAAAAATATTTTTTTTTCTGGCATGAAACCTTTTAACTGTTTTTTACTAACTTTAAGGTGCTGAATCCAAATCTGATCTCAGATTTGCTCCATCACGTAACGTGCCAGAATTTACTGAGCTACCAGAGATTGAGGATATAGACCGTAATTCACCTGTTTCTACTGATGAAGATGAAGAGACTGATCTTTTCAAGCCATCTGGTGAAGATTGTGAAAAGCCAACGTTGTTTACTCAGTCAGAATTGAATGATCTGGTCAGAGATCTAAATTTGCCAAAACAGTCTGCTGAATTGTTAGCTTCCAGGCTTCAAGAGAAACGACTCTTAAAACCTGGCACGAGTGTCTCCTTTTATCGCAACAGAGAAGAGCAACTGCGGAAGTACTTTCATTCATATGACCAGCTTGTTTTTGTAATGATGTAGAAGGACTTCTTCTCTCCATGGGACTACCAGCATATGATAGTAAGGATTGGAGACTTTTTATTGACAGTTCTAAAAGGAGCTTGAAATGTGTTCTTCTTCATAACGGAAACAAGTATGGTTCAATTCCAATCGGACATTCTGTACAAATTAAAGAAGAGTATGAAACATTAAGACTGTTCTAGAGAGGTTGCAATACCATGCTCATGAATGGTTAATTTGTGTGGACAATGGTCTATTGGGCCAAGGAAGGTGTACAACATGCTACTGGGACATCAGGGCTACAGCAGACCATTGGGTGAAAAATTATTTGAGACATAGAATATCATTAACGATCCTCTGGTTGACAGGAAAAACATTGTCCTTCCTCCTCTATATAACTTGGTATCATGAAGCAATTCGTCAAGGCTCTTGATCATAGTGGAAGTGTATCAATATTTATGCTCAACCTTTCAAGTCTTAGCGACGAGAAGAAAAGAAAAAAAAGCGAGGATTTTGATGGACCTCAAATAAGAACACTACTCAGAGATCCACACTTCCTTGCAACAAACTGAGCAAAAGAACCTCTAATGTGGTGCGGAACTCTTAGAACAAGAAAGCTGACAACTATCAAGAAATTGTGGAAGAGCTGCTCTGATTTTGAATGAGTATCAAGGTTCATCACTTGGACGAGTTTCCAGAAAATCTGGAATGAGCGAGAGGAGCAAGAGGGCGCTTTCATCAAGACATTAAAGTAATGGAAGAACGTTACCAAGGTCGATGGGACTCGAACATGATGGCGGACTACTGCTGGAGTTTGATGTTGAGACAGCTGTACATAAGAGATCAAAAAAGGAAGTTTATGTAACTGTAAGATCTTAATACTTTACTTCTACCGTACATTAATTGTTTTTTCACCCTTCAATGTTACATTTAAATATTATATGTGCATTAACTTTCAATTTGATATTAACAATTTTGGTTATAAATACAAATTATAATGCTGAAAAAATTTATGTATACATTGTTTGACAATCTTTGATCCAAAGTTTACGTTTCCCAAAAAGTGCAATATGGTATATCTCAAAAATCGTTATGATAGACAAAACCAAAAGTCATATTTGGATTCTGCACTCCAAATACAAATCCGTTTAAAAACCTTGTGCCAGAAAAATTGTGTTGATGTAAATTATGTTTGTTTTATTTTAATATTTGTATCAGTCCATGAATAGAGTTGTATTTATTATTATTTATTATTATTTATTATTATTATTATTATTATTATTATTTCTTTGCAAACTATTTTTTTACTCCTATCAATTAATCACATAAATATTTAATGTTTATGTCGTTTTGAAAGAGTTTAGAACTATCCATCATGCCTCACGACTGTAAATTATTGGAACCCTCTTCTCCTCAACTTGTGCCATCCTTTCAAACTGGAGTTGGGAGGGAGGGAAGGTGGGGATGGGCAAAGATGGAGGAAGGAAAGGTAGATAAAAGGTGGAAGGAGAGAGAAAGAAGGAACGGTGGAGAAGGTGAAGAGCAGGAGAGAGATGGAAGGTAGAGAAAGGGGTGGAGGCAGAAGAGAGAGATATACAGTATATTCTCATCTCTAGTCGAGATAAGGAGATAATATTGCCATCTCCATCATTCTCACCATCATTCTCATCTACTATATCTTCCTTCATATACCAGTAAATTTTAACCCATGAGTACTAAGATATGTGACTTCACCCTCAAAGGTTTGGTACGATAACTTACCTGATGAAGTTGTACATACCTCTATGAAGATTTGGTACAAACTTACCCTAAGTACAAATTTGGTCAATAACTTTACCATGAAGTAAGAAGATTTGGGTACGATAACCTTACCCCTTAAGCACGAAGATTTGAGTACGATAACTTTACCCCTGCACGAAGATTTGAGTACGATAACTTTACCCTTGAGTAAGAAGATTTGAGTACGATAACCTTACCTTTAAGTACGAAGATTTGAGTACAATAACCTTACCCTTTAAGTACGAAGATTTGAGTACGATAACCTACCCTTGAAGTACGAAGATTTGAGTACGATAACTTTTACCCATAAGTAACCCAGCATCAGATACCACCGTCACAGTGTGAGTGGATGATCATTCTCCCAGCCCTGACGCGCCGGGGGACAGTCATTGTTCTCCAGGCCAGTATATATGGTGGTCATCAATTCAGGTAGAACGTGAGTGTTGTTATCATCGCGGGCTACAACTTACTTTTTTCCTCCGCGAGTCTTTGTTGCCATCCTCGCGGTCACCTGGTCAACCACGCCATGTAAACAAACAATAGCTTTGTAGCGCCAGTAGTGATAAAAATCCGTAAGCTATTTTTCTTTTACCGTTAATTGTGGTTGACAGAGAGAGAGAGAGAGCGAGAGAGAGAGAGAGAGAGAGAGAGAGAGAGAGAGAGAGAGAGAGAGAGGGGGGGATTGGTCACGTACGAGGAACTTGAGAGGTAAGAGAGAGAACCATAGTGAGGGTTAAGTCACACTGCCTTAATATTCTCAGTGGAACGTAAATCCTTTTTCTCCCTTGGTATATATTACGGAGGAGAGGATGGTCTCTCTCTCTCTCTCTCTCTCTCTCTGGCGTAGGGAGGTCAAGGATCCAGCGTTGCTCACATGTACACTTTCCTATGGTCAGGAGGGGGTGGGGAGCAAACCTGCCCCTCCTCCTCCCTCTCCCCCACACTCTCAACACCTTCTCCTCCTCCTTTCTCTCCACCCCTTCTCCCTACACCCTCCCTCCTCCCTCCCCTCAACATCAATTGCCACACCTTAGTCCTATCCGTCTCTTCTCCTCACGTCTCCCTAGCCACCCCCTTACCCTACCCCCTTCTCCCATCCCTTCTCCCTCCCCTATTCAATTCTCTCCCTATCCTCAATGTCATCCCATTCCTTCCTCCCTTTGTAGTTCCCTCCCAACTCATCTCTTCTGTCCCCACCCTTGCCTAGACAGACAGACAGACAGACAGACAGATAGACAGAGAGAGAGAGAGAGAGAGAGAGAGAGAGAGAGAGAGAGAGAGAGAGAGAGAGAGGATTTAAAAGTACTAACAATACAGATATTTAGACCATTACCCAGTCAATCACCGAGATTACGTCACTGTATGGTGGGTTAAGGGTGGGCTGATGGTGAGTTAGCGGTGAGTTAAGGGTGGGCTGATGGTGAGTTAAGGGTGAGTTAAGGGTGGGCTGATGGTGAGTTAAGGTGGGGCTGATGGTGAGTTAAGGGGTGAGTTAAGGGTGGGCTGATGGTGAGTTGATGGTGGGGTTGAGGGTGGGCTGATGGTGAGTTAAGGGTGAGTTAAGGGTGGGCTGATGGTGAGTTAAGGGTGGGTTTGGGGGGCGTTACTGAGATAGAGGGGATGGAGAGTTGGGGAGTGGGGTGTAAGGGGGGGAGAGGGGTGTATGGGGGGAGAGGGGTGTATGGGGGGAGAGTGGGTGTATGGGGAGAGTAGGTGTATGGGGGAGAGGGGTGTATGGGGGAGAGGTGTATGGGGGGAGAGGGTGTATGGGGAGAGGGGTGTATGGGGAGAGTGGGTGTATGGGGGAGAGGGGTGATGGGGAGAGTGGGGTGTATGGGGGAGAGTGGGTGTATGGGGGGAGGAGGGGTATGGGGGAGAGTGGGTGTATGGGGGAGAGTGGGGTGTATGGGGGAGAGTGGGTGTATGGGGAGAGGGTGTATGGGGGGAGAGTGGTGTATGGGGGGAGTGGGGTGTATGGGGGAGAGTGGGGTGTATGGGGAGGGGTGTATGGGGAGAGGGGTGTATGGGGGAGAGTGGGTGTATGGGGAGAGTGGGTGTATGGGGGAGAGGGTGTATGGGGGAGAGGGGTGTATGGGGGAGAGGGGTGTATGGGGAGAGGGGTGTATGGGGAGAGGGGTGTATGGGGAGAGGGGTGTGGGGGAGAGGGGTGTATGGGGGAGAGGGGTGTATGGGGAGAGGGTGTATGGGGGAGAGGTGGGTGTATGGGGAGAGGGGTATGGGGAGAGGGGTGTATGGGGAGAGGGGTGTATGGGGGGAGAGGGTGTATGGGGGGAGAGGGGTGGGGGGGGGAGAGGGTATGGGGGAGGAGGGTGATGGGGAGAGTGGGGTGTGTGGGGGAGAGTGGGGTGTATGGGGGAGAGGGGTGTATGGGGAGAGGGTGATGGGGAGAGGGTGATGGGGAGAGGGGTATGGGGGGGAGAGGGTGTATGGGGGGAGAGGTATGGGGGAGAGGGGTGTATGGGGGAGAGGGGTGTATGGGGAGAGTGGGTGTATGGGGGAGAGGGGTGAATGGGGGAGAGTGGGTGTATGGGGAGAGGGGTGTATGGGGGAGAGGGGTGTATGGGGGAGAGGGGTGTATGGGGTAGAGGGTGTATGGGGGGGAGAGGGGTGTATGGGGGGAGAGGGTATGTGGGGGAGGAGGGGTGTATGTAGAGGGTGTGTATGGGGGAGAGTGGGTGTATGGGGAGAGTGGGGTGTATGGGGAGAGTGGTGTATGGGGGAGAGGGTGTATGGGGAGAGGTGTATGGGGAGAGTGGGTGTATGGGGAGAGGGGGTGTATGGGGGAGAGTGGGTGTATGGGGGAGAGGGGTGTATGGGGAGAGGGTGTATGGGGAGGATAAGAGACAAAAAAAGACAGACAATATGCAGGTTTATCAAAAACTTAAACACACACACACACACACACACACACACACACACACACACACACACACACACACACACACACACACACACACACACACACCAGGCAGCAACTCGGCCATTCATTCTTCCTGGTTTGTTTTTATTACGTTTTATCCGTCTGGTTTTTCTTGGGTTATCTTCTTCACTTTCCAAGGAAGACTGGTCGACTGGTTGCTGTCTGATTGGCTGATCTGGTCGGCTGGTTGCTGTCTGATTGGCTGTTCTGGTCGACTAGCTCCTCTCTGATTGGCTGTCATTGTTACTTTGCTCTAGTAATAAGGAATGAAAGAGAGAGAGAGAGAGAGAGAGAGAGAGAGAGAGAGAGAGAGAGAGAGAGAGAGTATACTCTCCATTTAACCACTCATAATTAATAATAATATTAATGAAAAAATAATAATAATAGTAATAATAATACTGGTAATAGCAATAGTAATAACTGATAAGAATAATAATAATGAGAAGGAGAGAGGAGGAGGATAGGAGGACCATATCAATAACAACACCAATAATGATAATGATAATATAACCATTAGTAAGAGTAACCCTCAACAATGGCCCTGTAAACTACCCCACTGCGTTGTTTTATTGTACAAGATCCTGGTGAGGCCACAGTCAAGACGACGTAACAGTATGATGTCCTGCAGGTGGAAGTGTTAATGACCAGCCAGAGTGCTAGGTTGAGTTATAAGGACTACCTTGAGAGAGTTAAAGAAGCCGTCAAGAGTTTACCACATAGTACTGGAGACGGTCACGATGATATAATCAATATACCAAAAAAGAAGTCAGCCATTACTGACACCCTAGAACACAGACTGAGATGTAACAATTTCTAGATTTGTGCTGTAGACGTGTGGGTCAGCAAACTTTCAACATGCACTGAGCGGATCAGATGTTCGTACACATAGCCCGGGGAAGCCGTCGTAACGCACACAGGGTGGTGAAAGGCGTCTAGTGGGGCAGCATTATGTCAGTGTTAAGGTGCAAGCACTGCTTGCACCCTCTTGCTTTCAGCTGCCACCGCTGGCTAGCCCTCGTCGCGAACAGGGAAGCAACTTGCATAAGGGCTCGTTTACACGATCAGTTACCACGTATGGTGGTCGAGCACGCTACTAATCAGTGGCGAACCGCGTAGGTGGCCGCGCAACTATTAGGCTCCCACACGTAACCGCCCTAAGGGTTGGTGGTTCAGTGTTGCCGTCTACACGATCACTGCCCGAGCACAGCTTCGTTACCATGCTTCGAAAACATGCTCCGAGACTGATCGTGTAAACGAGCCCTGTCTTCCCTGCCAGTACACAGCCTCCTCACCATCAAGACTCCTGCTGTTCCTCTCGTGGCAACATACCGTAACTGGGTGCCTCGTGGGCCCAGGCTAGACCAGCAGGGGATCTTGGAGTAGCAGTGGGACGGCTCATGGGCCCACTGGCATGTGGAAACGTTCTGGCGCCGGTGACAACCATGCAAACCCAACGACTACACCGGCGGATGAAGCAATAACTGATGGACAGACTACTATTGCGAAACCCAACAAACTGGGCTATTGGCAGTCCACTGCGACTCTCCCTCTCCCCTGTGGTAACAACACTTGAACCACTGGATCAAGAAAAGGGAGTGCCAAGATGTGTGATTGCAGCCTGCGCTCCTGCCTCAGCGCATAAATCAACTCACTCCCAGCCATCACTCAGCTCAACATACATCCTATCATCATCAAAACCCCCTATACCCCAAAAAATCCTTATTTCGACGGACGAGTGGCGACTGCTAGGAGTCTCTAGTTACAACTCTGCACATGGGCAGCATAGATAAGATGGTCGTTTATGCAGTGGGATCTAGGCAGCAGTGCAATCCGGTCCTATCTGTGCAACTGAGCAACCCTTTCGAGGAGCCACTCTGCTCACCCCACATAGGGAAGGGGGTGGAAAAGATGCCCTAAACATAGCCTGCCTAAACACCGAACCTGGCTGAGCAACCGCACCCACTAAATTCAGCCTTATACGGTCGAAAACACGACCAACACCACAGATCCAAACAAAAACAAACCATACAACCTCTTATGGTCGCTGCATAGAATGTCAGGACCCTTCTGAATACTGGCACAAATGTGCGTCTTGAAATAAGAACTGCCCTTGTGGCAAAAGAGCTGACTAGATATAACATCGACAGATGAGGGCCAACTCACAGAACTGGGGTCTGGCTACACCTTCTTCTGGGAGGGAAAGCCTGCTGCAGAGAAAAACGACATTTATGGAGTTGGCTTTACCATCCGCCAACGCATCCTACACAGGCTAACTGAAATGCCTATTGGGATCAACGAGCGCCTCACGATGCTTCGAGTCCCACTGAATCACTCACATCATGCCTTCTTTATCAGGGCATACACCCCCAACACTGGATGCAAAGGATGACTTCAAGCAGCCTTTTATGCCGACCTCGACAGAGTGCTAGCCTATATCCCCAGAGAAAAAAACTTATGCTACTTGGCGACTTCAATGCCAGAGTTGGCACAGATGCTAACATTTGGCAGAGAACCATAGAGAGATATGGACTAGGCAAGTGTAATCCTAACGGCCTATTCCTCCTCAGCAAGTGTGCCACACACATCCTCACTCTCACCAATACCTTGTTTATGCAGGTCGACAACTTCAAGGGTTCGTGCAACACCCACAATCCAAACCCTAGCATCTCATCACTACATCATTGTTAGAGAAAGAGATCGCCAAGATGTCCTCATCACCCGTGCCATGCGTGCCTCAGACCACTGTGACACTGATCATCGACTTGTCAGATGCAAGCTCTCACTGCACGTCGCCCCAAAACGGCGAATTCAGCATGCATCCAGAAGAGGTTTTAACATTAACTGTCTGGAGGATCCAGCGGTAGCACATACTTTCAGAGAGCAGCTCGAACATGGGCTTATAAATAACCCAACAGCAAACAACGTAAATCCCAGTGCCGAATGGGACACTCTTAATACTGTTAGAACAAAAACCTGCAGAGAGACCCTCTGCCAGATCAAAAGAATACACCAGGACTGATTTCATGAAAATGACCCGGCAGGTAGTAGGTAGTAGGCAGCTACCAAACAGGGAGGTAATACCGCCTGGGAAGATATTGGAAGCGAAATGTGTTGTCTAATGGTAAACCGTGCTGCCATATGGCATCACGAAAATTGTGACCAAGTCCCAGGTTGCTCATCTGTCTTTCTGCTTCATTTACACACAATTGTAGCGTTTCTTACTGTTGATTTTTTTTCATTCTTGTATTCCTTTGTATTTATTTTTATTATTATCACAGTGCTGTTATTTTTATTATTACCATTAATATTTTATTTTACTTTTTATTATAAATTTTATTTACTATGAATTATTATTATTACATTTTCGCCCCCCCGGGCCACGATGCGGGTCTGTGACCTGTGTCCTGGTGGGCTAATCCCCGTAAAAAAAAAAAGGTGATACCTTCTGCAAGACGAAAGCGACAGCCCAGCGGGAACTTCGCAATCTAAAGATCGACTGGCTTAAAAATAAAGCACGTGAAGCACAAAAAACTTGCAGATCAGCATAGGATACTCGATTTTTTCATTTCCACTAAAACATTTTATGGGCCAGTCACTCGTGGCGCAGCTCCCCTCCGCTCATCAGACAGTATCCTCACTACCATTCATTGCTCAACCGAAACAGCGATGTGGATGTCCTGACTACCCAGCAGTTCCCTCAGCATCCAGAGCTGACCAACCTCAGCTATCCTCCATCCCTGGATGAGGAAGCTACTGCCATCAAACAGATGAAAAATAACAAAGCCTCAGGGCCTAATGGAATCCCGGCCGAGGTGTATAAAGTAGGAGGACTTCTGCTTACCAGCTGTCTCCATTCTCTCCTGGAGAATATGGGGGGAAAGAAGGAAATCCCCCAAGTTCTTCAAGACCGATCAGACTGTGGCAACTGTCATAGGATCTCGCCTTTGTCCATAGCTGGCAAGATTATCGCCCGAGTCCTCCTAAGCAGACTTCTTCCTGAGGCGGAAAACTTCCCAGAATCTCAGTGTGGTTTTAGACAACACGTGGCACCACTGACATGATCTTTGCTGCCCACCGGATACAGGAAAAGCGCAGAGAAGAGCCTCGTGACCTGTATATGGCTTTCATCGACCAGGCCAAGGCCTTTGACTCGGTCAACATGGAAGCCCTCTGGCGAATCCTCAGCTGTTTTAGCTGCCCATCAAAATTAGTCACCATTGTGAGGCAATTTCACGATTGCATGAAGGGCAGCGTCCTGCACACCGGCACCCGGTCAGATTTCTTCTCCTTCCAAACAGAGGTTAAACAAGAGTGTGTACTGGCACCAACTAACTTTTCCATCTTCTTGGCTGCCTTCCTTACTCATGCCAGTGTCAATTTAGCCAGCGGGGTGAACATCGAGTACCGGGTGAAGCGTCTTTTCAACATAAGACGACTCCAGGCAGGAACATACCCTGTAGATGTCGGCGGCTTCCATTACTGAACTTCAGTATGAAGAAGACCTCACCCTCGTCACTCACACTAAACACGACCTACAGGAGTTCCAGAACACCCTTGCAGATGCTCATGCACACTTCGGCCTTGAGATGAATGTACGTAAGTCTTAGATTCTCTTTCAGCCTGCCCCTGGTTCAGCGACACCTTCACCATCCCTCCAGCTTAATGGTACTTCCCTCTCTAATGTTACCCACTCTCAGTGTCTCGGCTTCTACCTGTTCACCACTGTAGACATCGATGAAGAGATTCAATATCGGATGCGATGTGTATCTCAAGCTTTTGGCAGACTCCGTACCCGTATATTGAGCTTTATGGCAGCGAGACATTGGTCACAGACAGGGGGCACTTCAATGCACTTAAAATCTTTCACCAAGGTAATCTACGTTCCATCCTCCGAGTTTGCTGGGAAGACAAAAGAACTAATGCCAGTATTCTCACGGACACCAACTGTAGGAGCATCGACGCTACCATTATCCATGAACAACTACGCTGGACTGGCCATGATACCCGCATGGATGACATTAGACTGCCAAAGCAGCTACCATACTTTACAGTCACCTAACAAATAATAAACGTAACGCCAAATCGTCCCCCTCACATGGGAGCACCACTCGAAAAAGTGTTAATACTTTCGAGTTAGCCCGACTGTATGCCGAGGCAGACAAGAGCCAACGCCGGAAAGGCACTGCAGCCGCCCCTCCCGCACTAGATGTAGCCCTTCAGACGTGCAGCATCTGTGGACGACCCTGCCGGTCCCGTATCGGCCTTTCTAGTCACTTCAGAGCTCACCAACGAAGGTGACATCCCAAAAACTCATATCAGTTTCTTAAAGTTGGATGATCGTCATACTCGATTACGATTGACAGCAAAGCAGTAATATTGGTAGTGTGTGTGTGTGTGTGTGTGTGTGTGTGTGTGTGTGTGTGTAACTGTCTCCGTCTGGGAATTACTGTACCTGTACTTTATAACAAAACCTGTACTTATAGTAATGTTTCAAGGTTAGTAGACTACCTCCCCTAACCTCTTCCCTACGGAGACGAATCTCTAAAGTGTTTTATGTGGGTAACGCAAGACAATTGTATTCATCACAGAGGGGATCCCGTAAACAAGTGTTTAAGGCATCACTTTTATGATACTATCACCAGATGGAAAAATAAAATCGTCGAATACGCTACTTGATGGGGCTAAAATGAGAAGCCTGAGAGTCTCACGATCTGTCTGTGGTGTGGTGGATGTAATCCTAGACAAGGTTCTTGAAACTCCAGGGCACGAGCAGTAGGTATATTCAATAAGTGTACAAGACTGGGCGTGATAGCCAACCGATACAGGAGCGGTTACTAGGGACCCCGGACCGTAGGTAGGCCGAGACCGATCTGAGGGAAATTAGCTAGCTAGGCAAAGAGAGTTGCTAGACATTCCTAGGACAATAAATGAGGTCTTCTAATTACTCGACTAGCGCGGTACAGACATAGTACATCGGGACATAGTAAATGAACATAGGCATTAGACATAAGCATGGACATCAGACATGCTATAATAATATGTAGTAATACAGACATGTGAATAAATGGTACAATGAATGGTAACAAGAGTCCTGGTGTCAGGCGTGTTCACATATCTTGGTATGTACATATCTATACACCTCCCTCCCCCTTTACGCTCGTAGTGCAATCTCGAGCGGCTACGGACTCTTTTTCCATGAGTCGGGGGGAGCGGCGAGGGACAATGGGAGGATCAACTGACGACCTTCGTTCCTGGTCTGGGCAAGGGGACACAGGGGACGGGGAGGAAGGTTCGTCACTAGAGGATGGCACTGGGCGGAGGTGGCGTCTGTTTCGCCACCACACACGACCACTGGGGAGGCGGACTTGGTACGAACGAGGCTCGCCACGGCCCATGACGACCCCAACCTTGTCCCAGCGGTGTGACGTCGGGTCCTGGATTCGTACTTGCTGGCCGACGGCCAACCTGGGAAGGGGGCGGGCTTGGGCGTCATAGTGGCTTGTCACTTGGGCCATCCGGGCAGCCTCACGGCGGTCACACTCGTCCGCCTTGATCTGCCATTCATCTAAGAAGGACTGGGGGTGGGCAGGCACACAAGTACGAAGGGGGCGGCCATACAACACCTGGGCAGGAGAGCGTCCGGCAGGGGTAGGGGTGTTACGGAGTTCCAGTAGGCCCCTGTCGAACTCCTCGCAGTCCAGGTTCCCCGTCGGTGCTGTCTTGAGGATGAGGTATTTTACGGACTTTACCGCTGCCTCGGCGTGGCCATTCGCCTGCGGGTAATGAGGGGAGGTGACGATGTGGTGGACGCCCCAGCGTTCGGCGAAGCTCTTGAACTCGTGGCTATTGAACGGGGGCCCACCGTCGGTTCGGAGGCGGAGAGGCACTCCGACTTCCCGGAAGAAGCAACAAAACATCCGGATGACCCTGGAAGAGGTGGTGTCCCGACCACAGGGAACTACCACGGGCCATCCAGAGAGCCTGTCGGCGACCACCAGGAAAGACTTTCCGGCCACATTAAAGAAGTCGGCGGACACGGACTCAAAGGGCCGCTTTGGGAGGTCATTGCACAGGTACGGCTCTTGTTGCTGGCTGGGCTGGAGTTGCTGGCAAGGCTCACAGGCCTCAACCGTGCTCTTAATATCGGCGTCAATACCAGGCCAGAAGACGGTCTGACGGGCTCTGCGCCTGGTGGCTTCAACGCCGCGGTGGCTGTCATGGAGGCGGGATAAGGTGCGCCGGCGGAGGGCAGCGGGAACGACGATCCTGGGGCCGTACAACACCAGCTCTCCGTCCGCATAGAGGCTATCCCTTAGCTTCCAGAAGGGGAGGGCGGAGGCGTGAATGTCGTAGCGGTTGGTGGGGAATCCAGCGGAGACGTAGTCGAGGAGTTGGACGTATGCCGGGTCTTGAGCGGCGGCGATGCGAAGCTCCTGGAGAGTCCTATCGTCTTCGATGGAGGGCGTCGTCGTCGTCTTGTCAGCAAGAGAAGTGGCTGTGTGTGTCACTAAAGACCGAACGTGAGCAGCGGCCGTGGTACAGTCGACTTCATCTTCAGGTGTGGGGCGACTAACAGGGGCTCGGGAGAGGGCGTCTGGTATGCACAGAAGCTTCCCGGCGCGCCACACAGCTGTAAAGACGTAAGGGGCGGTCTTCTCTTTGAGACGTTGGAGGCGAGGATTTTCGATGGCGTCCAACGTGTAGTGATTAAGAATGGGTATGAGCGGGCGATGGTCCGTCATGAGGGTGAAATGCCCAAGGCCGAACAGGTAAAGGCGGCACTTGGCCATAGCCCAGGCGACTGCCAGCATCTCTAGTTCAATGGTGGCGTATCTGGTCTCCGTGTCCGTCAAAACCTGGAGCCACACTGAACTAAGCACAGTCTACCCTGGCCGTGGTCTTGAAGGAGGGCATATCCGAGGCCGTATAGACGGGAGGCGTCGGTCTGGAGGACCACTGGTAAGGACGGGTCGAAGGGTGCCAGGACTGGGGGTGACAGCAACGCCTTCTTAACATTCCTGAACGCTAGGTCGTGGTCAGGAGTCCAGAGGAACGAGCGCTTGGGGCTCATGAGGGGGCGTAGAGGTTGGGCTGATGTGGCGATTTTAGGGGAGAAGTCGGCCAGCTGATTTACCAGGCCCATAAATGAGCGAAGGTCGGTCAGGTTCGCTGGAGTAGGGAAGTCCCTGATGGCCTTGACCTTCTCCTCATCAGCTGAGATCCCCTCTGGCGAGATGTTGTAGCCGCAGTAGTTAACTTGGGGGGCGGCGACCACAAATTTATCTTTGTTCAGGGTGATACCATGGGCACGACATCTTGTGAGCATCAGATGAACTCGGTTCAAGTGGGTCGGGAGATCATCGTCGAAGAGCAGGATGTCATCTACGACCTTCACGCAGTTGGTGACACCCTGCAGAGCCATATCCCCACGGAGGCAGTACGCATCCCCCGTTGCTGCGAAGCCCATGGGTCCGCGGCAGTGTTGGAAGCGGCCGTAGGGCGTGATGAATGTAGTGAGGTGGCGATCTTCTTCCGCCAGGTCGACTTGCCAGTACCCATGTAGTGCATCCGCCGTGGTAAAGAACTTTGCAGACGGGGTGACGCTGCGGACTGCTTGGATGGGCGTAGGCGATGGATGGGCGGGACGGGAGACCTGCGAGTTGAGATGGGTGAGGTCCACTGTGATGCGAACACCTACAGGCTTGGGTGCCAAGACCATAGGGTGGCACCACTCGGAGGGCTCCTCACCGGCGTGTCTGATGATCCCCTGCTGCACCAGAGAATCGAGCTCCGCCTTCACCTTGTCCCGTATGGCAAAGGGGATAGGCCTGGGTGTGTGGATGGCGAAAGGCGTCGCGCCAGGCTTGAGGTGGATTCTCATCGGGGGCCTGTCATCTTCTTGAGCGGCGTCTTCTGGAGGTCGGGCTTGGAGACAAGGACGTCGCTGAACTGACGAAAAAAGAACTCCCGGGCGGCAGCAGGTGTGGTCATGGCTGAAACAGGTATCTCTGCACACCTGTTGAGGTGTGTCACAGCGAGGATGGGCTTTGGGAACTCGGATGAGACGATGGCCAAGTCCTGACAATGGCCACATGACAAGAGAGGGGTTTGGATGCCCTCATGGACGTGGACTGTGGCAAGGCAAGACTTGGGACCGAGCTGTAGTGTTGCCTTGAAGCAACCCAAAGGTGGAGACATCGGGGACCCGTCCGCTGTGAGCACGTCGTTCATGGCTGTGGGTGACAGGCTACTCCTGGGGATGTTGAGGGCGTCCAGGTGTGTTGGTCCAATCACCGTGATGTCCGCGCCCGTGTCAGGTATCATCAGGAGGTTGGAAGAGTTGGTACCGTAGGACAGACGAACATTGACGGGCTTGGGGGACCTGTCACTCGAGGCATCATCCACGCGTCGGCATCCTTTGTTGTTCTTGGGAGACGGTGGTGTGGACGTTCTGTCGGGCTGTGAAGAGACGTTTTGACCTGGGGATGGAGGCTTCTTGGTGGACCTGCAACACTTGGCGAAGTGTCCTTGCTTGTTGCAAGCGTTGCATGAGGCCTTGTTGGCAGGACATCGAGGTGTGCGGGGCCAATGGCCTTGAAACCCACAGTTTCGACATGTACTATCAGCCGCAGGGCACTTTCCTGGACCATGCTGGCGCTGACAGTTTCTGCAGGATTCGGGAGAAGAAACTGGTGACTGTGACGGGGGCTGTGGAGAGGACGTCGTCTGCATCTGGCGTTGATTCCTCTTGTAGGTGGAGACGGCGTGGACTTGAGATGGCGATGAGTGTATAGCTGAGGCAGCCTCTCTTGTGGCCTCATACGACCTGCAACAGGTGACGAAGTCGGTGAGGGAAGAGGCGGCGTCGAGGGTGAGGAGTTTCTGAAGCAGGTCCTCGTCACGTACACCCATCAGCAAGATCATCTTGAGCTGGATCTCAGCACAGGTTACAGGATCGCCTGTACATAGGTCCACCTCGGTTGCTAGGTCCTTAAGTCGTGCATAGAAGTCTGAGAATGATTCCCCAGAAGCTTGTTTGCAGGATAGCAGTTCCCTACGACGCAAAGCTTCATTGCGGAGGCCACGGAAATGACTCTGCAAGGCGTTTAAAACCTCTGTCACTGACCTGGGGGAGTCAGGGGGGATGGCTAGCGTGTGCTCTAGGAGGCGTTGAACATCGAGGGAAATGCACGATCTTAATTGGATGAGTTGTTTATGAGGGGGCATTCGGTAGAGGTCAGACATAACAGCAAAGTCTTCGAAACGACGTCGCCATTGACGGTATACTTGATATGTTGCATCAGATTGAAGAGGTGGGGGACTGGGAACTGAAGACTTGCTGTGCAGGGGTGTACTCGAGACGGCAGGCGGTGGAGGAGGCACGGAGAGGTCGACGAGAGTTGAGACTGGAACGGGTGGTTGAGAAGACACTGAGGCATACCTAGGGGAGATAGGTGACGTGTGAGGAGGCGTTGTCTGAAGGATAGATGAAGAGGCTGAAGCTGGCGAGTTGGTTGTGGCAGCTGGTGAAGTCGTCCTCGTTGCCAGCAATTCCAATAGGTCCAGGAATTTGCGGTTATCAGCTTGGTGTTGTTGTTGAAGTTGAAGACGGTAAGCTGATTCCTCTGACTGTCTTGACAATTCCTCTTGACGTCGTTTTTCCTCCTCTAATTGACGTCTTTGGGCTTCCTTCTCTTGAGAAACTTGTAGGAAGTGGATTAACTGACGTATATCCTGGCTCCCATCCTTTGAATTTGGCGCGCCCGGCGTGTGAGGCGTGAGGGGGGGTGGGAGGGTCTGTGAGGCGTCGTCTTCCTCATAATCCTCATATAAATTTCCCAGCAAATCGTCGTGGTCAGACATCTCGTGCTTGGTATTGTTGCGATGGGAAAGACAAGGAGAATAAGGTGAAGTGCTATATTTTCGCCAATGGATTTGCTTAAGTGCAGGAACTGGCTGGCAAGTAAAAGAGTACTGACTGTAATATTTGTGAAGTGAGAGGAGGCGGCTAGCGGCGGTGTATTCCTCCGCGCGCCCGGGCGAGCTGCTGGTGATGACTCAGTGGAGGGGACGCGGGCAGTGGCTTGCGAGCCTCCGTGGATGGGGGGTGTATGCCGGAAGTGCTGTCTTGGAAACTGGGCTGGAGGCGTGTCTGCTACCTGTAGGGCCGCAGAAACATAGCAAAGAGACATGAAAGGCACTGCACTTCACTTAGGGCACTTCACAAGGTCACAAAGCACTTTAAATCCAGGGGCACTGTGGAGTATATCTTCTGGGCGGGAAACACGAGGCCGGGAAACAGACGGGGCCGGCTCTTGAGGCTTGTAAACTGTCGTGTTGGAGCTACTCATCTGCGCCATGTGGTGTGGTGGATGTAATCCTAGACAAGGTTCTTGAAACTCCAGGGCACGAGCAGTAGGTATATTCAATAAGTGTACAAGATGGGCGTGATAGCCAACCGATACAGGAGCGGTTACTAGGGACCCCGGACCGTAGGTAGGCCGAGGCCGATCTGAGGGAAATTAGCTAGCTAGGCAAAGAGAGTTGCTAGACATTCCTAGGACAATAAATGAGGTCTTCTAATTACTCGACTAGCGCGGTACAGACATAGTACATCGGGACATAGTAAATGAACATAGGCATTAGACATAAGCATGGACATCAGACATGCTATAATAATATGTAGTAATACAGACATGTGAATAAATGGTAACAAGAGTCCTGGTGTCAGGCGTGTTCACATATCTTGGTATGTACATATCTATACACTGTCCACCAACAGAGCACCAGTCACTCACAGATGATGAAGCAGGAAGAAAATCATCCGCACTTTCAGCCATCTTGCGGCGCAGCTGATGTCTACAACCTCAGGAGAGACAGTGAGAAATGCCTTCCACTAGTATATATATATATATATATATATATATATATATATATATATATATATATATATATATATATATATATATATATATATATATATATATATATATATTTTACTGCTAACAGCTGATTTTTTTCACTTTCTCCTTCTGGATCAATCTCTGTCTCTCATTCTATCTCTCTTTCCCTCAGTCTATCATTTTCACCTTGCCTGTTTCATTTTCTTTCTATATTCCGCTTTCTCTTTAACACAATTTTTTTTTTTTCTCAATATTCATTTATATTGCAGTCTTCTTCCCCTCTTTTCTCTCTACCCCTTACTCTGCCAGTCTTTCCTTCTCTCTTCAATCAGTCTCTCTCTCTCTCTCTCTCATATAGTCAAGAGCTGTAGGTAATGTGACAGCTCTCGCCTTCAAGACGTCGCGTCGGACTTCGGGAATTTTTTTTTTCTTGAGACATGTGAAGAAAAATGACTCTGGGCTGGCTTACCAGGATGTGTTATCTACTCCGAAGATTTAGAGCCGAGAGGACAAAAGAAGCTGTGACGTATTGCTTGACATAAATACAATAACATAAGAACATAAGATAATAAGAATGGAATAAACAGCAGCGGGCCTATTGGCCTATACTGGGTTGTCCTGTTTACACCCAAACCGTATGACTCATATATCCGTCCAGCCTATATTTGAAGCTAACCAGCCTGTTCGAGTTAATGATGATGTTTGATAACTTGTTCCACTCGTCCACTACTATATTTCTAAGCCAGTGCTTACCTATCTCGTGTCTAAACCTAAATTTGTCTAATTTAAAACCATTACTACAAGTTCGTTACGGGTTGAAAAATTTCAGTACCTTTGCTATATTACCTTTTTTAACCCTGACTTTCATTTGTACACCTCATTCATATCGCCCCTCATTCTTCGTTTCTCAGGGAGTGCAAATTCAGATGTCTTAATCTGTCTCTATACTCAACGTTCCTAAAGCCCAGGATTAGTCTTTTCATCCTCCTCTGTATGCTTTATAGGGATTCGATATCCATTCTGTAGCACGGTGACCAAAACAGAACTGCATAATCCAAGTGAGGTCTCACAAGCGCAATATAAAGTTTTAGGATAAACTCGCTGGTCATATACAGGTAACTAGCACTTCCTTATTAGCGTTGTTTCGGGCAAATACGCATTGTTGTCTTGGTTAAGAATCCTACTTCTCATTAGCCCTTAATCTTTCTCACAGCAAGATTTTTCTACATCAGGCGTTGTTCATCTGAAATCTGATTTCTCTGTTTACATCTTCTAGGCTAAGTACTTGTCCATATTAAATTTCATCTGCCATTTTTCAGACCATGCATTTTTTTTTTAAATCTTCCTGTAGTTTTGCGTAGACCTCGTTAAGTTTTATTGCACGCCCTGTTTTAGTGTCGCCCTAAAATGCATTTATGCTGCCGTTTACGCCTATATCTATGTCGTTTATGCATATAATAAATAGTCATTGGACAAGTACTGAGCCTTGGGGTACTCCATTGATAACGTTCCCCAATTGGATTTAGTTCCATTAATACTGACTCTGTTTCACGTCCTGTAACCACGCCCTAAACCATTTTTTAACATATCCAACTCCATGTGCCTACACTTTACATAAGAAAAATAGGAACATAAGAATGGAGGAAACAGCAGCGGGCTTATTGGCCCATACTATGCAGTCCCATTTACACCCAACCCCTATCGCCCATATATCCATCCAACCTATATTTGAAGCAATCCAACGTGTTCGAGTTAATGATGATGTTTGGTAACTTGGTCCATCGATCTACTAATCTATTTATAATCCACTGTTTAATTATCTCGCTCGTAAATATAAATTTGTCTAATTTAAAACCATTGTTACTCGTTCGCTCCTGGTTGGATAGTTTGAGCACCTTTGTCATATCAAAGTTGTTTAACCTTGACTTCCAGTTATACACCTGGATCATATCGCCCCTCACTACCTCTCTCTCGAGAGTACAAATTAAGAAGCGTAAACCTGTCACTATAAATAAGGTATAAATCTTGTCATTCTCCTCCGAATTCTTTCTGGGGATTCTATATCCATTCTGTAGTACAGTGACCAGAACTGAACCGTGTAATCCAAGTGAGGTTTCACAAGTGCAAGATATAGTTTTAGGGTAACCTCACTAGTCTTGTAATTAACACTCGTTTGTAAGAACCCAAATACTTTGTTAGCCTTGTTTCGAAAAATAGGCATTGTTGTCTTAGTTTGAGATTCCTAATTATCATTACTCCTAAATCTTTTTCACAGTCGGATTTTTCTATGACAACGTTATTTATGTGATATCTAGTTTCTCTGTTTACATCTCCGAGACTAAATACTTTATTTACATTTCTCAACATTAAATTTTATCTGCCATTTTTCAGACCATGAGAATTTTTTTTTTAGATGTTTTTGTAGTTTTACAGAGTCCTCGTCAGATTTAATTACAGACCCTATTTTAGTGTCGTCAGCAAATTTACTTATAATGCTGTCTTCGCCAATATCTATGTCGTTTATGTATAGTTTATAATAAACAGTTATAGTCAAATTACTGAGCCTTGAGGTACTCCACTAGTTACGTTACCCCAATCGCATTTAGTGCCGGTAATGTTTTCTCGCTGTTTCTTGTCCTGTAACCACGCTTTAATCCATTTGTAAATATTTCCTCCAATTCCACGAGTCCCCACTTTTTGTATTAGTCTTTCATGGAGGACTCTGTCGAAGGCTTTACTAAATTCGAGCTATGCCACAAAATAATCATGTTCATTATCCACCTATTCGAAAACAATTGAAATGAATGGTAATAGATTTGTCAGACATGAACGCCCACTTGTGAAGCCAAGTTGGGAGTCATTGTTCAATTTGGGCTTCTGGAGGTGAATTTGAATAGAGTTTGAAATTATTCTTGCCACCAAATTGCCTACAATTGATGTTAAACTGATTGGACGGTAGTTAGAGAATAGTCATCTATCTCCCTTATAGAAAATCGGTATCGAATTCGCTGTCCTCCAGGATTCTGGTACTACACCCGTGTTTAATGACATGCTAAGCAAATTTGCTTAGGGCATACTAAACTCTTCCTTACATTCCTTTAATACTCTGGCAAATATTTCATCGAGACATTGTGACTTTATAGGTTTTAGTTTGTCTAGACATCACTACTAGACACTATACTACCTCGCGTATTCTGTTCTCTTCACTATCACCGTATATAGTCGGTGCCTCGGGTATCATGTTAAGTTTTCGGTGGTCTTTCATGTGAGACCCTTTCGAAGACTTTGCTAATGTCGAGATAAACCACATCTTATTCGTGTCCGTCATCCACTGATTCGAAAACAGTTGAATAGAATAAAAATAGATTTGTTAGACATGAACGCCCACTTGTGAAGCCATGCTGAATATCATTGAACAATTTGTGTTTTACGAGGTGGTTTCGAATTGAGTTTGAAATTATTCTTCCACCAATTTACCTACAAATGAAGGTAAACTAAGTGGACGATTGTTTGAATAAAATGACCTATCTCCCTTCTCGAAAAGCGGTATCACATTCGCTATCCTCCAAGATTCTGGTACAACACTTGTTTTTACTGACACGTCAGACAAGTTTACCAGGGCATTCATGGTTCTTCCTTACACTCCTTTAATACTCTGGTAAATATCTCGACAGTTTCAGAAGTGCACAATGTTTAATATTAGTAGAATATCTTTTCATTTAGGTTCGGGAAGTTTAATTAGAGATTTCAGTACAATTATTGGTTTAACGATAAGTCAGTCCCAGTCAATACCAATATTCCTACGCTGATGATGCTAGTGTCGTTCCCTTAGATGTAATGGATTGTATGTGCTACACCCTTTCACCCATGGTGTCGACACAATACGCCCTCATATTTACCTTCATGCCTTTCTACAAAAGTCACTGGGTTACACCCAGATGCCTAAAAGAGAGCTCAGGTTCTCAATTGGCTCAGCCATGTTAATATTGTTATTATTATCCACTCTGTATCTGTGTTTTTCTGGCTAAATAAACCGTTTCAATTCAATTCAATTCAAAACTATTACTTTCCTGACTCCTGAGTCTAGCTCTAGTCTTCTACTACCTCATACCGTCTCCTTAATTAGCCATAACATCACTAGTATTCCCCTTCACTTAGATACCTTTATAGATCAGTGTATATCGTCTATTGCCCACAAATTCTATGTACTTGGGTTCTGTGAGACCAAAATCACTAACGATATTAAACATTTTTATAACATCCCTAATTATAATGAACACTGCGTCAAAACGTCACGACACAGCCATGGTGTCGCACTATATGTTGATATTAAGTATAACACTTCTGAAGAGATGATTTAAAGGTTCAGAACGAATTCGTGGAAAGTGTTTTCACTGAATTACGTAACGACACACGAAATGTTCTGGTCGGAGTAATCTCCAGAAGACCCCACACAAATGTAAGGAACTTTCTTGGTAAATTATCGGAGCTTATCTCAATCTAAAGTTCAGAGAGGAAACTTTGCTACGTTACAGGCGATTTCAACCTTGATCTACTAAAATCGGAGACGGACACCTCAGTAATAGACCTTCTTGCTACCTGTCATTCTAAGCTCTTCTTCAACACAATAACCGAACCCACCATAGTAACTGTGGTAGATCATATTTGGACTAAAAACACTCCTAACTCTTGCGAGTGGGATTATTTATAACAATATCTCAGATCACTTCCCAGTTTTTGCCATGTATAAAACAGCCACAAGATCTGAAAGGTCTAGTAAAGTCTCAATATAAAATGCAGAGACTACTTCGCCGACAACATACTCCTGTTTGAAACCAACTTAATGAATGCTAAGTGGGATATTGTCTATGCCTCCGTCAACCCTACCGTGAGCTGCTGTAACTTCTCTTGCATCTTCAATGCTTGCTTTGATAAATGCTTCCCCCTCAAGACTAAGTTAGTAAAAACTATATATATCTCCAAACCCTATATTACAAGTGAAATCAAGGCAATGATAAAAGAAAAACACAAACCCCAAAGGAAATTTGCAAAAAGACCCACAACTCTCGGTGATGCTTACCGAAGTATCAGAAATAGAGTAACTCATGCAGTTAGTATTGCCAGACGTAGCTATTATACAAATAAACTCCAGTCAACATCGGGCAACAGTAAGAAAACTTGGAGTATCATGAATTCTATTCAGAACTGGAACACTTAACCTACAGCCCCCCACTCAGATTTTATGATAAATGATACAGTTGTAATGGAACTCTCCCTAATTACAAACCACTTCAATGATTATATTATTATTGTTGGCAAAAATCTGGCAAAGAGCATCCCTAATTACTATAGGGAATTTAGATCGTACCTTTAAAACATACAGCAAAATAAGCTGTTCTTATCCCCTGTCACAGCAGATGAATTATTGACCACCATAAAAATGTCCAAAGATGCAGCAGCAGGCGACGACAATATGCCATTGAGTATCATTAAGAAAGTAGCCTACTTTTTACAACTTGTTCTCTTACACACTTGTAACTCCTCCTTCATCAGTGGTGTCTTTCCGAATCAAATGAAGTTGCTAAAGTTCATCCAGCATATAAAAAATCAGAGGATAAAGGCTAAATTACCGCCCCATATCAGTCCTCCCAGCTTTAAGTAAGATACTGGAGAAGTAGTACTGTAGACTAAATTTCTTCTGCGGTCTCAATAACATCCTTACAGCTTCTTAGTTTGGATTTAGAGCTAGAAGGTTAACTAGAAGTACTCTCCTATCATTTACTAATGACATCTTAAACTCCTTTGATGACAGTCAATTAACAGTCTGAATATTGCTGGACCTCTCTAAAGCCTTTGGTACTGTCGACCATACCATCCTACATACAAAGATTGAATATCAAGGCGTTAGGGGTTTATCCCACAATTGGTTTACCTCATATCTGTCCAACAGGAAGCAGTATGTCTGCTATAATAATCATCAATCTGACTCCTCACCAATTTTAATGGCGTCCTTCAATGCTTCATTCTCGGTCCTGTACTGTTCTTGTTGTACATAAATGACATAGTCCACTCCAACACACTCGTCGTATACAACTTATTTGCAGACGATAGTAATCACTATGCCAGCAACAAAAGATCTCCATTCCTTGATGTGAAATATGAACACTTAATTGACTCAAGTCAGGACCTAGGTAATACGTAATAAACTGGCCTTAAATCTCTAAAAAAAACAACTACACAATCTATCACAGAAAGAAAACTTACCCCACAGATGTGGACCCCTAGAACCTTGGTAATACAGTCCTCAAACGTGAGCAAAATACTAAATTTTTTAGGGTTATTGTTGATAGTAAACTTAACTGGAGAAACTACATACAAGCCATTTAGAGTACAGTCAATCACTCACTCTTGCAGCAATGGAAGAAATCTATTTTGATCTTGTCTACCAACATTTGATACACTGTATAATACTATGGGGGCCTCTGGCTCTACAAAAACACAACCCTTGATTACTGCATAGAAGAAAGTTGTGCAGACAATGAGCTACTCAAAAACAAAATTATCACACTAAGGAACAATTTTCTAAATTGAAAGTGTTAAAATTCGAGGATATTAACACATACTGATATGCCCAATTTGTTTACAAATCTGCCATTCACTTGATTGACAGTAATCATATACAGCTCCGGAATAAACAGAAATACAACTTAAGACACACAGAGCTACTAAGACCACCTCCCATGCGCTCCTCTCAGTCCGTGGTGTGAGGTGTGGAACAACGTACCCCCACACATTCGAGGAAATCATATTTAAAGAAATATCTATTTTCTAAGTATTAATATTTTTGTAAGACATACTTTACATCCCTACTTTTATTGTATAACCAAAACCATTATTTCATAAATTGGCATGTAGATAGATAAAATTACCATTGCAATAATTATATTTGCCAACAAGACATGATATTGAGAGCTTCTGTCTTCTTGTTTCGCTTTAATATAACCCATGTTGTATTGTTTCCCTTCCTCATCACATTAATGTATATTAACTCCACTGTAAAATATGTATATACTTATAAGAACATAAGAACATAAGAATGGAGAAAACTGTAGTAGGCCTCCGGCCCCATACTGGGCAGTCCCATTTACACCCAACACCAATAGCTCATATCTCCATCAAACCTATGTACAACAGTATCCTGCGTATTCGAGTTATTGATGACGTTTGGTAACGTTTTCCACTCACCCACTATTCTATTTCCGAAACCAATGTTTTCCTATCTCAAGCCTCAATATAACTAAATCTAAATTTGTACAATTTAAAACCATTGTTACGAATTCGTTCCTGGTTGGATAGTTTGAGTACCTTTGTTATATCACCTTTGTTTACCCTTGACTTTCATTTATACACCTCATTTATATCGCCCTTCACTCTAAGTCTCTCGAGGAAGTGCAAATTAGGATGCCTTAACACCTTCTCTGTACTCAAAGTTCCTAATGCCCGGGATTAGTCATGTCATTCTCCTCTGAATTCTTTCTAGGGATTCAATATCTGTAGTACGGTAACCAGAACTGAACTGCGTAATCCAAGTGAGGTCTCACAAGTACAAGATATAGTTCTTGGATGACCTCGCTCGACTTATAACTAACACTCATTTGCATGAACCCAAGTACTTTGTTAGCCTTGTTTCGAGCAAATACACATTGTTTACTTGGTTTAAGATTCCTACTTATCATTACTCCTAAATCTTTCTCACAGTCAGATTTCTCTATAAATTCGTTGTTCATCTGGAATCTGGTTTATCTGTTTACATATCCTAGACTAAGTACTTTACATTTGTCCACATTAAATTGCCTCTGCCATTTTTCAGGCCATTCGAATTTTCTTTCTTTAGATCTTTCTGTAGTTTTCCAGAGTCCACTTCAGATTTAATGGCACGTCCTATTTTAGTGTCATCAGCAAATATACTTATGTTCCTGTCTATGCCTATATCTATGTCGTTTAGGTGTATAATAAATAATAATGGTCCAAGTACCTTGCCGTGGGGTACTCCACTAATGACGTTACTCCAGTCGGATTTAATGCCGTTATTGCTCACTCCCCGTTTCCTGTCCTGCAACCATGCCTTAATCCATTTTATAATATCTCCTTTATGCCAAGAGCTTCTACTTTTCGTATTAGTCCTACGTGGGGGATTCTGTCGAAGGCTTTACTAAAGTCTAGATATACCACATCATAATCAGCCCACCGTCCACTGATTCGAAAACGCTGAAAAGAATGATAATAGGTTAGAGAGACATGAACACCCGCTAGTGAAGCCATGTTGTGAATTATTGATCAACTTGTGCTTCTCCAGGTGATTTCCAATACAGTTTGAAATAATTGTTTCCAGTAATTTCCCTACAATTAATCCTCCAGGGTTCTAATACTATACCCGTTTTTAATGACATGTTAAAGAAATTTGCTAAGGGCATACTAAGCTCTTCCTTACATTTCCTTAATACTCTGCAAATATCTCATCGAGACATGGTGAATTATTATGCTTCAGCTTGTCTATTTGTTTACTAACATGTTTACTAGTCACTACTATCTCGCATAATATATTTTCTTCACTATTTCTGTATATAGTCAGTGCCTCGGGTATCATGCGTAAATCTTCGGTGGTGAAAACTGTTGAGAAATATCAATTCTGAATATTGATCATCTCTCCGTCGTTTTCAGTTAGGTCGTCGGTTCTAACTGTATTGGTCCAATCTTTTCTCGTGTTTTAAATTGAAACATTTGAAAGAATCCCTTGGGGTTTGTACTTCGCCTCCCTTGCTTCTTCAGTTCATTATTTCTCTTTGCTTTTCTCATTTCGGTCTTAGCCCTACTGGCCAACACCTTATAATAATCTCGGAAGTAAAGTTCACCACGATTTTTTCTCCTTCCTATAGTCTTTCTTTGCCAAATAATATTCTGTGAGTAATTATTTATCCATTTGTGGTCATTGTTGTTTAATCTGAGTTTTCTGTGTGGTAACTTCTGCCTTTGTGCATTAAGTAACTCATTATTTAAATTGTTGTTGAACTCGTCAACCTCAGATCTCGTAAACAGGTCATCCTCAACCGTCATATTTTGTGAGGTTATCGTTGTCAGGTCTCCAGGTAAAGTGAGCTCGCCCTCTGTGGGTACATTGTGTGAGGTCACCTCTCATGAGGTCATGTAATTCACCCCCAAATGTGATACCCCTTCTCTCAGCTGCCTTTTCAATCTATCAAAGTTTGCCCTTCTGAAATCTGGGACTTTAATGGAATATTCATTGCGATTGCCATTGAATTCTAATATGAATCTTACTTCTTTGTGATCGCTGTTAGCTAGTTCTTTTCCTACCTCAACATTACTAATGAGGTTTTCTCTGTTTGATAGAACTAAATCGAGTATAATATTACCCCGGGTGGCTTACATAAGAACATAAGAAAATAAGGAGTCTGCAAAAGGCAGGTTGGCTTGTGCAAGGCAGTTCCTGTCGAGAGTTACAACCACTCTCTATCGTCCATGAATCTATGTAGCCTCCTTTTAAAACATTGTAGCGTTCCATCACTTACTGTATCACAAAGTTGCTAAGCTTGTTCCACTCGTCTACCACCCTGTTTGTGAACCAGTTTCATCCTATCTCCCTCCTAAACCGAATCTTACCCAACTTAAATCAGTTGCTATGACTCTTATCCTACTCGGATATTATACAAAAAAAATTATCTATATCTCATTTATTGATTCTTTTCACGCACTTAAATACTTCCATTATATCTCCCCGCACTTTCGTCTTTCTAGGGAATGCAAGTTTAGTTTCTATACTATATCTTAATATGGAAGGTTTCTAAATCCCGGGATCATTTTCGTCATTCATCGCTGCACCGACTCCAGTGAATTGATATCCATTCTATAATAAGGGCACCAGAACTGAACAGCATAATCGAGGTGCGGCCTGACTAGCTCAAGCTATAATTGCAATATGACCTCCACACTCTTATTATTTACACTTCTAGATATAAAACCTAATACTCTGTTTGCCTAAATTCGAACATTAACGCATTGTTTTCTTGGCCAAAGGTCTGGACTTACAAGTACCCCTAAGTCTCTTTCACAAGTCGACTTCTCTATGATGATGTTGTTAAGGCTGTATACATTGAGAGTAATTGTTCTTCCAATATTAAGTACGCTGAACTTCAGGGGTTGAATTTCATTTGCCATGTTTCTAGCCTCTCCTGCAGTTTATTTAAATCCTCCTGTAGTGCATTTGCATCCTGCCCTGAAATCATATGCCACGCTATTTTGGTGTCATCTGCAAACTTGCTTATGTCACTGTTGATCCCAGTATCTAGATCGATTATGTAGATTATGAACAAGAGTGGGCCCAGTAATGACCCCTGGGGAACCCCAATAGTTACACAGACCCACTCAGATTTAAAACCATCTACGCTGACCATCTGTGTACTATCGGTGAGCCATGATTTTATCGAATTTAAAACTTTCCCCTCGATACCGTGAACCTTAACTTTTCTCAGAAGCCTCTGAGGCGGTACTCTGTCAAATGCTTTGCTAAATTCTAGGTAAATAACATCGTAATTTTCGTCATTATCTACTACCTCATAGACTTTCCTAAAAAAACATCAGCAAATTTGTGAGACAAGATTTTCCCTTTGTAAATCAATGTTGAGAGTCGTTGATTAATTTTTTTTTCTCTAAATGCGATTGGATGCTATTTGCTATAATTTATTCAAGAAATTTCCCCACTGCTGACGTCAACTAATTAGCCGGTAATTTGACACTGATACTCTGTCTCCTTTTTTGAATAAGGGTACTACATTTACCTGTTTCCACGAGTCTGGCACAGCTCCCGTGTCTAATGATTTTGTAAATAAATTTTCGAGGGGTCATCTAAACTGTTCCTTACACTCTTTCAAAACTCGAGGGAATATTTTATCCAGCCATGGGTATTTTTTCTTCTTTAATTTATTTATATTCTTAAGAACATCCTCTTTTCTGATAGTGACATCCTTTAGTTTCTCTTCTTCATTTCCCCTACATATTAGTTCCATCTCTGGCATTTTCTCGTGAATTTCTTCTGTGAAAACTGATAAGAAGTAGCTGTTTAATGATTTGCTTATTTCCTCACTGTCATCGATCACTTCCCCTCTCTCTGACTTTAAAGGCCCCACTTTCTCCTTGAACTTTGTCCTATATACCTTCTTTACATTTTTCTTAACCTACCTAGATAGTTCATTATACCTATCTCTGAGATGCTCCTCCCCTCCCTCTAATTTCTTATAAATTCCTTTCTTTATTCCTATGACATGTTTAAGTGTTTTAGACATCCACCTTGGCTCATTCTTATTTGACCTAATTTTTCTGTATGGTTTATTTTGTTCCTGTGCTTTACCTAATATACTAGTGAATTTAATAGAGTCATAATCAATTGTTGTGTTGTCAGGGACCTCACCCATTCCTACTGTAGACTGACCTGACCATTCCCAGGTGACCTCACCTTGGTACCTTCTTAACCGCTAATAATCCGCTGATCGAAAGTCTGGGACTCTGACCACATTGTCATTTTTTTTCGTATCTCAATTTAAGGTAAACCTGATTTCTCTGTGATCACTGTTCCCTAGTTCCCGATTGTGAAATCTCTGATAATATTTTCTTTATTTGTTAATACTGGGTCTAACATATTGTTACCTCTAGTAAGTTCTGTAATTAGTTGTTTTAAATTTTTTTTCTGTATTGCGACTAGGAAGTCTTCAGATTCATAGTCCCTTATGATGCTTTCACAATCAATATTTATGAAGTTGAAATCCCCCATAATGCACAGGTTGTTGTATTTTGCTGCCCTACTCATTTCCTGCCATATGGGCTGAGCTGCTTCTTTCCCAAGACTTGGGGGCTGTAGATAACTCACATAATTAGTTTTTCTCTTCTTTCCGCAATTTCTACCCATAGAGACTCAGTTCTTATTTCACCCTTTATTGAAGTATTAATACAACATTTAATGTATTCCTGACGAAGAGTGCGACCCCTCCCGCCTTCCTACCTTCCCTGTTGTTGTGAAAAGGCTGTAGCCTTCTATGTGATACTCTGATAAAAAGTTCTTGCTTGCCAGATTCATCCAAGCTTCAGTGATTGCTATGACATCTACATTCTCGCTACATACAACTGCTCTCAGCAAGTCTATTTTGTTTTTAACGCTTTTACTGTTTGTATCATATATATGTACATTTATACCTACCATTTCCTAGTCCTGTTTTACCCCTTGTCCTGATTGACCAATTTTACTTCCCAGGACGTGCCTGTTTTTCTACTCCCACAACGTCTTTACCCCCACGCGAGAAAAGTATACCCTGTCACGACAATATAGGTAGTTGTTGCCATAGAACGGTCTCCAGTTATCAACGAATGCCCAACTATATGCTGACATAGGAAACAGTCCTGAACTGTTTCATGAAAATCCTTCTGATTTTGAGTTACCCTAAAGGTCGATTCAATCTATTTGATTAAAGTTAAAGTTGCCTACTATACAGACCTTTTTATGCGTGGATGCCTTGCGCATTTCATCCTAAATAAATCGTTCATTAACTCTATCAAGATTAAGAGGTATATATATTAATCCTATAATATTTTTTTTCCTACCATCGGTTTGTATTCGTCCCCGTCTCATTGCAATGACAATTATATACATTTGGGTTAATACATTTATTTTATATAATCCATTTATCCCACTGTAATTTTCCATAAACTGTGAGGTGCCATGTGCTCTTCACGTGGGGGAAATTCCTCTATCAGTAAGCTGACCTTCAGAATGTAGGGTTAGCCTGGCCTCTCCTTCAGAGCTCCCTCACAGGCACCAGTCCTCACAAGGACCAGTCCTCACTTGAAGCTCACGAGAATCGGACGGGTGACCTAACTCAGTCAAGCTGAGCCCCCGTACTTAACTAAAATTCACAGCTTACAGTGTGAATTACAGTACATCTACTAATAGACTGAGACCAATATAGTTTTACCAATAAATGGAGAAAAGACCATTTTGGGTTTGTAACTTAACCCCTCAACTTATTTATATATAAGCCAAGTTAAGGGAACTCTACCCAAAGCTTATATATAAAGGTAGCAATGAAGAGATAGAACCATTAAATGAACTTGTGAAGCAGTGTAACTAACTGTGCAAGGAACTGAGATCACTGTAATCCAAGTAACTGTGAAATTTTCTAAATGTCATTCTACAAGGCAACAGACTATATACCGTATATATTCTCGTGAGCAACATTCAAGTGATATATTTAAATGTCATTCCAGATCGACATACAAAAAAGACTCAATAGCATTTAATAAGTCAGTTAATTATTCACTGTAGTGTGGCAACACCCCGTGACGACAGGCCGATGACTGGAGTCCCCATCTCAAGTGGACGTGACCCAGTACATTCCTTTAGGCTGCCGTGAGGGAATATCCATCACTACAAAGACTCCAACATCTCAGACACCCCACTGGCCCCCAACTCTCAAGTGTTGTGCAGACGCTGTCTGTAAATTTTTTCACCTTATCAAAGAACAACCAACCCATACAGCTAAAGTACAACCCTGTGCCCAAGGCACAGTTGAGAGAAATGCCTGTTAGATATCCCAAGTTGTTTAACTAAGTGTTTCTGTGGTTTGTAAGAACGGAGTGTTGTAAATTCTTTGTGGTACAGGCCAACTACTTGACCTGTCATACTCAATCAACTCCAAGAGATCTACCAGCTACAAGGTGCATAACCTATGTGACCTCACAGGATCGCCTGACGACACCAGTGAACCCCGAGTTCGAGTTCGACATCCATCACCCCTCTAGTGGTTGACCGTAGTTACTCTCGTCAACACTAGACGCCATCACGAATTCTTCAGGGATGTCTTCTTTAAACTACACACCAGCAAACCTGACCGTGAATCTCGACCAACTGACTGTCAGCCAGGGGATCGGTGGTAGTAGTAGTTCCGTTCTTGCCTCGCAAGCGAGATGTCACGGGTTCGATTCCCGGGCCGGTGGAAATTGTTTGGACTTACTTCCTAGCCCCCATTAGTCCCTGTTCACCTAGCAGTAAAGTAGGTACCTGTTGCAAGTCGAAAGTTGCGAATTCGTATTCAGGGGGTTGTTGGAGCTTCCAAAACTTGATGACATAAACCACTGACACTTCAGGCTTCCACGCCCTTGACTCTTCAGGCTTCTACGCCCTTAATTCATGAGACATAAAGGCAAGCATGAACTTAGCATGCTTCCCTGTTGGTCACTGTAAACGCTTCTGCGCTTCACCTTACACAAGGATGTAGGGGAGTGCCCCCCCCCCCAAAAAGCTG
>NW_024744357.1:2127038-2139060 GCF_018991925.1 Homarus americanus | reverse complement strand
TAAAGGGACGTGATTGCTGCCCGTATCGTCATTGGGTATGACTTTGCTTGGGAGATTGGCATCCCCTGAGCAACGCTCTTGTGCATTATGCGGAAGACCCGACAGCCGATTATTTTCATATATTTTGGAGTGTGCTCAGTTACCGTTAATATTGTGTGCTGAACATCATGAGCATTTCAATGATGGTAGCAACTGCAACTATATAATTATATTGTGTTATAAGACAACTCGACTGAATAGTGCTCCTTCAGATGCTTATACACCTCAATTAGGTCGCCACTTGCCCGTCTGTAGAATAAGCTAGGCAAGTTCAGGCGCTCCAATCTCTCAGGGTAGTTGAGGTGCCGAAGTGCAGGCACCAGTCTGGTGGCCCTCCTTTGAACATTTTCAATCACCTGACAGTCCCTAGCATATCTCGGGGACCAGACGGGGTGACAGTACTCCAGATTGGGAAGCACTTCACTATTGAAGATCGACCTTCTTAAAAGACCCAATAACTTATTTTCCTGATCTACCTTCTTCTCGTAATGGCGCAAGAACTTCAGCTCATTGTCAACATACACACCTAGGTCCTTCTCACATTGTCTCAAATAGTGCAGTTTTTTCATCCCGTTGGGACATATGATACGCCTCCTTACCGTTGGTACGCCCCTGGTGCATCCTTTTACACTTCGTGACATTGAATCTCAGTCGCCATTTCATCGACCATTCCTGGAGCCCACAGAGGTCCTTCCGCAGCTTTTCACAGTCAGCATGGTTCTTGATTTCCCGAAATAACTTGGCGTCATCGGCAAACATTTGACTGGAAGAATGTAGTGTCAGGCATGTCATTTTTGAAGCAAACAAACAACAGCAGGCCCAACTGCCCTGTGGTACCCCACTTGTGACAAGTACAGATGATGATTTCGTGCCTTAATCACCACACACTGCTTGCGGTCATGGGGAAAGTCTTCTATCGATGCTAGGACAATTCCCTGAATTCCGTATCCTTCCAGTTTGATTTTCAGCCTTTCGTGAGGTACACTGTCGAAAGCCTTGGCAAAATCTAGGTATATATTGCAGATATTACCACCCAGTTCTAGAATATGGGTCCAAACATTCAATACTTTGAGCAATTGTGCTAAGCAGGAGCGCCCCGGCATAAAACCGTGTTGGCAATCCTTTACAACAGGGGTTCTTAACCAGGGGGGAATTTCCCCCCCCTCAGGTTTTCAGGGGGGGGGGGAAACTGATACTAATATGGAAAAAATAAAGGATTTTCAGTATTATATGCATATTATTTGGAATGCACTTTTTGAGGCAGACAATCTTGGAAAGGAGGGGGGAATGACATTCTGACATATGGTGAAAGGGGGGCATGGGGCAAACAAGGTTGAGAACCACTGCTTTACAAGGTTGTTTCGTAGTAGATGTTGCATTGCGGCATCTCTGATAATACTCTCAAGTAAGTTACATATTATGCTGGTCAGGTTCACCGGTCTATAGTTGTTCGTGGAGTGACGATCGCCCTTCTTGAAGATAGGACTCACGTAATCCACTTTCCATTCACTGGGGACCATTTGTTCATCTAGGCATTTACAGAACATGATCTTCAGGGGCTCGGCAAGCTCGTTGCATAACTCTCTTAGCACTCTAGGATGCACCATGTCAGGGCCGGGACTTTTTTGGACCTTTAGCTTTGACAGTTTATTTCTAATACCCTCTTCTGTGAACACAATGTGGGTCAGTGCTGTGTCGAACCGTCTGTCCTCAAACGCAGGAATGTTAATCGCATCCTCTCTTGTGAACACAGAGGAAAAAAAGCTGTTCAATGCCTCAGCTTTATCCTGGTCAGAATCTGCGTAACTACCATCTTCAAGCCTCAGGTCTGATACTCCTACTCGCGTTTTTAATTTCGACTTTGCATAGCGGTAAAACGCCTTTGGGTTTGACTTGACCTCGGTTGCAACCAGCCTCTGGAACTCATTTTCAGCCCTTCTGCATACTATGTCTGTTTGGTTTCTGGCTCTTGCATACATCCTCCTGTCCTGCTCATCATTTGACCCAACCCACGTCTTGAATTTCTGGGTTTTCTTCTTAACTTTGTCGACCGCCGCATGGTTCATGTGTAGGGATCCCCTCGTATTCCTAGAGGCACTGGGTTTGGTCTTGGGTATGTATTTATCGATCAAATGGGTCACTTTACTAGTTATGATATTCAGCGTAGTGTCTGCATTTTTGTGCCTTAATGAGTCAGGCCAGTGGATACCCCTCATCTCTTCCCTCATCCCGTTGTAATTTCCATTGTAATATTTGCACCTTGGCCTGGCCTTATCTTGAACCAGGTAACAGTTAAATCTGAATGACAACACTATATGGTGACTGGTGCCAACTGGGACAAGGTGTTCCAGTTTGGCCACCATACCCTCCTCGTTTGTTATGATGAGGTCTAGTGGCTTGGGTGTTTGCTCCCCTCTGTAATGTGTCGGGTCTCTAACATGTTGGAACAGAAAATTATCTCTCAGAGTTTCTACAAAAAGAGTAGTGGGGTTATTCAAGTCATTTAGGGTGGACTCGTTTCTCCAGTCGATGTCGCCATAGTTAAAGTCCTCCATGATAAGGAGGTGGCTAGGGTTGAGCATTGCCGCGTTGTCTATTAAGGCTCTTAAGTTCCTTTGATTTAGTGGGCCACAGTTTGGGGATCTGTAGATACACCCGACGATAAGTAAGTCCCCTCCCTTTAATTTAATTTTACACCACTTGGACTCTTCAAAAACATCCTCTCCCTGTACCCTCGCCTGGCTGGCTCTAAGGTCTTGCCTAGCATAGATAACCACACCCCTCTTGCAAGTTTCTTGAGATAGGTTCGTAAATGAGTCATATCCAGCAATACTGAACTCACATTCCTCTGGGTCGATTCTCCTGTTCTTGTACAACAGTTCTACAACTCCTACAATATCTGGTTGGTGTACTCTTAGTAGTGTTTCAAACTCCTCCCTCTTATCAAGGAACGTGTCGGTATTAGTGTACATGACATTCAAGCCAGAATTTGTTCTCGGTAACGTCTCTGCTCTTAGTAATAAACCCCTCATTCTCAGAAGCTGCAGCATTTGCTAAGTACTGTACATTGTATTTTGCAGGGTGTAGTTAGAAATGTCATTGTTTACACGGCGCTCGCCTTAAGTTCCCATTTGTTGTGAGATACGTGTTCTCCATTTAACTTGCGAGGAGAATATGTCTATTGTTGTGAAGTGCAATTGTCAAATCCTAATAGAAAGTGTTCAATAAATACAGTAACCGTTAGTAAGTGTAATAATTCTCCTCCCTTTATTGAGAAAAGTTGATATATTACAAGTGTCTTGGTGGTATGCAGTGAGCCCTGAAAAATAACACACCTATCACCTGTTTACTCTAGTGTCTCAGTTATCACATGTTATTCCTGTTCCCCCTTTATCATCGTCCCTGTCAATTCTTCCTCCGTCTCCCTTGGTGTGTGAGGGCGACTGCCGACCACAAACCAGCCGTTAGCTCCCTCCTCCCCTCTCTCCCTCCTCCTCACCTTCACTTGTTGAAACAAATAGTAAGAGTAAAAGAATAAGAAGAGAAGACTTTTTTTTAGTTTAACAAATTTATTGGCAGAGCTTGTAGTACAGTTTGCCTATTCTGAGTAATTCAATTAGGTCTTGACACTGAGGGTGGTATCACTTCTCAATGCCACGCAGGACAGAGGTTCATACACAAAGAAATACATCATATTCATTAACAACTATAAATGTATAGAGGTCAGATTCATATGGGTAATGTCACTGTTCACTGCCATGCAGGACAGAAGTTCGTACACAAAGAGATGCATCATATTCATTGACAGTACATATACATATATGTAAACACACACATATACATACATATACATATATACATACACATATACATGTACATGTACATACACACACGCACACACACATACATATACGTCAGTCAGATTCATGTGGGTAATGTCACTTTTCACTGCCATACAGGACAGAGGTTCGTACACAAAGAATGCATCATATTCATTGACACTATATATAGGTCAGATTCATGTGGGTAATGCCACTGTTCACTGCTACGCAGGACAGAGGTTCGTACACAAAGAAGGAAATACATCACATTCACCAGCAGCATATATATTGTCTGATTCTGTCCTTATGCTGGCCATACCGGTACCTCTTGTTACAAAATTTGTCATATTTACTAATGCTACAACTGTCAGGTCTCTCTGCATTTCTCACTTCTTCTAGATCAGAGTTCATGATTCTGACTTGAATGTTTTTAATTACGGCATTGGACAGACCAAGGTTGCGGTCAACATTTTCTTTCTTACATGCCTCATTGGCCAGTCTATCAGCACGGTCATGATACCTGATTCCAACATGGGACGGAATTCACACAAATTCGATACGAAAGTTGTTCTCATTGGCAGTTATCACATTCCTTTTAATATCACATGCAACTTTAGACATAGAACCTGACGGGCTGTTCATTGATTTCAAAGCACTTTGAGAGTCACAGAATATCACCCCACCTCCATTTTCTTTGAGGTAATCTGTGGCTAAGTAGATTCCAGTTAGTTCAGTTTGTGTTGTGCTGGCCCAGTTGTTCAGCCTTTGTTTGTTTGACACTATCATCTCTTTTTCTTTATATATTACAATTGCACAGCCTGTTCTACCTGTGTTTGTCTGCACAGAACCATCAGTAAAAGCATAACATTCACTTGATTTAATACTCTCTATGTGTCTGTTAATAGTTTCTAGTGTGACACATCTCACCACATCGGTGTTTAACATTTGCTTACTACCAACAGGAGTGTAATTAATAGGAACTGATATGTCCAGCCAAGGAGGAATGGCATTAATAGGTTCGTCTGGGGTGATTGGGACATTCAGTTTCAGGAGATCTGCAACATTTTTATGAAGCCACGCCCCAAAGAGAGTCTTTTGTGGAAGGTTGGCGAGATGGTCGGGATTACTTAGATAGAACATCAACTCAGTTTGAGTTGTAGTTTGAGAACCATTGTTCTTCAAAACTTTGACACAAAACATGGTATTAAGTAGGGCTATCCTCTCAGATAGGGAGGGCAGTCCGAGCTCTTTCCTCATATTTACAATTCTGGTTGATTTTGGGCAACCTAGGATGATGCGCATGGCTTCATTTTGCACTACCTCAAGGCTGTTGAGTTGTTTAGGCGGAATAGTCACAAGATGGAGAGCATGATAGTCAACTACAGAACGAATGAAGTGAAGATAGAAAGTACGAGCATAGGTGATGTTAATTCCATAGCCCTTGCCAACAAGGGTTCTGAGGGGTTTAATGCGCTGCATTAGTTTGTCACGAAGGTTGCTGACAAAGTTTGCATCATTCACACAAATTCCAAGATATTTATAGGAGCTACATAGAAGAGAAGACGAAATAAATAAATAATTAAGAACTAAGAACAAAGAAAATACAAGTTAAAATAAAAACTATATTTATTACATAAACGGAAATCAATGGTTTTTTAGATAGTTCCCCCCCCCCAAAAAAAAGTGACTTCCAACAAAAATTAACATCAAAATCGAATCAATCACAAAAAAAACATCGGAAAAACACACTGCTCAACCAATATGAAGCTGAAGGTTATTGATTTTTTTTTTACGGGATTAGCCCACCCGGGCACAGGTAATTATCCTCATCAGAGCCTGGGGGGCGAAAATATAATAATAAATTATAATTATAATAATAATAATAATAATAATAATAATAAATTTTATTATTATTATTACAACAATTTATACAATTAATAGCAAATTAATAAAAATAAAAATAAAATAATAAAAAATAATAAAAATAACCATAAATAAATACAAAATCGAAAAAAATAAATCAAAGTGAGAAAAGTATACAGTATGTATGTTGTGTTGTCCAAGTAAGAGAAACAATTGAGACCCTACAATTGTGTGTAAATGAGGCAGAAAGTCAGATCAGCAACCTGGGACTTGGTCACAATTTTTGTGATGCCATATGGCAGCAGGGTCTACCATTAGACAACACATTATGCTTCCAATATCTTCCCAGGCGGTAGTACCTCCCTGTTTGGTATATGCTGAACCCTACTTTTTTACTTGTGGCAATTGAATAATAAGCGAGATAATTCAAGCCTTCAACAGCATGTTGGTAGAAAATGCAACAATACCCTTGACGTGGTTCTGATGAACTGAAGACACTATAAGCTTCCAGAGGTGATTCGAGGCTCATTCCGAAAGTTTCAAGTCAACACCTGAGAGCGTTTGGACATCCTAATTAAGCACCAGGACGAAGATTATCTGCTGGTCAAGACAAGGCCGGGCTCACCTCAAGCTGAGATACACCACCTTATTTCACTTGAAAATTAACCACCCTATCTCAACTAACCTAATCTAATGTAACGCCCAAAGTAGGATTGGGGTCGTTAATTTTCAGGTGAAATAAGGTGTATCTAACCGCCAGGTGATCCTTACCCGAATAATTAATTAGTAACAAACAAATGCAAGTAAAAGTAAGTAAAAGTTGTGAATTATATATATATATATATATATATGAATACCTATGACTGGAGTTCTAGACTTTGTTATATTTCACGGCGCCATAAGCTCGTTGAACAGGCTTTGTGTGAAATATAACAAAAGTCTCAGGACTGCTTTTAGTATCCTGGTGGTCCAGTGGAAGCGTTCCCCGGTCACAGCCAGGTTTGTGTGCCGTGGGTTCGAATCCTGGTGGGTTGAGGTGTTGATTGTATGTAGAAGTCCGCGTGCTTTATTGGGCTAATGAAATATATATGGATCCTCGTGTTTCGAAGCCGGATTTGGTAAACGTTACTCTGACCACCTACGTGATACGGGTAGTCCCCATTAGAGGTTCACGGCGCCATAAGCTCGTTGAACAGGCTTTGTGTGAAATATAACAAAGTCTAGGACTGCTTTTAGTATCCTGGTGGTCCAGCGGTTAGCGTTCCCCGGTCACAGTCATAGGCTTGTGGGCCGTGGGTTCGAATCCTGGTGGGTTGAGGTGTTGATTGTATGTAGAAGTCCGCGTGCTTTATTGGGCTAATGAAATATATATGGATCCTCGTGTTTCGAAGCCGGATTTGGTAAAACGTTACTCTGACCACCTAAGTGATACGGGTGGTCCCCATTAGAGGTTCACGGCGCCATAAGCTCGTTGAACAGGCTTTGTGTGAAATATAACAAAGTCTAGGACTGCTTTTAGTATCCTGGTGGTCCAGTGGTTAGCGTTCGGTCACAGTCATAGGCTTGTGTGCCGTGGGTTCGAATCCTGGTGGGTTGAGGTGTTGATTGTATGTAGAAGTCCGCGTGCTTTATTGGGCTAATGAAATATATATGGATCCTCGTGTTTCGAAGCCGGATTTGGTAAAACGTTACTCTGACCACCTAAGTGATACGGGTGGTCCCCATTAGAGGTTCACGGCGCCATAAGCTCGTTGAACAGGCTTTGTGTGAAATATAACAAAGTCTAGGACTGCTTTTAGTATCCTGGTGGTCCAGTGGTTAGCGTTCCCCGGTCACAGTCATAGGCTTGTGGGCCGTGGGTTCGAATCCTGGCGGGTTGAGGTGTTGATTGTATGTAGAAGTCCGCGTGCTTTATTGGGCTAATGAAATATATATGGATCCTCGTGTTTCGAAGCCGGATTTGGTAAAACGTTACTCTGACCACCTAAGTGATACGGGTGGTCCCCATTAGAGGTTCACGGCGCCATAAGCTCGTTGAACAGGCTTTGTGTGAAATATAACAAAGTCTAGGACTGCTTTTAGTATCCTGGTGGTCCAGCGGTTAGCGTTCCCCGGTCACAGTCATAGGCTTGTGGGCCGTGGGTTCGAATCCTGGCGGGTTGAGGTGTTGATTGTATGTAGAAGTCCGCGTGCTTTATTGGGCTAATGAAATATATATGGATCCTCGTGTTTCGAAGCCGGATTTGGTAAAACGTTACTCTGACCACCTAAGTGATACGGGTGGTCCCCATTAGAGGTTCACGGCGCCATAAGCTCGTTGAACAGGCTTTGTGTGAAATATAACAAAGTCTAGGACTGCTTTTAGTATCCTGGTGGTCCAGCGGTTAGCGTTCCCCGGTCACAGTCATAGGCTTGTGGGCCGTGGGTTCGAATCCTGGCGGGTTGAGGTGTTGATTGTATGTAGAAGTCCGCGTGCTTTATTGGGCTAATGAAATATATATGGATCCTCGTGTTTCGAAGCCGGATTTGGTAAAACGTTACTCTGACCACCTAAGTGATACGGGTGGTCCCCATTAGAGGTTCACGGCGCCATAAGCTCGTTGAACAGGCTTTGTGTGAAATATAACAAAGTCTAGGACTGCTTTTAGTATCCTGGTGGTCCAGTGGTTAGCGTTCCCCGGTCACAGTCATAGGCTTGTGTGCCGTGGGTTCGAATCCTGGTGGGTTGAGGTGTTGATTGTATGTAGAAGTCCGCGTGCTTTATTGGGCTAATGAAATATATATATATATATATATATATATATATATATATATATATATATATATATATATTGATATGTGTGAACCAGGAAACACTTTCACCCTCCTCGAGTGAGTGAAAATGAAGAGGGATACCTGTGACTTAACCTTGGGTAGCACACTTGGTACGAAGGTGAGAGGCGGAGTGTGCGTGTTGTGCGTACACTAGTGGGAGAAAGTGACTGGGGTAGACTGGTACCATGTTGTTGTCGCACTTACGCTAGCTAACAAGTAGTACTTTTTTACTTTTACCTCTATCCTCTCCACCACTGATCGGATCGTTAGCCGTTTGGACGATCGGTTACATCTCTGTTACGCACTGTTGGCAAGTACTGGGCATGCACTGGCTCCTGAATATATCTGAACCTGCTCCAGTGTTGGTGAAATATGGTCTTGAAAGAGCTCACACTCGGTGCCGTCACCACACTCTCTGGTAGATTGTTCCAGGAGTTCACAACTCTCACTCCGAAAAAGTTTGCCCTCACAGCTATCCGGACTTGCGGCTTCTTTAATCCTGAGCTGTGACCCCTTGTGGGGCGATCGTCCGCCAGCTCCAAGTAAGGACACTCGACTGAGTAGTGCCCTCTGAGATGCTTGTACACCCCAATCAGATCACCCCTTGCCTGTCTGTAATATAAGCTAGGCAAGTTCAGGCGCTCCAATCTCTCTGGGTAGCTAAGGTGCCGCAGTGCAAGCACAGGTCTGGTGGCCCTCCTTTGGACATTTTCAACCAACTGACAGTCCCTAGTATATCTCGGGGACCAGATGGGATGACAGTACTCCCAGCGGGGAAACACTTCACTCTTGAAGATCGTTACGAGGGACGGACCATCTAGATATCTGAACGACCTTCTTATAAGACCTAATAACTTAGTTGCCTGATTTGCCTTCTTCTCGCAATGGCCCGAGAAGTTAAGTTCATTGTCAAGGTACACACCTACAGTAGGTCCTTCTCACATTCAGTCTCATTTAATGCAGCCTCTTCGTCCCGTTGTGATATATGTCGTTGACAGACAATGGCCCTGACTGGTTGATAAAATTAGGTCTCGTGATTTGATCTTGGCGTGCTTTAAGACTTAAGGCTTAGTAAATTCTTACACAGTCTGGACCCCCCCCCCCTCCCCCACCACAATCTACCCACTTCTTCCTCAGGATTGCCAACGGTGACAGTTGTGTCCCCTAGGTGTATGTACGTAAAATGAAGAAGAAAATTTGTGCCAACACGTGAATAGGTGTAGGGAATCAGGGGTTAAGACCCCAGCGTTACCAGGAAGTTTGTTGACATGCAATTACTGAAGAGCGACATCTAATGTAAATTGTGCGGGTCAGGGAACAACAGTGTTTAGGACGATACAGAAGGCTGTCGCTGCTACTGCCCTGACTGCATTAGGGGAAGAGATACTTAGAAAAAAAGAAAAAGGAAGCTGGATCCTTTTTGGTTGCCAAACTAGAGTAAGTTGGGAAAGAGATCCTCACTAAGACTGAGGAAGTAGCTGATAGAATGGAGGGGGTAGTGAAGAAGAGCTCTGTTCTGGTTGTAGCAGGGCCACAGAAGGTGACGGAGAGTAATATAGGATCGGAACAGGTACTTGAGCGGCTAAGGACTCCGCAGAAGTGTGTTGAAGAGATGGCAACTGGGAGACCTACTGATTTGGGAGAGGTGGAACAACGGGAAAGTTTCAAGCGAAGGAAACTGAGAGCAGGAAAACACGATGCTCTGAACCTATCAGGATGTGAGGAGGCAAGGACAAAGGCAGGAAAACAAGCCTCGCCCCCTCAGGATCACACTCGTAAGTGAAGATGATGAACGGGAAGTTATTCAACTGGCAAAAAACTTAGCAGGGAATGATGCATTTCGGGGTATATTCATAAACCTAGATAGCACGGCAATGTAAAGGAAACAGTACAAAAAACTCCATCTATCTATCTATCTATCTATTTGTCTGTCTGTCTGTCTGTCTGTCTCTGTACAATGCTATTATGAACTGTGGGTTTTGCAACAAGTTTTAGACGCTGAACGATTATAAATTTTTTCCCATTTTGCAAAGGTAAAAATGTATTGCTTTTACTCAACGTATTCGCGATCAAAATGGAAACATAGAAACAAATAATAATGTATAATCAATCTTAAGATGACTTATTGTTGACGTGGCGGATATGTAGCGAATTACTTACTACATAATGAAGCGAAGTTGGTGTGGTTAGTTGTGCGGGTAACACGTGATTTATGAAGGTCGACTGGAATACATAATTACAGCTCGTTCAGCACACTCCTGTGAGAAAACTAACTCGTATTGGCTCACGCTCGGTCATCTAGCGATATGATGTAACAACAATAAATTTTGGCACCTGTGAATGTACTGTACTGTATGTATAATGACGCCCTTGTTAATAAAATCCTGCCTTCACCTTTAATTCCCGCTGAATCGTATCCCACAATATCAAGTCTGTGTACGGTGGTTCATGTAGCTCGATAAATGCCTCTAATGGCTTCTGCATCTTGTGGTAAAGAGGAGTTTTAGCCATGAGTGTGGTGACTCATGGTATACGCCGGTAACGGGGTGTGGCCGCTGCCAGGTGTGACGTCATAAACATGGTTGTTGCCAGGCACTGGGGAGCGGCGGCGCGCTGTGGTAATTACTTTACTTTCACTTTACTTTTATCCTCTTCACCAATGATCGGCTCGTTAGCCGCTTGGGCGATCGGTCGCGTCTCTTTTACGCACTGTTGGCAAGTACTGGGCATGCACCGGCTCCTGAATGTACCTGAACCCGCTCCAGTGTTGGTCAAGTCTTGTCTTGAAAGAGCTCACACTAGGTGCCGTCACAACACTCTCTGGTAGATTGTTCCAAGAGTTTACAACCCTCACTCCGAAAAAGTTTGCCCTCAGTTTTCTGGACTTGCATGATTTATAGCATGGTCAGTGTGTGTCAGGATGTATGGTGTATAATTTCAGTGAATAATGCTATGAATGAGACATATGTGTGTTGCAGGAGAGGAGTATACAGTAATGGAAACACAAGTTACAGTACAAGTGGCCAGTAGCTTGTTGGCTTCTATACCTTAATGTGCTTAAAAGTTCTCAATCACTTAGAATCAGTTGTACTTCGCGGGTTCAACGCCGCTGTTTAGCAATCATACCTTTAAATCTTGAGTAGTTGTAACACTCGCCTTGTACGGGCGAATCTAAGGAAAAAGAAACCTGAATCAACAAATGTTTTTCTCCAGTGTGTGTGTGTGTGTTTGCTTTATGTAGACACTTATCTTTTAAAATGCATAGATAATATCTTTGAGAGTATTTAAATACTTTGGAGGGGGTGGGAGGACGCTCGCCCATACACTACAGCTTCCAGGAACCAGAGTATCATTAGTAATAAACTTGATTACGTTACTTGCTTGAGGAGGGCGTCAGGTCAGTATATAGAGACTTCTTAGGCTAACGGGACAATATCGGGACTGAAGCAAGCTGGGTACTACTAATACTTTGCTGTCACTCGGGA
>NW_024744357.1:2074705-2126938 GCF_018991925.1 Homarus americanus | reverse complement strand
CGTGCTGTTGGTTCTTTTACTTTTACTTTTATCCTCTTCGCCACTGATCGGCTTGTTGGCCGTGATCGGTCACGTCTCTTTTTTCCTTTATATTCTTCACCAAAGGTCGGCTCGCTAGCCGCCCAGGGATCGGTCACGTCTCTGTCACGCACTGTTGGCAAATACTGGGCATGCACCGGCTCCTGAATGTACCTGAACCGCCCAGTGTTGGTCAAGTCTTCTCTTGAAAGAGCTCACACTCGGTGCCGTCACAACACTCTCTGGTAGATTGTTCCAAGAGTTTACAACCACTCCGAAAAGTTTGCCCTTGTAGTGAATTCTCCCCTTACAAACGCTGTTTGTCGCTGCCTAGCCGACCCACCAATTTCAGTGTATGCCTCGTGGTCTAGGTCAACCAGCGCCGCCATATACACGGAGCGGGGTCAACTGCTGCCACGCCTACCCCCGCTATTTAAGACCTGACCTCGTGGTGATCTGCTCTCCTTCTACCTACACCAACCAGCCAGCAACACCTCCGCCTGCCTGGCGGTCCTCGCTCCTCCGCCTGCCCATCCTCGCTCCCTCCTCCGCCTGCCTGGCGGTCCTCGCTCCTCCTCCGCCTGCCTGGCGGTCCTGCTCCTCCTCCGCCTGCCTGGCGGTCCTCGCCCTCCTCCGCCTGCCTGTCCCTGCTCCTCCTCCGCCTGCCTGGCGGTCTCTCTCTGCTGGCGAGCATGGCGACCCACAAGCTGTCCTTCTCTGAGCATCCTCACCAACCAGCTTCTACATCACGCTTGTAACCATGCCTCTCCCAGCACCAAGCTGCATTGTACATCAATACAACATGTATATAGAGAGCACATTGTGAGTTTCTCCACATTCCATCCTGAGGAACCAAACATCTCATACCCCTAAATGGTGACTCCGAGATTCAGACTCACACAGGATGGAGGAAAACTGATCACGCTCCCAGTCTTCAAGCAACATGGAAGACTGGCTTATCCCGGAAGCAGCTCTCATCGGCTCTACAAATACTGTCTCTACACCACAGGTTAGACACCCTAGAGCAGCACTGTTCTCCTAGCAGACACCAGCTCCTTTTCCTGCCCCCAAGCACCACGTCCTACCGACCCCAGCACACTGTCCTGCCTCAGACGCCGACCCGGCCCAAAACTCTGCCGCCCCTGATGCGGCCTCTGTTCCGAGTGCGGACCCCATTTCTCCCTCAGGTACTCCCTACTAATGTCCTGCACCCTGCTGCTGTCGTGGACCCAGCTGCTGTCACGAGCCCTCATCCGCTTGCTGACGCAGCCCCTGCTCCTGACCCAGGCCCACACACCCCAGCAGGCGCATCTGACGACTCTGTACCTGCCGTGGGAAGCACAACATTCATCGCCTCCACACCCTTATTCTCCCCTCTCCCCACAGATATTGTGTATCTAGACAGTTGTCCCCAGCGACCGGCTCATCCACGCCATCGCCGTTGTCTCACATGAGGCATGCACCGCCCGTTCTGCCTCTCATGTGCTATGCAACCCTGCAGACAACAAGTCTCCTACACCGCCTGGAGGAAGGGGAGTATTGTGGAATTCTCCCCTTAAACGCTGTTTGTCGCTGCCCAGCCGACCCCCACTATTCCCCAGTGTATGCCTCGTGGTCTGGGTCAGCCAGCCCCGCCAAGACACACGGAGCGGGGTCAACTGCTAAGCCCGCCTACCCCTGCTATTTAAGACCTGACCCGTGGTGATCTGCTCTACCTTCCACCTCAACCAGCCAGCAACACCTCCTCCGCCTGCCTGGCGGTCCTCGCTCCTCCTCCGGCCTGCCTGGCGTCCCGCCTCCTCCGCCTGCCTGGCGGTCCCCGCTCCTCCTCCGCCTGCCTGGTCCCCGCTCCTCCCTCCGCCTGCCTGGCGGTCCCGCTCCTCCTCCGCCTGCCTGGCGGTCCTGCCTCCCTCCGCCTGCCTGGCGGTCCTCGCTCCTCCTCCGCCTGCCTGGCGGTCCTCGCTCCTCCTGCCTGGCGTGTCCTCTCTCCTGCTGGCGAGCATGGCGACCCACAGCTGTCCTTCTCTGAGCACCTCACCAACCAGCTCTCTACATCACGCTTGTAACCATGCTGTTTCCAGCACCAAGCTGCATTGTACATCAATACAACATGTATATAGAGAGCACATTGAGCCTTTCTCCATTCCATCCTGAGTGTGAACCAAACATCTCATACCCCACAAAAGTGACTTGGAGATCGCACTCACACAGGATGGAGGAGAAACTGATCACGCTCCCAGTCTTCAAGCAACATGGAAGACTGGCTTATCCACACAGAAGCAGCTCTCATCGGCTCTACAACTACTGTCTCTACACCACAGGTTAGACACCCTAGAGCAGCACTGTTTCTCCTAGCAGACACCAGCTCCTTTCCCTGCCCCCAAGCACCACGTCCTATCGACTCCCTGCAACCCGTCCTGCCTCCAGACGTCGACCCCCCAGCAGGCACCCCTGCCGCCCCTGATGCGGCTTCTGTTCCTGAGTGCGGACCCACACACCTCTTTCTCCCTCAGGTACTCCCTACTAATGTCCTGCACCCCTGCTGCTGTCGACCCAGGCTGCTGTCACGAGCCCTCATCCCTTCCAGCTGGCCGCAGCCCCTGCTCCTGACCCAGGCCCACACACCCCAGCAGGCGCATCTGAGCGACTCTGTACCTGCCGTGAGGGAAGCACAACATTCATCGCCTCCACACACCCTTATTCTCCTCTCTACTCCACAGATATTGTGTATCTAGACAGTTGTCCCCAGCGACCGGCTCATCCACGCCATCGCCGTTGTGTCTCACATGAGGCATGCACCGCCGTTCTGCCTCGCCATGTGCTATGCAACCCTGCAGACAACAAGTCTCCTACACCGCCTGGAGGAAGAGTGTGTAGTGGAATTCTCCCCTACAAACGCTGTTTGTCGCTGCCTAGCCGACCCCACCAATTCCCCAGTGTATGCCTCGTGGTCTAGGTCAACCAGCGCCGCCATACACCACGGAGCGGGGGTCAACTGCTAAGCCACGCCTACCCCCGCTATTTAAGACCTGACCTCGTGGTGATCTGCTCTCCTTCTACCTACACCAACCAGCCAGCAACACCTCCTCCGCCTGCCTGGCGGTCCTCGCTCCTCCTCCGCCTGCCTGGCGGTCCTCGCTCCTCCTCCGCCTGCCTGGCGGTCCTCGCTCCTCCTCCGCCTGCCTGGCGGTCCTCGCTCCTCCTCCGCCTGCCTGGCGGTCCTCGCTCCTCCTCCGCCTGCCTGGCGGTCCTCTCTCCCGCTGGCGAGCATAGCGACCCACAAGCTGTCCTTCTCTGAGCGTCCTCACCAACCAGCTCTCTCTACATCACGCTTGTAACCATGCTACCTTCCCAGCACCAAGCTGCATTGTACATCCAATACAACATGTATATAGAGAGCACATTGTGAGTTTCCTTTCTCCATTCCATCCTGAGTGTGAACCAAACATCTCATACCCCACACCCTCACGGTTTTCTGGACTTGCGGCTTCTTCAATCTTGAGCTGTGACCCCTTGTGGGGCGAGCGTCCGCCAGCTCCAAGTAAGGACACTCAACTGAGTAGTGCCCCCCGAGATGCTTATAAACCTCAACTAGGTCCCCTCTTGCCCGTCTGTAGTATAAGCTAGGCAAGTTCAGGCGCTCCAATCTCTCAGGGTAGCTGAGGTGCCGAAGTGCAGGCACCAGTTTGGTGGCCCTCCTTTGAACATTTTCAACCAACTGACAGTCCCTAGCATATCTCGGGGACCAGATGGGGTGACAGTACTCTAGATGGGGAAGCACTTCACTCCTGAAGATCGTCACGAGGGACGGACCGTCTAGATATCTGAACGACCTTCTTATAAGACCCAATAATTTATTTGCCTGATTTACCTTCTTCTCACAATGGCCCGAGAACTTCAGCTCATTGTCAACATACACACCTAGGTCCTTCTCACACACAGTCTCAACTAGTACATTTTCTTCATCCCGTTGGGACATATGGTACGCCTCCTTACCGTTGGTACGCCCCAGGTGCATCCTCTTACACTTCGTGACATTGAATCTCAGCAGCCATTCCTTCGACCATTCCTGGAGCCCACAGAGGTCCTTCTGCAGCTCTTCACAGTCCGCTTGGTTCTTAATTTCCCGAAATAACTTGCCATCATCGGCAAGCATTTGTATGGAGGAGTGTACAACGTCAGGCATATCATTTATGAAACAAGCAAACAACAGCGGGCCCAATACACTACCCTGCGGTACCCCACTTGTTACAGGTACAGATGACGATTTCGTGCCATTAATCACCACACATTGCTTGCGGTCATGTAGAAAGTCTTCTATCCACGCTAGGACATTTCCCCGAATTCCGTACCCTTCCAGTTTGATTTTCAGCCTTTCGTGGGGTACACTGTCGAAAGCCTTGGCAAAATCTAGGTAAATATTGTCGATATTACCACCCCGTTCTAGAATATGGGTCCAAATATCCAATACCTTGAGCAATTGTGTCAAGCAAGAGCGCCCCGGCATAAAACCGTGTTGGCAATCTTTTACAAGGTTGTTTCGTAGTAGATGTTCCATCGCTGCATCTCTGATAATACTCTCAAGTACTTTACATATTATGCTGGTCAGGCTCACCGGTCTATAGTTGTTCGTGGAGTGACTATCGCCCTTCTTGAAGATAGGACTCACATAAGCCACTTTCCATTCACTGGGGACCATTTGTTCATCCAGGCATTTACAAAACAGAATCTTCAGGGGCTCTGCAAGCTCGTTGCACAGCTCCCTTAGCACTCTAGGATGCACCATGTCAGGTCCAGGACTCTTATGGACCTTTAGCCTGGACAGTTTATTTCTAATACCCTCTTCTGTGAACACAATGTGGGTCAGTGCTGTGTCGAACCGTCTGTCCTCAAACGCAGGAAGGTTAGTTGCATCCTCTCTTGTGAACACTGAGGAAAAGAAGCTGTTCAATGCCTCAGCTTTATCCTGGTCAGAATCTGCGTAACTACCATCTTCAAGCCTCAGGTCTGATACTCCTACTCGCGTTTTCAATTTCGACTTTGCATAGCGGTAAAACGCCTTTGGGTTTGACTTGACCTCGCGTGCAACCAGCCTTTGGAACTCCTTTTCAGCCCTCCTACACTCTATCTTTGCTTGGTTTCTGGCTCTTGCATACATCCTCCTGTCTTGCTCATCGTTTGACCCAACCCACGTCTTGAATTTCTGGGTTTTCTTCTTAATTTTGTCGACCGCCGCATGGTTCATGTGTAGGGATCCCCTCGTATTCCTAGAAGCACTGGGTTTGGTCTTGGGTATATATTTATCGATCAAATGGGTCATTTTACTAGTTATGATATTCAGCGTAGTGTCTGCGTTCTTGTACCTGGCTAGATTTTCAACCTGAAGTGATTGAACTCGGTGGACCGCTCCCGAAATCCCACGTGAACCCTGTTATTCTCTGCAAATACCACCTCTCCAGGATCGCCCACTGGTCCCCAGGTAGGGTCGTACTCTACTCTGATGGTTCTGTTGACCCTGCTACAGATCGGGCCGGGATGGTGTCTACATCTCCCGTCCTGATGCCCCTGAGCCTATCAAATTGTCTCTCAGAGTTTCTGACGGGGCATCCTCCACTCAGGCGGAACTAATAGCCCTCCTTGCTGCCCTTCTTGCTGAGGAAGAAGCAAATGGTTTCTGCCCCTTGCTTGTCTGCTGCGATTCCAGGTCTGCTCTCGACGGGATCGCATTTGGATCATTGGAAATAAGGACCTCATCCTCCAAATACGAAGGTTAACATCCACACTTCGGGATGCAGGCCGTCCTGTGACATTCCTATGGATACCCAGTCCTGTCGGTATCTTGGGGAATGAGGCAGCAGTTGGCCTTGCCAAGACTAGCTGCAACAAGGCCACACCTGACTACGTTGTTCCTCGAACACTTTTCCAGCTTAGGACCCAAATTCGCCGCAAACAGAGAGAAGCTCGGGAAGCAGCCATCCCCCTGGACTCCCCGCCCACCTGGTACGATGTCCTCCGTAAACTTCCTGACCTCTCGTATGTCTATGGGAAAGGGTCGCAGAAAAGAGACGTGATTGCTGCCCGTATCGTCATTGGGTATGACTTTGCTTGGGCGATTGGCATCCCCTGAGCAACGCTCTTGTGCATTATGCAGAAGACCCGACAGCCGCACCCTTATCCACTACCTCCTAAGATGTCCCCACACACAACGCTTCCGTGACGCCTGCTGAACCACCACTCCACGACCCCTGACGGAGACACGATGATCCTCCCCATACTGGCCAGATATTATGTAAATAACATTGATTATGTGTTAAAGGACATCTTAATAGCAGTATTATCTGTCTATCCACATGCTAACTTTGGTTAATAGCCATCTTAATTGCAGTATTATCTGTCTATCCACATGCTAACTTTGGTTAATAGCCATCATAATAGCAGTATTATCTGTCCGAGCCACGGCATCCACAACTCCTGTACACACGGCGGAGAGCTATCACCTTACCTTCACTCAACTGCTAATAACCACAATGTAGAGTCCTGGAAGTCCTCACGACGCCACAAACACGAGGTAATCCACAAACAGCAAACGTAAAACAAGGAAATAGCTATCAAATACTGTATGACCACACACACACATGTTGCCGCCACCACTGCCGTACCTCTGATTCATATGAAAATAATCGACTGGACGGCGGAAAGAACACCATACACGATTGGTCCGTCATCTATAATCTCATTAATTTTCTTAAATCACTTCTATCCACCATTAGCTAAAATAAAACTGATAATTATTAACGAAAGATTGTCATGAGTTTCGAAGCTTCGTCAACGATCCGCTCTTACGTCACTAAACTAGTCCACAACCAAACAATTGGCTTCCACGGTTAGCATAAGCATAATACTTCCATTACTATACAGTAATCGGTTCTAGGGCTTGTATTCCTTACCATTTTAGTAAATATCAAGAAGTTTATACTATTCAATAATTTTAAAAGTTTAATATTAAATTTTTTAGTCATTTTAACAATTATTGAACATAATTGAAGGTAAGGAAACTAGATTTATGCGGGCCATCCAGCCTGTCAACACACCAAACAGGCGTCAGTCTTTGTGTATTTTCAGTGGAGGTAACATCTTACTTGAGACTCTCCTCAACTAAACGCTTTTGTTCTGTTTGCAAGCAAATTATTGGTCATTTTGAAATTTATTTTACATATTGACAATATATAATGCAGTGCAGTGTTGATTTAAAGAAAATAATCTTGAATTACACCAAGAGAACTAAAATTTTATGGGTGAAATGGTGCCATGGGGTGACTTCTCTTCCACCCCAATATGAGGGCCACTACTGCCACCATTTATGAGGGCCTCTGTGTGCCAGTAACAATTCCTTTTACTCTCATACTTATTACCATTGGTAGCGTGACGAGAGGAGGCTCGTGGGTAGATGTAATGATAGTATCAAGCAATAGGGAAGAAATAACGGTGAATACTGTAGGTAAATAATAGACACAATATACCAATACAAAATTTATTTAAACATTAATATGGAATTAGGAGAAAGGATATATATGTACCAACAGACGAAATCTGGTACTATGCCCTCAGGCTCAACATACTCACACCACTACTGGGTGGACATACTCAATAACACATAACTCTTATAGTCACTTAGCACCATAAAGACCAGGGACAACTGCCACTACAACACTCAGTCGTCAGGAGTGATACTCAAGCAACCGCCAGGGGGTCCAGCCACCATGGAGTACTTTCCGACGAACTCTGAAGATCCCAGTGGATTAATTCCACCACACAAATAGCCCTACTGAGTGACGTCATAGTTCGGGCGATCAGTCACGTCTCTGTCACGCACTGTTGGCAAATACTGGGCATGCACCGGCTCCTGAATGTACCTGAACGTTAAAGACGTAAATATAACTTCACTCAGAGCATATCAACTACGTTACTGTAACACTTGCACAATCAACTATTAATTGGGTCAAATCACTTAAAGAAGGGCGAATTACAACACAGAGTGGAATGGCATACCTGTATGGATGAAGGGACGGGCACTCACTAACGGTAGAAATGCCCGCGGCGCCCTCACTCAAAATAGGCCAGGGAGTCCATCTACTTCTATTCCGATGAATTAATTTACTGTACACTCTGACGTTGAAACTGAGACTATAAACTTAGTTTCATTCCCTACTATTATCTTCACTAACAATGCTCTGACTCAGCTATCAAAAGCAAAATTAAATTGATTACAAAGGGTTGGATGGCAACAGGTCCCAACATACAGCGTCTGCTACGAAACCCGTGGATTATATTCAAAGTTCCCTTCAAACAAAGACGGGGAAACAGAGAAAACGGGGGACGTTTCCACTGGGGGACTCAGAAGGTTTTGTGGACGTTTGAGCGTAAAATGAATCCTTAAGGTTTTCAGGTTAGCCGTTATCACGATCATGACACCAATGCCTTCTCTTCTCCCTTCTCCTGCACCCCCATTCTAATTCCCATTATCTACCTTTTTTGGTGAATTTAGGCAATTTTCGGTGAGCTGGAACCAATTACCCAAAAACGATACCGCTCTACCACCAGCTCCCCTATTGAAACAATGGTTTCGGTTAACGAATTTTTCGGTTAACGAGCAACCTTCTAGAAAGGATTGTTCTCGTTAACCGAGGGACCACTGTACAGGAAATAAAAGGCCATATAATTACTTTTGTTTGAGAATTCGGTAAATGAAGACATTTTTGACCAGACATTTTTCAATACAGTGGTCCGTCGGTTAATGAGCACAATTCGTTCCAGAAGGTTCCTCGTTAACCGAAAAATTCGTTAACCGAAACCATTGTTTCAATAGGGGAGCTGGTGTTAGAGTGGTACCGTTCTTGCCTCGCAAGCAAGATGTCACGGGTTCGATTCCTGGGCCGGCGGAAGTTGTTTGGACACTCTTCCTAGTCCCCTTCGTCCCTGTTCACCTAGCAGTAAAGTAGGTACCTGCTGTAAGTCGAAAGTTGCGAATTCGTATTCAGGGACAAGTTGTTGGAACTTCCAATAACTTGCTTAGGCATAAACCATTGACTCTTCAGGCTTCTACGCCCTCGACCCTTCAGTCTTCTACGCAAGCAGTAAAGTACATTTACTTGAGGTGTGCATGTAGAAGGCTCCTGGTTGATGAGAATTAGAATGGGTGGAAGAGAAGGCATTAGGGGCGGAAGAGAAGTCACCCCATGCTGCCATTTCACCCATAAAATTTTAGTTCACTTGGTGTAAATCAAGATTATTTTCTTTAAATCAACACTGCACTGCATTATATATTGTCAATATGTAAAATATATTTCAAAATGATCAATAATTTAACTGGAAACACAAAAAAAAAGAGTTTATGTTGAAGAGTCTCAAACAAGATGTTCCTTCCTCTGAACTGGTAAACAAACTGACGGCAAGCTTGGTGTGTTGAGTGGCTGTTTGGCGCGCAAAAAAAAACTAGCTTCATGTACTTCAATTATGTTCAATAATTGTTAAAATGACTAAAAAATTTAATATAAAACTTTTAAAATTATTGAATAGTACAACCTTCTTGATGTTTACTAAAATGGTAAGGAATTTAAGCCCTAAAACCGATTACTGTATTGGTGGACTAATACTACAGCTGTTGGGCAGCCAAATGCAGGCGAAAACATGTTGAGAAAAATTCGTAAGGAATTCGTTAACCGAGGGTTTGTTCGTTAACCAAAGTGAAGAATCTTATGAAAGGTAATTTGTTAACCGAAATTTCGTTAACCGAGGGAGCACTGTATATACGTTATATATTATGTTACTTCTTACCAAAGTTAGAATGTGTTTAGGCCTGTGTAATCACGAATGTGCAAGGCACGTGGTACGACAATCATGTAAGATACGACACCTGTACCCTCGCCTGACTGGCTCTAAGGTCTTGCCTAGCATAAATAACCACACCCCTCTTGCAAGTTTCTTGAGAAAGGTTCGTAAATGAGTCATATCCAGAAATACTGAACTCCCATTCCTCTGGGTTGATTCTCCTGTTCTTGTATGACAGTTCTACAATATTGGGTTGGTGTACCTTCAGTAGTGTTTCAAACTCCTCTCTCTTATCAAGGAACGTGTCAGTATTAGTGTACATGACATTCAAGCCAGAATTTGTTTTTGGTAACGTCTGCCTTGTTGTAACTCTGGCTCCCCTCCATTCTCAGACACTGCAGCATTTGCTAAGTACACTGTATTTTGCAAGGTGTGGTTAGAAAATTCATTGTTTACATGGCACTCGCCTCCTGGCTGGTAGGCGGAGCTGGTCGTATTCCCTCTCGTCCTTGTTTTCTGGGGTATACATTCCTCTACTGTTATTTCAAGAATCTTCATAAAGTACTGATTCCTGTTCAATGATTTCCTTCCAGGTAATTCTCTGTAGTATGTTCCTCATGAGTGGATAATCTCCATGGTTGAAGTCATAGTATTCATCCTCAACTACTTTCTCTCTACTTTCAAGGATTGTATTCCATAGCCTACTCAGTAGTCAAGACTAAAGGCATTTATTGTAAGGCGTTTTGAGATGCACGGAATAGCCAAAGCATTAGCTTTCCCGGACTGTCATTAAAAAATACGACATTGTACGGAGTCTTTGGATAACTGTTGTACAACACATACTTCAGAAAACAATAATATTAGGAGAACTGTTATTTGAACACAATATGGAAATAAATAGTGAAGAAAATATATAGAAAATTATGGAAGGAAAGTCAAAAAAGGAAAATAAGTCAATCCGTCAACAATAAATAAGATTAACACAAAAAATCGGTCCCGTTGTAAAGGAAATTTCTCCCGGACTCGAACCACATGAAATGACTTGAACAGCTGTACACTTCTTCTATCGCGACTAGGTGTTCGCACATTTTGACACGAAATACGTTGAATTTCAGGCTCGTTTAAGTCTTAATTTTTGCACTTACAGAACTGTAATCAACTTATTCACCATTATTTAAAATATCTTATGATTAATGATATTAAAGTTTTAATCATATTTGAGTAATTATCAATAATGTTACACCAAAGTCACCAACGGCTAATGAGATCGGACACCACCCACTTAAAAAAGGGCGGAGCCAAAACAGATTTCAACTAGGCGAAATCCTTTTCAATTCTTTAACCCCATACGCTTTGTTTTAGGTCCTATCCACTGTACTACCTTATATAGAATTATTTTTATCATTATATCACAGTTTTTTATTGCCTTACATGCCCCAAACTCTTCAATATTTATCAAAATATTCTCCATAAGAGGCCATGATCTGTGTATTTTCAGTGGGAGAAATTGCTGATTGGTTGTTAGCTATTTGAGCCGCTTGGGAGCTGGACAAGGTCAACACCTGATCGAGGTGTTAGCTTTTCCCTCAAAAGCAGTGTCTGCGCATACAGAATAGCTAAAGCGTTAGCTAATCCGTGCATCGAAAATGCCTTACAATAAACGCCTTAATATACCAATTATGAGTACAGTACATTAACTATGAATATACTGTACTGTACAAAAATGATTGCCATTTAGGGATATGTCAAATGTGAATTGCCATTTAGGGATATGTCAAATGTGAATTGCCATTTAGGGATATGTCAAATGTGAATAAGTAGAAGTATACTGTACCAGTATGAGTTTCTCCTTGATTACTGTGGTGAAGATGAGTACAGTATACCAGATAATAACAATAAGTACAGTACATCACAATTTTACCCAAGTATGGTGATGGAGGTTGTTGTGCGAACTGTTGGAAACTTTATCTAATTTACTGTTTCAATATTTGGTTTAGGTAATACCAGTATATTATATAATAGGAATTGTAATTGCTATATTAGCCAGGGGAATTAGTTTAAGGCGAATTGTAATTGTTATATTAGCCAGGGGAATTAGGTTAAGGCTAAGTGGATATCATTATTGTTTTGTTTAATTTGTATGTTTGATTAGTATTGTGTAGGATTGCTGCCTGTCATAAAGTGAGATGGATGGATGCCTGCCCCTACAACTTACCACATAACCTATCAGAATACTCTGTTAACCTCATGCCAAGAGATTCACAATATAGCCCACCTAGATGATGATCCGATAACATTCCAAGACAACAAAGAGAAAGATAAGTGTCTTATATTTAACGGTACTGTATCAAATAAACTACAGTATAGCAGGTCACTAAATAATGTATATAAACAACATGCGGTAGTCAGATAAAGTGAGCTGTGCTTTAATATATCTTATCGTTGTTTGTCGAACCCCTTATAAACAACGGTACAATCATCGCGAGGCAATGTTCATTATTCCAAGGTGTCTGGAGAGTAATTAAGTTAATTTTCTGTATTCCACTGTTTATTACCATATTATTTAGCTCCAGTAGATGCACTTGTGAAGAAGAGAGATTTCAAAACTGTATGCATAGGTTTGGTTGTTTTCAGGTGTGTTTCTGTCATAGAAATGTTAAGACTTCACTATATGATAGTCACCATACAAAAATGTACAGTATCTGTACTTTGCATGTGCATGATTATTTTACATACTTTTCTGGTACATTTCTATTCATATGAAGGTTAAGAACATTTTATGATACTGTACCTGTACTTTGTGTTTAGGATCTTTAAGGTACCTTAAAAGTTTTAAAGGGCAACGTCTTATGATACAAGTAAAATTGCCAAACAAGTCATGTCTCAATACCAGCATAACTCATAATAGCTTGTGTCTGTTTCTTGCATGTTGAAACTAATGGTTGATTTGTCAATACTGTACTGTATCATATTAAAAAACAAATAATAACGTCCAAATATGAAATTCTTTTTCAAATGTGAACTTTTTATATACTGTACGTATTCTTCACTTTTTTGATAAAAAATATCCAACATTTTGATGCTGCCTGATAATCAGCTACACCAATGATGGGTAGCTACAATCTATAAAGTGATAGTCATATTGCAACAGTATTGTTGTTAGAAAAAGCTGTAATACTGTATCTTTAGTTAAACTTCCTGAAAATTATAGTAAACTTTCTGATAACAGTGATCCTCAAAGTGGAATTCAAACTTTAAAGTGACTATACAATTTATATGTTTTACCCTTGAGGCAATACTGTATACTGCAATGTAAAAGACTAAAAGTATATCTGAGGTAGAAAAAACAAACAAATATTTTATGAAAGAAGAACATACAATGTTTATTCAGTAACAGGTTACAAACTGTGGGTAGTGTAGCCTTTAAACAGGGCGCAGTATCAGTACTATCAGTTTTGGTAAGCATGCCAAGCTACACATTCCCAGTTTGGTAGTGAGTAGCCTACCATACCTCCACTGCGCTAGTGAGCAAGGGCAGGGCCGCGCCGCCCCCGCCGCCTGCTGCTGGTGGCACTCCAGTGATGATGACTGTGTAGGGTGGTGGTGGCTCATAGATGGGTAATCATCAGAGCATTAAGAATGAAGTCAAATACTGATTCACTGGTATTCATACTTGCCAGTGTTACCTATAAAAAGGGTGACAGCAGCAAGCTGTAAACACCAGCAATGCAACATTTAGCTCTCCAGTCTGAGTTTTGCCCTGCCCCAGCTACCACCACCCGCCCACCACACTTCCCGTTATTTCACTGGTAAATACCAATGTTATTGTGGGCCTGTGTGCCACTGTAGATCACCAGAGAGTGTGTCAGGTGGCTGCAGGTGATGTACCGATGCCGGCGGGCGGATCATCCCTGGCGGGGGCAGGCGCAGGGAACCAAACAGTTTCATTCACACTGTCAACATTCGAATGTCTTATAGAAAGACAATATAACCACTTATAAGAAACATTAATAATACTTTGGATCATAGGTGTTCCATGGAGCATTAGTCTTGGCAAGATTACTACGTTCTTCTGGGTGTAAGGCATTGGCAGAACAGACCCACACCAAAGTTAGGCTACACTGCCACCCACATCACATATTATTTCACACATTCACCTACTTCCAGGCACCTGGTGCATCAACAACCCACACCCAGGAACAGGTTGTATAATTAACACAGAGCATGGGTTGTACTGCTCACACCTGCCAAACCTCGCCCCATCAATGCCTGGATGGAGATGGCACAACTACCCAAAGCTGACAGCATCACCTGCCACAATTGAGGCACGTTATCACATTCTTATCTGGGCAGTGTAACTTTCACATCTGACATTGAGTATTACAGCTTTACACTCACAGTGAGTCGATTATTTTGTACATATATCTGTTAACTTATACTGTATGTTTCTTTGCAAGATTAATTTTTATTGTTATAATTACTAATGGACAAAATATTGCAATGTACATAAGTGTGTGGATATTGTCACTTACAAACACAGCCTGTGTCAAAATCCAAACCTTTGGCATTGACCTGTATTATCTTTATATGAGCGAAGAGGGAATTAATGTGATGTTAGTAACTGCCAATTTTTCCACTGATACTTAAAGAGCAAGTAATCACAAAGAGTACTTGGGTATTGAGTTCACAACTACCAAGTACAGCTGAAAGACCATTTTCACATAGTTACATTAGCAAATACAATGAACTCTAGAGAAGGGGGCTTTATCACTCATATCTAAGTATAGCTTAAATGAAAGGGTTTGTCAACTATCACCACCATCCAGGCACAAGCATAGTAATATGGGCTGTAACTGGTTAAGCTTTGTCCAGCAACCCATCACATGTTGCATTTGGCAGTACCTGTGTATCCTGCAAGGGTAATGTATCTGCAACAACCCATGCCCTTCAACAGTGCATGTGTTTTTCTCATGGTATTGGCTGCATTGCTACCAAACACCTGGGTTGGGAAACAGTGCCATCTACACCTTGAGATGAGTTGTTCTGCCGGCCACATCCAGGCACTGAGATGACAGTGCTCCATAACAGAGGGGCCTCCCCCACTGCCGCCACCACCACCATTACAACTGCCTTGTGGCGTAAGTTATAAGTCCCCTCATACACATATGCACATGCCCAATGGGCATTACAACCACAACCTCTCATATGCATTTTCACTATTTATCCAGAGGTATTAAAAAAAATGAAAATAATTATATTCTTACATAGTTCCCTTTACACCTTTCATAATGATGGTGATTCTTTGAAGTAGTCTTAACTTGGTTAGACACAGGACTAAACTACAGTATATGATTCAGAACTGTGAATTTGTAACACTGCAAAGTAGATGAGAATAAATATGAAATTCAAAAAATATTATAAATTACTGTACTGAGGAAATATGAATACTGTTTTTACACACTGTGTGATAACTGATACATTCATCCTGGCATTCAACAATTTTGCTCTTTATCAGGTACACGACACATACACTTGGCGGCAGTGGTGAGGTTTTAGGTAGGGGACTCAGCATAAAATCTGAAACCTTTTGAAATTCATAAACCCTATAAAAATTATTTTAACTAGCCCAATAGTCTATGCCACTATAAACAAACCAGAGGGGAGAGAATCAATGGAGAGTGGATGACACATTTCACGTCTTTTGTGGTTATCACTTACACCGTGCACGTCTCTCATACTGCGTCTTTTTCTCATGCTGTACACGTTATCATCCTTTTCTGTAAATTTAGACCAATGATCATACAAAGCAATAAAAAAATGTAGCAAACTTTCAAGAATAACAACTTTTCTGTATCACATGTCGAGCAACTCGGTAAAAATCGGTGAGCGTGGTCTATAATTGTGTAAAGGTTAAAGATAAATTTTTAAGTCTCCCTAACTATTTTAAACCCCAACTTTCATCCTTATTAAAAATGGCTCAATATATATATTACTATAATGCAAAAGCTAAGTTAGGTTATCTGTTATACATTACTATATGTATGTGCCACTCATTCTGAATTACCTCAGACATTTGAGTCATAATGGAAATCTCAAAAATATCTATACATAGAATTTTTTTAAAGAACTCTTAATACATAAATCAACCTGACTTGATGGGACTGCTTGTGACTTAATAAGAATTCAAATTGTTTGCTATTCTGGTAATTCTGACAGTATGCCATCAAAACATTTTCCATAAACAAATCAATAAGTATTTTAGTTATGTAATAAGAATTAAATAAATTCTTACAATTCCAGAGACAATGAATGGAATAATTTTTCAATCTTAAAGAAGCTCTGGGTGAAGAAAACAGCTTCAATAACTTTTTTTTTTTGCCACTTTGCTGTCAAGAAAACTTGAAACTTGTATCAACATGTAAAATTTGTGAAATTTAGCTACTGCATTTCTTGAATGATATTGCAACTTGAGGTTTGATAAGGCTAACCAATAATAATCTTCATGATCCCAAAATAAATGGGAACTTGACTAGTATCACTTCACAGTATAAATCTTGCTTTTCCTTCACAGACTTTGCTGATCTAGTCAAGATTTTACAGTGACTCTGGACAAGTAAGAACTCATTTTGATAAGACTCCTTTTCAATAAAAATCTTTAAGTTCAATGGAGCATGATATGTTATGAAATGCAGTCAAGTGCTCACATTCTATTCTCAAATGGTATATACTCTGCAAATCACTAATTCCCTCCCCTAATATCTAATAGCTGAATGTACATAATGAAACCTATTTCAAGATTTACAAATGTAGGAATGATTGACGCTGAGCCTACATAGCAGTGTGTGCCAGGGCCACCTAACAGGAGGTCACTGGGCTACCACAAGTGCAGCTGCCACAGAATACATCAACATATGATGATGATGATGATGATGAGGATGATGATGCTCTCCACCAAGATACAGCAAAGCCATTTTATTACATATTAGTTGGTAATATGAAATTAAATGTTAATCCAGATTCAGTTTCATTAAAATGTATTGCATTAATTAAATACTAAGTTTTATTGTAGAACAAAGCATACTAACTAACAAGATCTGACTGTGCACCACACCAAGGCAGCCAAGCAAACTGTAAGGGCAGCCAGCACCCCCTGTTAGGAACAACCCAGCCACCGAGCACCAAATGGGGAAGGTGGCACCCAGGCCTCCACCCACAACTGGCCAGAGATTGGAGGGGGTGGTGGTGGCAGCTGATCCTCTCTCTATGTCAGCTGCGGTGGTGGGCAAATCAGGGCAGTGCTTATTCTAGGCCTCTCCACATATTTCTTTACAATATAAGTGGGTGGCATGGGGATGCAACTTGCACTAAGCCCTACTCGTCTCTTGTCAGTGGTGGTGGTGGGTATTGCTTCACCCATCAAACCACTACAGATTTGTGCAGTCATATGGCCACCTCACCGATTGTCTCCTATCCATGCTCCTCTGCAGATCCTGGTAGTCTGACTAAACAACAATGCCAACAACACATTGTAACTAATAAGTATTTATATTACTGTTTGATCAGAAATTCTAAAACCTAGAGATTCCTTAGCAAGCAATTTCCTCTTTTGTAAAGCATCATGTAAATTATGCATATTTCAAGTAAAATTAACTTGGTAATGTTCTGTGCCTGTCTGACACGATTCACTCACAGTTGCGTTCACTCTGACGGCATATCACTGCTACTTCACTATCTGTTCACAGGTGTTCCTGGCAGTCTTCCAAGTACCAATACCTTTCAGCATGTCACTTCCCCCAAATTACATTACCTTGGAAGGCTAGTAGTAATCCTGGCACTTTTCCAAGTTTGTTTTTCAAATTTTTCACAAATAATAATCATCCTGGCACTTACTCTTTATAATTTCTATATAGCTCATATATCCACTTATATCAGTGAATACTAGGCCTCTTACACTGCCTGCAGTATACTGTATGTCATTTCTTTTAGGATTTCCTAAACATTATTTGAGCGAGCTCAGTCCACTAACTCTATATTTGTGGCACTTTTTGGAAACATTGGTGTCTGTTATTGTTTTGTCTTTTATGCAGAACAGTTTTACATCAATCTTTTCAGTACTATCCTACCACAACTTCATTACATCTCGAGCTCTGATCCAGGTATGAATGTCTGTGTTGCAGAGCTGTTTACTAATATCACTCACTGTACACCAATACTTTAAATATCCAAGAACCAGTTAGCCAGATTTAATACATTCAAGACATGAGTTTGAGATTTTATGTGTATAGCATAGTTTATGAGTATAAACCATGATGTAAACCATTTCATGTTCTGGATGATCAATAGTATGGTTAACTGGGATCTTAGTGGTGGCAGTACCGGTGTATCCTCCTCTAATGGTGGGAAGCAACACCCTGGACACATTCAGTTCGACAGGTGGGATGGCACTTTTGCAGGACAGCCGCCACATCGCTCCCTCGATTGTCTACAGATCCGCTGAACTATTACAAAGGGCCCTCCATCTCCAGCTATCACTAGAGGCAACAAACATGAAGAAAGCTGGGGCAAGCGTAACGGAGTGAGTCGTCTGTCAGGGACACCCACAGGCTCAGCTGCAGCTGCTGCTGCTGCACACCACGTGTTTAGGGCAGTGACTCGTTGGGGGAGAAGGCTGCTAAGGGCCTAAGGAACCTGCGACCCTAGCGCAGGTCACTTCCAGGCGAGCTGTAACCCGATCTGTGTCCAGACCTACTGGCTGACCTGCTTCCAGATCTACTAGCTGACCTACTGGTAGGTCGGCTAGTTGTTCTACTACCTTGCCGACTGGCTGGTCGGCTGCTTGGCCGACTAGCAGGTCGACTACTAGACCGACCACTTTCTGGCTTACTGTCCAGTCTATGAGCAGGGCAATCAACTGCATGTCGCACAGGATGGTGATCATATATTACTTGTGGACCGCCTACCACAGAAGCTGCTGCAAGTGCTCCAGGACTTCGGGGATCACCTCTACTTGCAGTCACAGCACCTGTTGCTGTTAGAGGTAGATGCTCAGGCCGAGGTGACCAGGTGCCAGGCATAAAGGCGCGGGGGGGAGGAGGGGCTGCAAGTTGATCTAATTCAACCCCTTGGGGTGGAGGGGGCCAATCTTTGGTTTCCAGGGCCTCTTGGCTTGCCCGCAGCCTTGGTGGAAGCACACCATGGGGCCCACGAACAGGGGATGGTGGCGGCTCCGGAGACCATGATGGTTCACGGCCACGGGGCTTGAGCGAATGCCACGCGGGAGGATGGTCCTCCGGCACCACATGTGCCGGAGAGGGCTCAGACCGCCGGCCCTGTGGCGGCCATGAGCCCTGGGCGTGTCCTCACATCCGCGTGGTGGCCTCTAGTCATACAGGTGGATCAGATGGATGAGGCATGGTCTGGGTCTGGGCAATCACTGACTGACCACTGCTGGCACTGCTGTCTGGTTGACTAGAGGCTTGGCTAGAGGCACGGGAGCTACTCACCCCACTTTCTGCCCTACTGCTGCCTCCACAGGAATTGCTACCATCACTCCCCCGTCGCCCCAGGCCGCCGGGTCCATCGCTTCTGTCAGAGCGTGCTGAGGGTGCTGTGGAAGTACAATCTATAATAAAATTTCATAATATTGGTTGCTTGGCTAAATTTTATGTAGTCTTCACCGATTTGTAGCTAAATTTAAAATCAGTACTTTTTAATAAACTTTTGAACTACAGTGCATTTTTCAATTTCTTTCAAAAATTTTTTCACTACTGGGTATATGGAAAATTGAAAATTTTCTTTATTCTCTATTAATGAGCTTATATTATACAACCATGCTCTGCAATATACATACTGTATGGAAATGTAGCATAGAGTTAACAATAAATCAAATTTTGAATGTAATATAAACATTCTACAATACATCACAGAAATTATGTCGACGTCATAAATTGCTCACACTACTGCAACAATATTAAACATCTTGCACAATCGTCCATAATATAGCACTCATTATATTTGAAGGAAGATCTGCCTCAGTCTGTAAGAACATAATGGTTATCTAATTTACAGTAAAGCTGTTGGGATTAAATTATATTTTATTTACCTTACTGAGACCCAATTTTCCTAATAATGAAATACACTAGACCACAACTGGATAATAATATACTGTACATCTCTTAATGGTTAATTTGAATTCAATCTGTTCTAATGATTCACCTTACTACCAGGGCACAGTTCATTGACATAAAGGACTTTGAATGTACAGTATAGTATGTGTATGCAAATTGATGATTTATGCATGTATGTGTAGTGCTTGTACTTGTTGCCCTAACTCTTTCTTGTTGCTCTCTAAACCTGTCTTGCTCTGCTCTCCCCAATAAGTTTCCCAATTTCTTTACGGTTCAATCCCGAGTTTAAGACAGATGTGTGAAGGGTGTTATCAAGTGTGACCTTAATAAACAAGGCAAGTTTGTCTTTAGGCACTCCAGTTTCCTCCTGGACAAAAAAGGTGACAAAGAATGGCTAATAAGCTGACAAGTGGTGGAAATGATAAAGTAAAATTACAACTGTTTTAGTTTTTATAAATTTTAACTGAAAAATTAGTAAAATACTGTATTATTAGTTGAATGCTTATTATCATAGCATGCAAAAGATAGCTAAAACTTCCCTCTCTTTGATAAATAAATAAGAGCGATTTATTATTTGCTTTAAAATTTATACAGTAAACCTTCGATATAATGGACGTCTATATTGGACCTCAGCTGTAATGGACACTCTGACCCATTTGGACTAGGTTTATATACTGTATTAGACAAAGGTCCGTCAAAGTAAATGGCCGGACCAGCATTTTAGCTTTAGGTCCGCGTAGGTAACAGTCCTACAAATCTCAAAATAATAGTTAAATTAAAAAAATAATGGACCATTCTTATCCAAATTATCACAAATAATTACAGTAATGCCTGTACCCCATTTAACCCTACCCTGCATAATGCTGATTTGTTATGGAGCTCTTTGGTCCTACCCTGGAGTTAATTTTTACTAGAAAACAAAACAAAAAATGATGAAAATCCATAATTTAAGGCAAAAGTTATAAGACAGAACACTTGGGACTCATTTAAAATGGACAGACTTGTTCACAGTCTCTCAACCAATGAGAGCAACATACCCATGTACGCTCGCAGCCAATCAGCGCTCTCCTCCTTTTGTAAAAATATTTCCTGGTAGTATTCAACTTACTTAACATGCTCGCTGTTTACATGACTGATTTCTGCATATTATAGTGAATATTTGTGACCCAAGTTATTTTTTACTTGAAAAAACAGACAAACATCCATAATACGCACACGACAGGTGTTCACTTGTGCCTGACAGTGCAACGGTCATTATTATACATCATTTCCCATCACTTGCAGCCAACAAGTACCGTACATGTCACTAACGTGTATAACACCTTTGTTTATTCTGCTAGCCCCAGTTTGAACATGTTCTTATCCTGTAAACACCAGTTGGTAATGGTAAGGGTTGGTGGTGACCAACAATCATCATTACCAGAAACAACCAACACTCATCACCATCACCACCACCACCACTCACCATCACCACCAACATTCACCATTGCCAACACTCACCATCACCACCACTAACAATCACTATAATAGCCACCAACATCCATCATATCACCAGCAACATTCACCACCATCAACTGGTGTTTATAGAATGCGTTCAAACGGGCAATGGAGTGGCAACCTGCAGGCTAGGGTAGTGGAAGCAAGAGTGCCAGCACAGAGCCTGGGGATGGAGGAACACTCCCCACACACTCTACCTCCCACCCAGGTGGAGGTGAGCGCCATGTAAACAATGACATCTCTGACCACACCCCGCAAAAAAAGTGTATTTAATAAATGCTGCAGCTGCTGAGTATGGAGGTGGTACAGTGGTAACGAGCATAACTCTTACCAATATGTCAAGGGTTCGAGCCTCGGCCCGGACACACGTGACAAGGGTGTTATCCAGTGTGACTACCAAACACCACAGGTTTCCCCGGTCCCGGTTTCCTCTTGTAATAACATTGGATAGACTGCCCAAATGACTATTAAGCTGATAAGTGGTGAGTATGATATAAAAAAGAAAAGAAAAAAATTAGAGACTTACCGAGAACAAATTCCGGCTTTAAAGTTAAGGACACTAATACTGACACGTTCCTTTATAAGAGAGAGGAGTTTGAAACACTACTGAAGGTACATCAACCCAATATAGTAGGTGCTGGAGAACTGTTGTACAAGAACAGGAGAATCGACCCAGAGGAATGTGAGTTAAGAATTGACGGATATGATTCCTTTACGAACCTTCCTCAAGCAACTTTCAAGAGGGGTGTGGTTATCAATGCTAGGCAAGACCCTAGAGCCAGTCAGGTGAGGGTATAGGGAGAGGATGTTTTTGAAGAATCAAAGTGATGTAAAATTAAATTAAAAGGGAGAGACTTACTTATTGTCGGGTGTATCTACAGATCCCCAAACTGTAGCTTATTAAATCAAAGAAACTTAATAGACAATGCAACGGTGCTCAACCCCAGCCACTTCCTTGTCATGGAGGACTTTAACTATGGCAACATCGACTGGAGAAATGAGACCACGCCAAATGACTTAAATAACCCTGCTACTCTTTTTGTTGAAACTCTGAGAGATAATTTTCTGTTTCAACATTTCAAAGACCCGACTCATTACAGAGGGGAACAAACAGCCAAGCCACTGGACCTCATCATAACAAACGAGGAGGGTATGGTGACCAAACTGGAACACCTAGCCCTCATTTTCACCAGCCACCTCATAGCATTGTCTTTCAGATTTAACTGTTACTTGGTTCACGACAAAACCAGGCCAAGGTTAAAATATTACAAGGGAAATTATGACAGGATAAGGGAGGAGATGAGGGGTGTCTACTGGCCTGACTCGTTAAGGTATAAGAACGCAGACACTACGCTGAATATCATAGCCAGTAAAGTGAACGATTTGATTGAATAATATATACCCAAGACCAAACCCAGTGCCTCCAGAATTACAAGGAGACCGCGGTCGACAAAGTTAAGAAGAAAACCCAGAAAATCAAGACGTGGGTTAGGACAAATGATGAGCAGGACAGGATGATGTATGCCAGATCCAGGAACCAAGCAAAGTCAGAGTGTAGAAGGGCTGAGAAGGAGTTCCAGAAGCTGTTTGCAAGCAAGGTCAAGTCAAACCCAAAGGCATTTTAAAGCTACGCAAAGTCAAAATAAAAAATGCGAGAAGGAATATCGGACCTGAGGCTTGAAGATGGTAGTTACGCAGATTCTAACCAGACAAAGCGGAGATGTTAACAGTTTCTTTTCCTCAGTGCTCACAAGGAAGGATGCGAACAATCTTCCTGGGTTTGAGGACAGATGGTTCGACATAGCGCTGATCCACATTGTGTTCTCAGAAGAGGTTAAGAAATAAATTGTCAAAGCTAAAGGTTCATAGGAGTCCAGGCCCTGACATGGTACATCCCAGAGTGCTAAGAGAGTTATGCAACGAGCTTGCTGAGTCCCTGAAGATCATGTTCTATAAATGTCTGGATGAGCAAAAGGTCCCCAGTGATTGGAAAATGGCTTATGTGAGTCCTATCTTCAAGAAGGAGATCAATACTCCATGAATAATTATAGACCAGTGAGCCTGACCAGCATAGTATATAAATTTCTTAAGAGCATTATAAAAGATGCCATGGTGGAACATCTACTAAGAAACAACCTTGTAAAGGATTGCCAACATAGTTTTATGCCGGGACACTCCTGCTTAACGCAATTGCTCAAGTTACTAGATGTTTGGACCTGAATTCTGGAACAGGGTGGCAATATTGACAATATAAACACTTATACCTAGGTTTTGCCGTGAAAGGCTAAAAATCAAACTGGAAGGGTATGGGATTCGGGGAAGTGCCCCAGTGTGGATCGGAGACTTTTTCTAGGATCGCAAGCAGTGTGTGGTGATTAATGGCAAGAAGTCGTCATGTGTACCCATGACAGGCGGGGTACCACAGGGCCGTGTATTGGGCCTGCTGTTGTTTGTTTGCTTCATAAATGACATGTCAGAAGCTGTACATTCCTGCATACAAATGTTTGCAGACAATGCCAAGCTATATAGGGAATTGAGACTGAATGTGAAAAGGACCTGGGTGTGTATGTTGACGATGAACTGAAGGTACATTCATTACCCAGTGCATGCTCAGTACTTGCCAACAGTGCATAACAGAGACATGACCGATCACTGAAGCAGCTAACAAGTCGATCATATGTCCCAATGGGACAAAGAAACTTCATTAATTGAGACTGAATGTGAAAAGGACCTGGGTGTGTATGTTGACGATGAACTGAAGGTACATTCATTACCCAGTGCATGCTCAGTACTTGCCAACAGTGCATAACAGAGACATGACCGATCACTGAAGCAGCTAACAAGTCGATTAGTGGTGAAGAGGAAAAATAAATCAATCAATAAAACAGAATAAACAAAGTGGCCCTAACAGCTCTACACTTTAGTAACACATACTGTACTGGCTGGTTGTGTGATGGGGCTTAGTGGTGATGTTGATGGTGAGTGGTGATGGTAAGTGTTGGTGGTGATGGTAAGTGTTGGTGGCGATGGTGAGTGCTGGTGGTAAGTGTTGGTGGTGATGGTAAGTGTTGGTGGCGATGGTGAGTGGTGGTGGTGGTGGTGGTGGTGGGTGGTGGTGGTGGTGGTGGTGGTGGTGGTGGATGGTGAGTGGTGATGGTGAGTGGTGGTGGTGATGGTAGTGTTGTGTGATGGTGAGTGGTGGTGAGTGGTGGTGGTGGTGATGGTGGTGATGGTGAGTGCTGGTGGTGATGGTGAGTATTGGTGGTGATGGTGAGTGGTGGTGGTGATGGTGGTGGTGGTGATGGTGAGGGTGATGGTGATGGTAAGTTTGGTGGTGATGGTGAGTGTGGTGGTGTGATTGGTGGTGATGGTGGAGTGGTGGATGGTGGTGGTGATGGTGAGTGGTGAGGTGTGGTGGGTGGTGATGGTGAGTGGTGGTGGTGGTGATGGTGGTGGTGGTGGTGATGGTGAGTGATGGGGTGTGTATTGGTGGTGATGGTGAGTGAGTGGTGATGGTGAGTGGTGATGGTGAGTGCTGGTGGTGATGGTGGTGATGGTGAGTGGTGGTGGTGATGGTGGTGTTGGTGGTGATGGTGAGTGTGGTGGGTGATGGTGATGGTGAGTGGGTGAGTGGTGGTGGTGATGGTGAGTGCTGGTGGTGATGGTGAGTGGTGGTGATGGTGGTGGTGAGTATTGGTGATGGTGTGGGTGGTGGTGGTGTGGTGATGGTGAGTGCTGGTGATGGTGAGTGGTGATGGTGTTGAGTGTGGTGGTGAGTGATGGTGGTGGTGAGTGGTGATGGTGGTGGGTGAGTGGTTGGTGGTGATGGCGGTGTTGGTGGTGAGTGTTGGTGGTGATGGTGGAGTGTTGGTGGTGAGGTGTTGGTGTGATGTGAGTGTTGGTGGTGGTGTGGTGTGGAGTGGTGGTGGTGGTGGTGAGTGGTGATGGTGAGTGTTGGTGGTGAGTGTTGGTGGTGAGTGTTGGTGGTGGTGGTGGTGAGGTGATGGTGAGTGTTGGTGGTGAGTGAGGAGTGGTAGTGGTGGTGGATGGTGGTGATGGTGTGTTGGTGGTGTGGTGGTGTGGTGATGGTGAGTGTTGGTGGTGAGTGTTGGTGGTGGTGAGTGTTGGTGGTGATGGTGGTGTGGTGGTGATGGCGAGTGTTGGTGGTGAGTGTTGGTGCTGAGTGTGGTTGATGGTGGTGATGGTGGTGATGGTGAGTGTTGGTGGTGATGGCAGTGTTGGTGGTGATGGTGAGTGTGGTGTGTGGTGATGGTGGTTGAGTGGTGAGTGTGGGTGGTGGAGTGTTGGTGGTGATGGCGAGTGTTGGTGGTGATGATGAGTGTTGGTGGTGATGATGAGGTTGGTGATGATGGATGTTGGTGGTGAGTGTTGGTGGTGATGGTGAGTGTTGGTGGTGATGGTGAGTGTTGGTGGTGATGGCAAGTGTTGGTGGTGATGATGAGTGGGAGTGTTGGTGATGATGGTGAGTGTTGGTGATGATGGCGAGTGTTGTGTGATGATGAGTGTTGGTGATGATGGTTAGTGTTGGTGATGATGGTTAGTGTTGGTATGATGGTGAGTGTTGGTGATGATGGTTAGTGATGATGGTTAGTGTTGGTGATGATGGTGAGTGTTGGTGGTGATGGTGAGTGTTGGTGATGATGGCGAGTGTTGGTGATGATGGCGAGGTTGGGTGATTGATGAGATGATGAGTGTTGGTGATGATGTGAGTGTTGGTGATGATGATGAGTGTTGGTGGTGATGGTGAATGTTGGTGGTGATGGTGAGTGTTGGTGATGATGGTGAGTGTTGGTGATGATGGCGAGTGTTGGTGATGATGATGAGTGTTGGCGATGATGGTTATGGTGATGATGGTGAGTGTTGATGATGGTTAGTGATGATGGTTAGTGTTGGTGATGATGGTGAGTGTTGGTGGTGATGGTGAGTGTTGGTGATGATGGTGAGTGTTGGTGATGATGGCGAGTGTTGGTGATGATGATGAGTGTTGGTGATGATGATGAGTGTTGAGGTGATGATGATGAGTGTTGGTGATGATGATGAGTGTTGGTGATGATGGTTAGTGTTGGTGATGATGGTGAGGTGTTATGATGGTTGTGATGTGGTTAGTGTTGGTGATGATGAGGGAGTGTTGGTGATGATGGCGAGTGTTGGTGATGATGGTGAGTGTTGGTGATGATGGTGTTGGCGATGATGGTTAGTGTTGGTGATGATGGTGAGTGTTGGTGATGATGGTTAGTGATGATGGTTAGTGTTGGTGATGATGGTGAGTGTTGGTGGTGATGGTGAGTGTTGGTGATGATGGTGAGTGTTGGTGATGATGCGAGTGTTGGTGATGATGAGTGTTGGTGATGATGATGAGTTGAGGTGATGATGATGAGTGTTGGTGGTGGTGATGGTGAGTGTTGGTGATGATGGCGAGTGTTGGTGATGATGGCGAGTGTTGGTGATGATGATGAGTGTTGATGATGGTTGTGTTGGTGATGATGGTGAGTGTTTGATGATGGATGATGGTTAGTGATGATGGTTAGTGATGGTGATGATGGTGATGATGGTGATGGTGTTGGTGGTGATGGTGGTGGTGATGGTGTTGGTGATGATGGCGAGTGTTTGGTGATGATGATGAGTGTTGGTGATGATGATGTTGTGTTGGTGATGAGTGTTGGTGATGATGAGTGTGTTGGTGATGATGATGAGTGTTGGTGGTGATGGTGAGTGTGATGGTGGTGATGGCGATTGATGGCGAGTGTTGGTGATGATGATGAGTGTTGGCGATGATGGTTAGTGTGTTGGTGATGATGGTGAGTGTTGGTGATGATGGTTAGTGATGATGGTTAGTGTTGGTGATGATGGTGAGTGTGGCCGATGATGGTTAGTGTTGGCGATGATGGTTAGTGAGTGATGGTTGGTAGCGATGATGGTTAGTGTTGGCGATGATGGTTAGTGTTGGCGATGATGTAGTTAGTGGTTGGCGATGATGGTTAGTGTTAGCGATGTGATGTTAGTGTTGATGGTTATTGTTGGCGATGATGGTTAGTGTTGGTGATGATGGTTAGTGTTGGTGATGATGGTGAGTGTTGAGGTGATGATGGTTAGTGTTGGTGATGATGGTTAGTGTTGGTGATGATGGTTTGTGTTGGCGATGATGGTTAGTGTTGGTGATGATGGTGAGTGTTGGTGATGATGGTTAGTAGTGTTGGCGATGATGGTTAGTGTTGGTGATGATGGTGAGTGTTGGTGATGATGGTTAGTGTTGAGGTGATGATGGTTAGTGTTGGTGATGATGGTTAGTGTTGGTGATGATGGTTGGTGTTGGTGTTGATGGTGAGTGTTGGTGATGATGGTTAGTGTTTGGCCGATGATGGTTAGTGTTGGTGATGATGGTTTGTGTTATGGCGATGATGGATTTAGTGTTGGCCGATGATGGTTAGTGTTGAAATGGTTAGGTTGGCGATGATGGTTAGTGTTGGTGATGATGGTTAGTGTTGGTGATGATGGTTAGTGTTGGCGATGATGGTTAGTGTGTTAGGATGATGGTTAGTGTTATGATGGTTAGTGTTGGCGATGATGGTTAGTGTTGGTGATGATGGTTAGTGTTGGTGATGATGGTTAGTGTTGGTGATGATGGTTAGTGTTGGTGATGATGGTTAGTGTTGGTGGTGAAAATTGACCCACATGGTCATTTTGGACTATGTTGGTATATAACATACAGAGTTGGTTATTATTCCGGATCCGGGTATTATGAACTTTCAGTTTTAACAGTCGGACCTTCCCCTCAGTTAATCCGTTATATTGGGCGTTTACTGGACGTGTATGTACACCAAACTTTACTTTAAAAAAAATGAGGCAGAAAGTACTCATAAGGCTCCACAACAAATTACCCTATACTGTACAGTAAAATAAATGAATTCAACAATCAACTTGTCCTGAGAAGAGATTCAGTTCCTACAAGCCTCTTTGAATAAAACAAAATTGTCAACCTGCTCACTCAATAGATAAGCTTCAGTAGTTCTTCCATCTTCAATCTTATTCACAAGTCATTAATCAGAGGAAGTCAATGGAATAATTACTCTTATTATCTGACTCTGTAGATCAGACCCACAACTATCAGGGAAATAGTAAATCACTTAAGGAGGATATGCGACTGTTCTCACCAAGATCGACTCTGAAGCCTAAAAATTAAAACAAAGAAAGTCATGGTGTGTACCATACAGTAAGTCCTGAATGTGCGGTTCTATATAAATATACGTATATAGTACATAAAACTAGATATCTTTAATTCTGCCATTACTGTTGAGTACCCATGAACACAGCTTAAAAAGTTATAACCCATGTAGAGTACTGTATTAATACAGTACAGTACTTAGTTTAGTTTGTAGTATTTGGACAAACTCTTTATATTCAGCTCTTCATCTTTTTCTCTGACAAAACTCAACATCAAGTCTTGCGGCTCTTAAAACACATTCCAAACAGCTTACGACTATGACCCTTGGTGTTAACCGCCATCATTTTCAAGGCTTCAATTGTGCCGTGATAAAACTGAGAAAAAAAGACTCTAATATGCCTTTGAAGTAGTGGATTAATAAACAACAAATACATCCAGTGGTGATCTATTGTACATTTGTTGGTACAGTACTGTATATGTATTCACTTCTTATTATCCTTTATGCCATATTTCACACTGAGGATCCTTCCTAAATAAATAAACTTTATACTTTCTCCAATACAGTACTGTATATGTTTAAGGACGACTCTACTGCAAAACTCAGAATACAGTACCTGCAGGAAAATAATCTATCACATGTTGGCTCAGGTAGTATATAAGCACAGAATTTGTTAACTCGTACATTGTCCAGATGCCTTGTTAACACTTTTTCTTCCACACTGCTCTTGCCAATGACTAGAATACACTATATTTATATTATTGATACTGTAATAATACAGTAGTTGGTAGTGGCAGTGAAGGCAATATGACCACACTCTCTGTCCACTATGAACAATGTTCAACTGTAATAATAGTTATATTACTTATTTATCATTTGTTTATACCCTGTACTGTAGTTGAAAAGGCTTAGACATTTACATATACTCTACTACAACCAGCTGACCACAGTGTGTTTTCACACTGACTCTCTCTACATATATAAAAAATGTGTTTAAAGTTTTCAACTATAAACAAATAATAAATACAGTACAAGTACATGACTAATGTTTATTAATGTCATTACTTCCTATATTTCAGTCACTGGTTATGGCAATGGAGAAAAAGAAATGGTATTAGGTCACTGTGGACACTCCTTGTATGACAAAAGAAGTATAGTACTGTATGTATATACAAGATAGGAATGTTTGTACTGTATCGTTAAAAAACATATAAGTTTAAGATGACTGACAAATTATGTGGTAAAAATAATTGTGTGTGTATGTGTGTGTGTGAAAATATTCATGGTTGGATCACTGAGTATGAGAGCCCATGTACAAAATAACACAAGGAAGCCAAAAATTAAAATAGGTACTGCACTTTATACACTAAAGTAATAATGCACATGTGACACTGCACCATTTAAGGAACACTTAAAAGAGGACTGCATTATCCATGATGACAAAATAGATTCATCTGTTAATTACAATTTGATGTGTTTAAAAATGGTATGATTTAAGTCCAGATTAGAAAAATAATGTATATACTACAGTACAGTACACTCCTGAACTGGTGCACTCATATTCATAGATCAATTATTAACAGTAAAAGAAGTTAGGATCACTGTCTTAATATTTGCAAATGATTCTGACAATACCACAAATCCACAATACTTGTACCAGAAACTTATTGAATTTAGAAAACACACATACAATATATACAGTATATCTATAGTTCTTTAAATAAAGAGCAACAGCATACAGTTAGAAACAAGAATACACTGCCAAACTGACTAAAAAAGCAACAAATAAAATCATAGTGATTTACAAGCTATTTTGACATGTGAGTTCCATAGTTCCCAACACCAGACAACTGTACAACTACTGTACTCCGTACTCTCATTCTATTAAACAAAAACAAAATAAGACTGTTCATAGTCAGAAAAGATGAATACTAATTCAATATTATAAAAACACTACAGTACAGTATACAGGAAACAGAGTTAAATACAGTGATATCCCCGTTAGCCAGAACAATTGGTGCAGAGCACTTCCGGGAATGAGATATATCAAAGCCGGAAAAAATCTCATCCTCGGAATTTTCCGGGTATTTTGAAAAATTTTCTCAGAATTTCCAGAAAATGTGCCTGATTTTCATCCCTCAAGCCCGGAAAAACTCCCCATCCCCAGAATTTTCCAGGTATCGGGAAATTTGGGGGGGAATTTCCGGAAAATGTGTCCCTCGGAAAATCGTTCCCAAAGCCGGAATTTTCCGGAAAATTCCGGCTTTGGGAACAATTTTCTGAGAAAATTTCAATTATGGCTGTCGGAGAGTTCCGGGATTGAGGGATTGCGGCTAAGGGAGATATTACTGTAGCGAGTTAATATAATACAGTAATTTAGCCTAGATGGAGTGACGTGATTTGGTAAACAAATTACAGTATGGGTTAAAAAGTCAAGGTTCCCAGCACCCTAAATAGCGCCTCAAAAAAAAAAAAAAAAAAAAAATTATATACTGTATATATATACAGTTACCGCCATGCATACGAAACCCAGGGTAATCAAGGTTATGAAACTCAAGTGAACAGAACATATGGGATTAATTCCAATAGAACCCAGCCCGACCCCCAAACTCCACTTTTTGACGACAAATAACTATGTTGTAGTAAAAATAACATCTTAATTTTATGATGGTACATGCACACAATTAATACTTAAGAGAAATATCAATAATATTAGGTTTTTTAACACTTACATTAGTAGAAAAGATGGCTGGGCACACGGGGATGGGGGGTTGGTTCCAAGGCAGAGGGCAGATTATTGGCCCTCACCTGTATCACTTGTATCAATTGTATCACTATCCACCACAGAGGCTTGCAGGGCCTCTTTGTCAAACCCCTCAAAGTCCGCATAAGTCCATATCCTCACTATAATTATCACAATCACTGACTTGGGCCGGCTGTGGTGGGTGGCGGGTGAAGAACTCTGTAATGTTTTGATGACTGGGCGACCTTGTGCGCATCGTGCCCGCGCCGCTTCCCGCGTATATGAGTAGATGAACCGCGTTAAGTGAAAGTTCGGTTCTGGCGAGGCATCGCGTATATGAGAAATCGCGTTAAGTGAAACCGCGTAAAGCGGGGTAATACTGTATATATATATATACAGTCAACCCTCGCTTTACGCGGTCCCACATTCCGCGTTTCCACGTTTACGCGGTACCCTGCCAAAACCGGAATGCTCACATTCCGCGGTGCGTGTACCCCTTTACGTGGGCGAGGTATAATTTTTTTATTTAGCTCATAAAATTCATACAAATTATCCGGCCAGAATATAATTTGCATTGCTGGAATTCTTACAATTTGATGATCATTTTGAATATAAGCATCATAGATTTTGCATTAGACATACAAATTTTAGATCTAATGCAAGTATTTTGTTTAATCTGAGTAAATATGTTATCTTTTGTGCAAAATATATGACATTTATATTCAAAATATTCCTGGTCTTACAAGGAATCCAGCAATGTCAATTATATTATCCTAACTTTAGTCTGAGGTATTATTTATTACTAAAAAGGTAAATATTCTGGTTTCTCCCACACATTTATCTGGTAGGGAGGGACCGACCGACCATCTGGCGCGGTTGGAAGAGGGGGGGAGGCAAGGTGGGGTACTTTGATTGACAGATAGTGTCTGAAGAATATTTTTTTTTTTATTAACTGAAGATATTTGTTTTAGCTCATAAAATTCATACAAATTACCCGGCCAGAATATAATTTACATTGCTGGAATTCTTACAATTTGATGATCATTTTGAATATAAACATCATAGATTTTGCATTAGACATACAAATTTTAGATCTAATGTAAGTATTTTGTTTACTCTGAGTAAATATGTTATCTTTTGTGCAAAATATATGACATTTATATTCAAAATATTCCTGGTCTTACAAGGAATCCAGCAATGTCAATTATATTATCCTAACTTTAGTCTGAGGTATTATTTATTACTAAAAAGGTAAATATTCTGGTTTCTCCCACACATTTATCTGGTAGGGAGGGACCGACCGACCATCTGGCGCGGTTGGAAGAGGGGGGGAGGCAAGGTGGGGTACTTTGATTGACAGATAGTGTCTGAAGAATATTTTTTTTTTTATTAACTGAAGATATTTGTTTTAGCTCATAAAATTCATACAAATTACCCGGCCAGAATATAATTTACATTGCTGGAATTCTTACAATTTGATGATCATTTTGAATATAAACATCATAGATTTTGCATTAGACATACAAATTTTAGATCTAATGTAAGTATTTTGTTTACTCTGAGTAAATATGTTATCTTTTGTGCAAAATATATGACATTTATATTCAAAATATTCCTGGTCTTACAAGGAATCCAGCAATGTCAATTATATTATCCTAACTTTAGTTTGAGGTATTATTTATTACTATACCTTAAAATCTAGTGGTTTTCCTCCCAAAATTTCTCAGAGAGGGAAGAGCCAGCGAGTGTAGTGTGAGAAGAGGGGGAGGGAGTTGAGTCCATTATTTGAATGGACATTAACTTGGCGACTGTATTTCTCTATTTCTCTTAAGTATTAATTGTGTGCATGTACCATCATAAAATTAAGATGTTATTTTTACTAGAACATAGGTATTGTGTCGGAAAAAGTGGAGCTTGAGGGTCAGCGGTCTCTATTTCATTTAATCCCATATGTTATGTTATTCACTTTACGCGTTTCTCACTTTCCGCGGTACCCTGAGGGTTGAATTAACGCGTAAAGTGAGAGTTCTATATATATATATATATATATATATATATATATATATATATATATATATATATATATATATATATATATATATATATATATATATATATATATATATATATATATATATATATATATATATATATTTCTTGGTTTCTATAAAGAGACATGATGTAAACATAATTTATCATTGAAGGTTGAAAGCTGTAAGTATTTGCTACCACTCAAACATGTGTTCTGCAACCCTTATTTGGTTTGGCTACAAAGCATCCTTTCCAAGTTAATCCCTACAATTCCCACTCATCCCAGCAGTCCCCATGGGAATAGAAATGGAACTCAAGTAATCCTATTCAAGCCTGGCTCTGGTGACTCATGTATCCAATGCCAGTTAAAAGTAAGGATAGAGACAACAAGAAATTCCAAATATTAAGGGTAAATTAGACCTCAAAATAGGGAGAGGAACTAACTTTAAAAACTCTTTTGGGTCACATAGTCCTGAACAGTAGTTTACTTATCCATGTACTGTTTCAGATAATGATGGTCCTGGTCAATGTCTAGGTGTAAACAGTATACAGTGAACCCTCAAAGATTTAAACCCTGTAAATACGGATTTCGGAAGATTCAGACAAAAAATTGTGGGGTTCTGGGCTAAGAAGCCTCCCTAAGAAGCATTCCCAAAACAGGGTGAAGGTAGTTTTAGTCTTAAAGTTTTTATCTTATAAAATGTCACAGAATAAACTTAACAGAATATAACTTGCAATGCTGGAATCTTTGCAAGACAGTGAAAAAATTGAATACAAACATAAAAATTTTAGTCCTTTAGTGTAATACATTTGAGTACAAAGTGTGTACAATAATATGTTGCTCAAAATTATGGCTTTTTCACAGGAAACAGTCTGTATAACTAGCCGCAGTAGTCAGGATAATATGTACTGTATTTTTGGTGTTTTTTATATCATTATATATCATTTTTATACATTTAGTACATTAGCCGGAAGATACGGACAATCAGCTTTTAGTCCGGATCTTCGAGGGTTCCCTGTACAGTACTCTCGATTTAACGGAATCCGGTATAACGAACCTCAATTTAGCGGAAGGTATTTTTTCCGTTATTTTTCGTTAGATTTAGTGAACTAGTTTGCTAAATCGAGATTAATTCTGTTAATACGCTCACACCTACGGAGACACCTCAGACACATGAAATGTACATAAAACATTATTCATGGCTTACCTTAAACTAGGGGGTTGGTGTTTGTTTTTAATTTTTCTATTATTTCCAAACCTTTTTCCAAGTGATAGCTGCACTCTTGTTTTTCTCCCCCACACCACTTCCTTTCTGAGACTTCTGAGAGACTTTCGGCATGATGGCTAAGCACAATAGTTAGTTGACTGAAGGCGGCGTCACACTGGCATTCTTTCGTCATTTTTTTTGTCAACTTTCAGAAAATCGTCAAACTGTTTTGTTGTGCACTGTTCACACATGCGTTTAGAACCAACTCGCCAGTTCCCTCGTTCGACAACTCTCAACAAACAAGATGAATCCAAATGACGAACAAAGTGCAGCAATTCTACGCCTTTTTTGGTGTATGAAGAGTCCTGGTGATCACAGAGACAGCGGCGCTGCCTTATCTGGTCCACCAAGAACTCCTCGGAGAGGCGTGTCCATACCTGGGAAATTATTTTACCTGTTGGCTCCATCACGTTGTTGTTATTCCCACGTGGTCAAAATGTAAACAACAAACGACACTTTCTTACCTTTTAAAATCACGAAATTAAACATCATAATGAGTAATGTTGGGAAGAAAAGTACAGTAATAATTACTTCATAATAATTTTAACTTTATATTTAAATTAGAAATTAGTTTATTTTTATAACAATTTGTAGTATCAATTATAGATCTTGAGTTGACTCTGGTAAGTTGTTGAAGTTGTCGTACGAGTTGTCAGTGCAAACGGTCTGTACCGTTTGACAAACAGCCAAAGACAACACCGATGATTCGTGAAATAAGTTGACAGTAATGAAAAAGTTGACAATAGAAATGCTAGCGTGATGCCGCCTTGAGAGGCAGCAGTGAACAACACACGCGGTGGCAGCAGGACACAGACTGAGCGGATGTAAACAAACCCCACACACCAAGCGGAATCACACTCATTTTAGTGAACTAGTTCGCTAAATCGAGCGAAAATAAAGGAAAGTTTGATTTAGCGGAAATTTTTATTTAACGGAAAGGGGTGGTTCGAATTAGTTCGTTAAATCGAGAAAATACTGTATCTGTAGTCTGGACATGAGGGGCATATTGACTAGAAAGAAAAAGAAAATCTAATATCTCTGAGGTCATGGTGCCCTTGGAAAGCAGCCAGGTTAAGTGAAATTGACAGCTTTGACTTTGATGTTGCAGCTCCAGGCTCTGGTAAGCTACAGTCTGAAGGAGCTACAGGCTCTAGTAGCTCCAGGCTCTGGTAAGCTACAGGCTCTAGGAGTTACTGCTACTCGGTAATTAAAGTGACCCATACCCTGCAAAGTGAGAGACTGAAGGAGACCAACTGGGTTAAGAGATGCACGAGTTTGAATGTGGAGGGGAGGAAAGCCAGGGGTAAACCATGAATGACACGGGGAGAGGTTGTAAAAAATATTTTAAAGTTAATAACTTGAAGAGAGAGGCTGCAAGAGACCATGCATCATGGAGAGCTGCCTCAGATAATTTCATGAAAAATGGCAATAAAAGGTGATGATAATAATTATTAATAGTTGAAATTGAAATTGAATAACATTTGGACTATGCTGCCACAGTAAGATCCTGAGAGATATGTCCAAAATTATTATAGTGGCAGCACTTTTAGTTTCTATGAAGAATGGAGGTTTGCATGGAGCATTCACTATGTTCACTCTGGTGACAGGAAGTGAAGGGTTTGGCCTGGGAATAATGCTTTGTGACAAATTTTTAGCCTTCAGTGGTAACTCTTGTGGATATACAAGTCTCTCTTTAGACACCAGGGTTTATTGGGAAGAAATAAACTAATTTCTGAATTCCAGCAGTTCCATTCACCCGTTTCATTCCTGGGAACCAAAGGTTTTTAACTCACAGACTTGTTTGGCTAGACAAGAGAAATCTGTTGTGAAGGAGAGGGAAGGGTAGGTGGTGGCAGTGTGGTAATGGTGGTAGTTCCTTATGCATTCCGATTGGCCAGGCTGGGCAGTGTGGGTGATTCTGTGTCATTGATTGGCTCTTGCACTGTCAGGATATTTAGCTGAGTCACCTATGCTTTTTTTATTATTTTACATTGAATTTCCAGAGTGAATTGGAACCAAATATCATAAAACAAAGAAATATAGCAAAATTTGGGCTCTACTTTATAAATATTGCAATATTTTTATCAATATACAATATTCAATGTATAAATGTTAACCAGTATTATTGTGTGACTAATGAGTATTTTCCAATTGCTAACCATATGTTCATGAATAATTGGCTGATTCAAGTAATCCCATAAAAAGCAGGAGTGCTGTATATATATATATGCTGTATATATATATATACTGTATATATATATATATATATATATATATATATATATATATATATATATATATATATATATATATATATATATATATATATATATATATATATATATATATATATATTACTAATTCATTAATCGTGCAATGCAAGTCTCCCCCCTTCACACTAAAGATAGTCATATAACATAAGCAAGAAAAAATAAATAAAATATCTTAAGGTTAGAGATATATATGTAACATTAACTGTGATGTAAACACTTACCATCTGCTTGTTTTGTTGCATGGGAGGGCCAGGGCGGGCCCACCTCTCTCACACAAACTGGTATGTTTTTAGAATCAGACTTTTATATACTATATATATATATATATATATATATATATATATATATATATATATATATATATATATATATATATATATATATATATATATATATATATATATATATATATATATATATATATATATATATATACATATATATATATATATATATATATATATATATATATATATATATATATATATATATATATATATATATATTTTAACATTACATACAGTATAACTATGTTGCATATTTAGAAACAGTGTAGAGAAATATATACTGTGTATATAAATAAATAAATAAATAAATAAATATATATATATATATATATATATATATATATATATATATATATATATATATATATATATATATATATATATATATATATATATATATATATATATATATATATATACACACAGATCATGCTCATCTACAGGGAACAGGGAAGTTAGGGTATGTAGGGTTGCCACACATGCAGATATTGACGAGTGGGCTAAACTAGTGCGCATCAATAACATACTGACTACATGAGGCTGCACATGTGAAGAGAATTATCTACACACCAAGAAGTAACATATAAAAGTTATTCCTTTTTAAATTCCAAAAATATGACATTTTGTGTATACCACAAACACACACATAATGATGTTGTCCAGGTTACACATAACATAGCTTCTTAGGACAGCTCTGTTTAATCAGTATGTACCACACAAACTTCAATTATATACACTCATTCTCACCCTTTCATCTAATTACTGCACATGTATTGCATTCTATCAATATACATAGCAATGGTCCACCATGACTTTTTCATTTATTTCTATAATTGGATTACCAACTACAATAGTGCAAACCCAATTTTCACCAGCCCAAAATTCTCACTTAAAAATATATTTTCATTAATTAGTGCAATGTGTGATGTAAGATAACAGTAAATGGAAGCAGTTTTAAGTTATAAAGTCTACATTTAACTTTTAAGGTTTACTCAAGAGGTCTAGTGGTGGGCAGCCAAACACTGTATTGCTTCAGTTTGGAAGGACACAACATGCACTATAATCAGCATCATAGTACACAGCAACATAACAGTATCATCAATGAATCAAACTAATTTAGACATTGAGATACAGTACGTAATGTACTTTGCAATAATTTGACACAGCCATGAAAGTAAATGCAAAATAAAATTAACCGTGATAAGCAATAATTGACCCCCCACAATTAATTTACCATTTCTGTACAGTGGGTTATGCTATAACGAATGGATCCTACTACGAATATTCCTATAACGAACGGTTTTACCTATAAAATTGAGAATGCTATAACGAACGAAACTCCTACAACGAACATTATTTAAAAAAAATTTTTTTTTTTTTACAAATTTATTGTTTTTTTTATTACAAGTATTAATGATAATCTTTATTTCAGGGGTTTAGATGCATATTTATGCACTTTTTTACAATTTTTACAATTTTATATTATATTTTTCAGTGTTAAGTGGTTGTATTTGGGGGCCTATAACGAACGAATGCTATAACGAACAAGGTTCTAGAACCAATTAGATTCGTTATAGCATACCCCAATACCTGTTTATACAACATTATTCATGAGATTTGTATATTTTCTTGAAGGTAATATCCAGTACTTTTAATACTTGAGACAAAATGTGACTGAGGGCTACCCATGGCAATGTCTCTTTCCATGTGTCTATAAATGTTTTGGTTTAATTCATATTTCATTTTTATTTAATCTTTATTACTGTCAACACTACTTTGCATTCTTTAACCCCCCCCCCCAACCCGCCCAAATGAGAATGTATTTGGTTCAACATACTGTACTGTACTGTTCATCATGTCAGGGCTGTGTGGTCACTGTATTTATGTAACAATCACTGAGTGAACCAAGCAATGTTATCACTGTCTCGACTCAAGTTAATATTACAGGAAGGTACTAGAAGTGTTACCATGGACAGTTATTTATTTTATTTGACTAGCTACCCGAGTATGTTATTTGAACTACCAAAAATCAATGATAATATATTTTTTAATTACAACTTATCAAAGTTAAACTTGTGTAGTCAGGCTAGTAAATATTATTTTTACTCAGATAAAGATACAGTACCATAATTTGTATTCATCTCCAATGAGCAAGGTAAGCTTGGCCTGAATCCCTGCGTGGTCTTATTGCGTAAAAATTCTTCTTTAACAATAGTTTTCTGTATATCATACCACCAAAGGAAGAGTAATTCCTGTCACTAAACTTCACATTACTACTTTACAAATTCACCAAATTAGCAACAATCTAAATGTATTTACTAACAGGTAGGCTAAAGTCAATAGTGCTCAATATTATATTTATTAAGTTCAGCCACTCAAACAATATAAAAATCTCTATATCCATTAAAAATAATTGCTTCCAATACTAAAGTTGTGCTGATATCACCCTTCATTGAGGTTAACCTTTACTCTCATAAAACTGGGGAAAAACATAGAAGTACTGTACTGTTTAACTATTTTGTAAATCTTTAAGTAAACTTGGAGTCATGGCAATAAACACCAGCTGTGCACACCACTGGGGCAATGTACCTGTAGTAGGGTATGAAGTATAGCCCAGTTATTGTAATACCCCAATTACCCATATTTACTAAGCACTTGCTTAGTGCCTGATTATATATATATATATATATATATATATATATATATATATATATATATATATATATATATATAGTCAACCCTCACTTTACGCGGTCCCACATTCCGCGTTTCCACGTTTGCCCTGCCAGAACCCAGGATGCTCACATTCCGCGGTGGGTGTACCCCTTTACACGGGTGAAAGTATAATTTTTTATTTAGCTCATAAAATTCATACAAATTATCCGGCCAGAATATAATTTACATTGCTGGAATTCTTACAATTTGATGATCATTTTGAATATAAACATCATAGATTTTGCATTAGACATACAAATTTTAGATATAATGTTTACTCTGAGTAAATATGTTATCTTTTGTGCAAAATATATGACATTTATATTCAAAATATTCCTGGTCTTACAAGGAATCTAGCAATGTCAATTATATTATCCTAACTTTAATCTGAGGTATTATTTATTACTAAATGTTAAAATCTAGTTTTTTCACCCAACCTTTCTCTTGAAGGGAGGATTGGTGGGGGGTGGGGGGAGGGTTGGGACGGACTGACCATCTGGCGGTTGGAGGAGGGGGGGGAGACAAGGTGGGGTACTTTGATTGACAGATAGTGTCGTAAAGAATATTTTTTTTTTTTATTAACTGAAGATATTTGTTTTACCTCATAAAATTCATACAAATTACCCGGCCAGAATATAATATACATTGCTGGAATTCTTACAATTTGATGATCATTTTGAATATAAACATCATAGACTTTGCATTAGACATACAAATTTTAGATAAAATGTTTACTCTGAGTAAATATGTTATCTTTTGTGCAAAATATATGACATTTGTATTCAAAATATTCCTGGTCTTACAAGGAATCCAGCAATGTCAATTATATTATCCTAACTTTAGTTTAAGGCATTGTTTATTACTATACCTGGTTTCCCCCCAAAATTTCTCAGAGAGGGAAGAGCCAGCGAGTGTAGTGTGAGAAGTGGGGGAGGGAGTTGAGTCCATTATTCAAAATGATCATCAAATTATAAGAATTCCAGCAATGTAAATTATATTCTGACCGGGTAATTTGTATGAATTTTATGAGCTAAAACAAATATCTTCAGTTAATAAAAAAAAAAAATATTCTTCACAGGGTAACAGATGGTCGGTCGGTCCCTCCCTCCCCCCCACCCCCCACCAACCGTCCCAAGGAGATGTGTGGGAAAACCAGAATACTTAACTTTTTTGTAATAAATAATACCTCAAACTAAAGTTAGGATAATATAATTGACATTGCTGGATTCCTTGTAAGACCAGGAATATTTTGAATATAAATGTCATATATTTTGCACAAAAGATAACATAGTTACCCAGAGAAAAAATGTTATCTAAAATTTGTATGTCTAATGCAAAATATATGATGTTTATATTCAAAATGATCACCAAATTATAAGAATTCCAGCAATGTAAATTATATTCTGGCCGGGTAATTTGTATGAATTTTATGAGCTAAAACAGGCAGTCAGGCAGGGGGTGGCGGGTGGGGCAAATCTAAGAAATAGCGTCTCGAGCCGACACTCACAGCCTATATGTGGAAAAAATCCGTGTTAAGTGAAAGTTCAGCTCTGGCGAGGCACGGCATTATATGATAAAAGCGTCCAAGTGGAAACTTAGCGTTGGCGGGGTAATATATATATATATATATATATATATATATATATATATATATATATATATATATATATATATATATATATATATATATATATATATATATATATATATATATATATATATATATATATATATATATATATATATATATATATCTAATGCAAAATGTGATGTTTATATTCAAATGATCTTAAATTATAAGAATTCCAGCAATGTAAATTATATTCTGGCCGGGTAATTTGTATGAATTTTATGAGCTAAAACAGGCAGTCAGGCAGGGTGGCGGGTGGGGCAAATCTAAAAATAAGCGTCTGAGCCAGACACTCCCCAGCCTATATGTAAGGGAAAAATCCGTGTTAAGTGAAAGTTCAGCTCTGGCGAGGCACCGCGTATATGATAAAAGCGTCAAGTGAAACGCCGCGTTAGGCGGGGTAATATATATATATATATATATATATATATATATATATATATATATATATATATATATATATATATATATATATATATATATATATATATATATATATATATATATATATATATATATATATATATATATATATATATATATATATATATATATATATATATATATATATATATAAATAACATTTACAATAGTACCTTTTATCACAGACAACTGGTCCTTTCTGTTGATTTCACAAAATATAATTTGCAATTGATTTCAATGCAGTGTTGGATGCATACTGTAATATAGTTCCAAATTACTTCACAGTAAAGACTTGCAGAACTCTTGGAGAATTTTCTACTAAACTGGCCAGCCATATGTCATTAGCTTCTCTACATCTTAAATGTGGATGTTTGTGTCTTTACATTATCTAAACAATGTCTCTCTTATCAATTTAATAATCAAAAGATTACTTAATAATATTAAGTCTCCTTTCACCAGTCAGAAATTTCATTATGACTACAATATTTGAAGATGAAACTTGAATATCATATACATATAAACAGTACAGTATTCATCTGAGACACATTAATCAATCTGACAGTGTTTTATCATTGTGTGGTTCATGGAGACCAGATCATGGCAACAGGTTCTAGTTTTGGCCCTAAGTTGATGTATAGAAGCAGTTGACAAACAGTGGCCCAGAATAGTTGTTTAGAAGTATTCTTGTTCTTGGTTTACTCCAGTTGCCTGACATAAAGAAGTATTCATCGAGTCATATTCCTACAGCTCTGATTACATCAAGCAAAACCTTTATAAAATTATTTATATCTATATACAGCATTATAACCATTCCATTATTTAGTCTTGTATTAAAAAATAAGCTTGAGCAGAACAATCTTCTCCTATATAACATCTGTATTAAAAAAAATATGATGGCCGGTAAAAATTTTAAGAAATAAAATTAAAAAGCAAAAACGAGATATCTAAGTAATTGCTGCCAGATGCTTGATACTGTACTTATGATCCCTGTATAGAAAAACAAGACAATATACAGCACATATTTAAGTATGATACTGTACCCACTTTCATATTTGTTTGTTCAGTAAAATAATCTACATTTCCTGTCTTATACTGCATGAACAAAAACATATTGTATTAACTATTTCTAAAGCATAAACTTTTAACACTACACTTTAAACAACAAAAATATATCACTGTTGCTAAATGAAGACACTTAATATCCATCATCTTGGTCATTAAAATAAGGTAAAAAAAAGTGATATATATATATATATATATATATATATAGCTGCTTAAAAAGTACAAAAATACCTATGAAGTACTTATACTGGTATTTATCCTCTGAAGAAGTTAAGTAATGATGGTTTAGTTGAGCATAGCAGGAAGTTAACTCTTCTCTTCATCTCCAACATTGAAAAAGTTGGCAAGGATGATAAGTCACTTACGGCAAGGTTGGTACAGCACCTCTTGTTCGTCAAATATGTGAAAGACACAAGCCGCAAACAGTCATACTCAAGACTCGTAAGCACACCAAGACAGCGCACACAGTACTCTCACCTGGCTGTCACCCAGAAAACCTGTAGGCACTAAATGTGGACCTTAAGATTTCTAAACTAAGAACAAGTACACTCTGATACTAAGTAAATACTGTATATTAAATACAAAATAAATCATATGTTTCAAGCATGAAAAAACTGCAACATAAGAAAAAACCAGCTTAAAGAGACTGCCCGTAGCACAAGGCACATTGTGACAACTGTCTCAGCTTCAGTGTTTAAAGTTGAAGTTTACACAACTTAATTTATCAGTTAAATACAGGAAGAATCCTTTTTTGGGGGGCAAGGGGGCAAAGTCTTTTCCAGCAAAAAAAAAAAAATAAATAAAAATATATAAATTGTATGAAGTTATGAAATGAGGCACGACAAAGGAAGAAGTAAACGTAAAGACAGGCAGACTTATGGTTCTAGTAAATATAATTGGCAAGATTAATCAGATTAAATAAGAGAGAAATACTGTATAAAGGAGGAAATAAGAGGTTGGTGATATGACTGATGACTACTTGAGTGATCTACTGTGTAACAGAGAGTGCCTTGTGCATGTGGGTGTGTAGCACTACGGCAGCTCACCTCCCGCAACGCCTGCCCAATTATAGATGTAATGAAGTGGGGCAGGCGGAACGGGTGGTTGGGCGGCAGCTCAGGCGGGGCGGCATGGCCACAAACCAGCCAGAGCAGGACAGCACAAGCCAGTCACAAGCCTACAAAAGAAATGCACAGCCGAAACCACCACCACTGCCCAAGCGCCACCTGCAGGCTAGTTGGGCAGGTCAGGATGAGAGGTCGTGAGTGTGGAGCAAACTGTGCAGGCAGCGCCGGGGCAGCTGAGTGGTAGCGACTGCTCTGGGAGGAGCCTTACACTGTTGTTGCGCCCGACCCGAGAGCTCGCGGATGAGTGCCGCATGCTCGGTCTCCAAGGGCTTCGACCCCAAGGTGTTAACACAATTCAAAGTGCTCCTGAAACACAAGGGTAGAAACAGGGCGTCACACAGGGCAGGGCACAACACACAAGCACACACACACACACAGTGAAGCACACACACGCCCATACATACCTTGTGCACAAGCTATACATGGGCTAAGTCAAAACCATAATCTGTAAATGTCTAGGAAACATTATACATAAAATTCAAGAATTCCTCAATCAAATGTTTTAACCTATTGATATATAGCCCCTATTACTACATTTTACCATATATACAGTACTACCGTACTCTTTTCAGCAAGGTCTACACGACTTGTTTTAATAACAGTTATGTTAATAATAGTAAAGTCATTAAGTCACATATTAGCTTTGATTCAAGAAAAAAAAAACACTGTCTTTTTCATCCTAAACTACCCATCAAAAGTAATATATTTGAGCTTGATGGCTTCACAGAATTGTTGTACTGTAGTTCGCATTTTACAGATGTTTTTTGTTTGCTTATTGTTTTGCCTCTTCCTTGAGTTCAGTGTTATCAGTTGGTTCTGAGTTCCTCTTCGCATTTCTGCAACAAATCAAAAAGGAATTCAAATAAAATTAAAGAAATAATGGGTAAATAAGACAAATTAAAATAAAAAGGAGTATAAAAGAAAAAAAATAATCGTGAAAATAATAGTTGTACTCTTCTTTCCACAGTATGGTAGAAAGAAAAAGAAAAATAATCATGGATGAAAATAGGGGAAAAAGAGGGAAACAGTTAGGTCTGCTCTAAGATATTCCTAAATTTGTTGGTAAATTATGAAAAAATAAAAATACAAAATAAACACAAATATACAGAGAAAACACTACAGGAATTCACCAACCACTCTAGACCAAACACCAGAATGAGTGGAACAGCACGAGAATCCTACTACAGTACTGTATTAAATTGATACACTTTGCTGTTCTATGCAAACAAGCTGATTATGTACGGTATATCAGGTAGTAGTATGTGCTATACCTTTCAGACCACCTGAAAACTGCCCCCCCCCCCCACCCCAGCTTAATTCACCTGAAGATTAATCACTAACCAGGAGGGAGGCTAAGTTATGTTAGTTTAAGGTTGTGTTAGGTTAGGTTTGATTATGTTATGATAGGTTAGGTTTAGATTAGGTTGGCTAATATACTAGGGCTACATCTTCAGGTGATTGCCTCTCTTCACCTTGTGATAAAGAATATCTTCTATTAATGGTAACTTCAGTTTGTTAAAAATCAATAACAATTTTAATGTGCATAAATTATGGGTAAATTAAGATATTTTATTCTTCAATTATGGGATATGTTAACATATGAAAGTTGCCAATAAGCAACATTCTTAAACATATGAAGATTATTCTGAACTTCTAGAATCATGTAAAATTGTTGGATCTAAGACTCTGCTAATAGTTCTTAATAACCAGAACAACTGAAGTACAGTATTTAAAACATAAATTACTGTCACAAATGACGATATTCTTGCAGCACAGTTATGACACAGAATAAAGCCTTCAGGCATGGCAATGTCTTTTAAAATAAACTAATTGAGACTTAAGAAAAAAATGGTATACCTCCCAGTGCATGAACAATGCAAATGATAAAACCTCCACACCAGTACCTCACTGCCTATAAGTCCATGGTACCACTACCCAAAAGTGACGAGAGTTTAACTAAGCAAATTCCATCTCTCTAACCACTTAAAACAAATAAATATAAATAAAAAATCTGCTTAATTTACACTCACAACAAAACACATAAGGTGCAAGTTGCAAGGTACAGTTGTGGAAATGTGTTCTTACACCCCGTGGTAACCTGTGTTTCCAAACGGCCAACCTATATGACCTATAGCAAACCTATCCACCAATACCCATTCAATCATAAATAGTGATACTACTACTGCAACGTTGCAGTTTGGAGACGCAGGTTACCACAGGAACACATTTCCACAACTCTACCTGTTAATTCATAACTCCTACCAGATACTGTATATCCCACAACAGGTGCAGTGTGGAGGTAGCACCATACCTGACATCTCCAGCAACTGTTGTGATATATTTCTTGTAGGCCAATTTAAATTTCCCTTGCTTTTTGTGTTTGTTTTGCTTCCTTGTGTTGACTAAAGTCAGTCCTCGACTCACGACGGGGTTAGGGCCCAACGACCAGGTTGTAAGTCGAAAATGCGAAAATTACATAGAAAACCTAAAATGGGTGTCTCTTTTTCTTCTCAGAACCACGAGAACTCTCACTTTTACGCTTGCCAGCCATTTTAAAGGGAATTACAAACGAAAATTTTGTCAGTACACAGCACGATCGCTAACGTCGGGACTCAAAAATACGTAATTTGAAAAATATTTTATACGACAGTGGCGGTCATAAGTCGAGGAGTACCTGCATTGACAACTGTCATGAGGCAGTGTAGGCCTCTCATTCATTAGTAATGGCTAGACCATGGGTGAGACAAGATGTACCACATCTGCTCATGTGCAGCACCCCATGCAGGTGGAAACTGACATTACGGCCATGATTCTGGAGGCAAGGATGACCCCCCATACATAGTGACAGTGATACAAGTGAAGACGGTAAGTTCTCTTAAGATCTGACAAGTGAATCTAGTTAATCTTAGGGGAATTTGAGTGACAAAGGTGAGGAATATGCTCGTGGTGGTGTAAATGAGGAGTTTACGGTATGATTCAAATGTTTATATATTTTTTCCCCATTTTTTTTATATTCACCCATCCAGTGGGTAATGACCACTAGTTGCCATCAGTCCTCAAAGGGTTACACAAAGTGAAATGTAAATCAATGAACAAATTTACCTACATACTGTACTTGTAAATAAATACTGTACTGTAGTGTACTATTTACAGGTGGTCCAATTTACAAAGTTTTTGTTTAATTATTTTCATAATTTTTCCCTAAGTACATAATAGGAAAAATATGCTAAATAGGGAAAATATTTTAAATATCAGCATGTTTTCTTATTTTACTAACTTATTTCATCACTGTATTCTCTAACACTCACAATGTTATTAGTCGACAAATAAGCTCTCAGTGTGTTCTTTCAATTACCACATATGGTAACTTACTCCTACACTCACATGAAGACAAGTACAAGTAGATATGTCACTCTATCAACTGTCTCATTTACTGTTCTCATATGAGACTGTATTTGGATATTAAAATAAAAACTAATTCTCTATTACAGGTTGTACCTCTCTAGTCCGGCAACCTCGGGACCTGACCGGTGCCGGAACATGGAAATTGCCGGACCATGGAAATTCACCCTTTTCCTGGATAGATATTGACTTGTGCTTATGCCTGGAAGCACTAGCACCACTTTCTCTGCATCATGGTCTCTTTGAAGACATATTGAAGGGTTAAATGTCGTACAGTAGCTTCTAAAATTTCCCGAGTTTTCAATTCAACGTTTTTTATTTGGACACACAAAAAAAAACACTACATAATTTAAAATTTTGACGGCGGAAACTCGAATTTCGACGGGTTTGAACGGCCCGCCAACGTTCAGACGACATGCACAATCGTGTAAACAGCGGCATTTCTCTTATGTACAAAAGATTCATTATTGTTTATTACTGAATGTCTTTTTTATTGAATTAATGTTTATGTGTGCAAAATGAGCAATACAATTCATTAATAATACGTAAAATATTAAAACACACGAGGAAATGAGACAGCATTGTTTTCGTTGATTACAAAACCAGTGACTGATTGGTTCTACATATAAAACAAGAAAATAAGACCCTGGTTGTTACTGTAGTAAAATTAATGTAAAAAATTAATATGGCTGTTTGAAGTAATGTTATTTAATGTTAATAAATAGAACAATAAAAGTAGCAAACCATATATGTTAAAGAAAAAAGTGAGACTGCGCGTATGTAAGAGCGCACATGTGAAAAACATATCGTCATTACTCTACACAAGAATATGAAAGCAACACTTATTTACTGTTCATATACGGTATGTTTTAATTAATGTTTCTGATTATTTTTTAGAATTAATGTTTGTGTGTGCAAAATGAGCAATACAATTCATTAATAATTCGTGGAATATTAAAACACACAAGGAGACGAGACGGCTGCCGGCTTTGTTTTCGTTAATGTTTACAAAACCAGTGACTGATTGGTTCTACATATAAAACAAGAAAATAAGACCCTGGTTGTAACAGTAGTAAATTAATGTAAAAATTAATATGGCTGTTTGAAGTAATGTTATTTAATGTTAATAAATGGAACAATATAAGTTGCTAACCATTAATGTTAAAGAAAAAAAGTGAGATCGCGTATGTAAGTGCGCACATGCGAAAACATATCGTCATTACTCTACATAAGAATATGAAAGCAACACTTATTTACTGTTCATATATATTGAAGGGTTAAATGTTGTACTCTGTATAAACAAACAGAGAGAGAGAGTCGAACTGCCGGATGTAAACAAACCTTAATTTCCCACGGCTTTGTTTTTTTTTTTTTTACGGGATTAGCCCACCCGGCACAGGTCACTGACCCACATTGGAGCCTGAGGGCGAAAATTTAATACTCCAGTAATAATAATAATAATTCAGAGAAGTAAAAAAAAAAAAAAAAAAAAAAAAGCTGGTTATCTACCTATTGGGCAAACTAAAATCGTTCCGGACCACGGGAGTTTCCGGACCATAGAATGCCAGACTAGAGAGGTACAACCTGTATGTACAAATGGTGGTGGCTGGTGTATATTTTGTGGCTCCTTGTGTGCTGACCCTTTCCTCAAATTGCTTAAAGGCACTAAAGTACTTTTTAAACATTTGAAGCCAACCCATGGTAAACTCACAGTATTACACTAGGGTATTTTCAATTCCTTATAGACTGTCATTGGATAAGTTTTGGCAAAATTTCCATCTTTCATTTTTTATGCTTCGCGCTTTGTTTCCTTTTAGCATTGTTAAACTCAGTTCTACCACTTGTTTAAGGGCACTGTGAAAGCTGAACAAAGTACAGAGCACACTGCCCTGATGGGTGAACTAGTGTCATCATAACTCAAGCATCTGTGACAGCATCGTTTGCACCAAGTAAACAAAGCAATGAGAATTTAGCATAACACAATAAGGCATCAAAGGTTGAGCATGGTTTTTCTTTCATAAAGAACATATCTTCAATTACAGGTATATAATGGGGGTCAGTGTAATGCTGTATAACTGTACATTACTAGGGTAATACTGTACAATACTAGGGTAATACTGCACAGTACTAGGGTTACACTGTACAATACTAGAGTAACACTGCACAATACTTGGGTAATAATGTACAATACTAGGGTAATACTGTACAGTACTAGGGTAATACTGTACAATACTAGAGTAATACTGTACAGTACTACGGTTTATACTGTACAGTGCGAGGGTTATACTGTATAGTAATAGGGTTTATACTGTACAGTACTAGGGCTATACTGTACAGTACTCGGGTTATACTATACAGTACAGCATAGTCTTCATTTACACGGTCAATTGAACCTGTGGAGGTCCGCAGTAAAACGAGAAACGCGTAAATGAAATAACAGAACATATGGGATTAATTGAAATAAGAGACTGGACCGACCCCCAAACTACACTTTTTCCAACACAATAGTACGTTGTAGTAAAAATAACATCTTAATTTTATGATGGTATACACACACAATTAATATTTAAGAGAAATACAGTCGCCGTTATGTTTCGTCTCCCCCCACGCCACTGGCTCTCCTCCCTCCCTGAGAAATGTTTGGGAGAAAAGACTAGGTTTTTATGTTTAGTAATAAATAATACCTCACACTAAGGTTAGGATAATATAATTGACATTGCTGGATTCCTTGCAAAACTGCGAATAATTTGAATATAAACGTCATATATTTTGCACAAAAGATAAAATTTTTGCTCTCTCTAATAAAATTCTTAAATTAGATCTAAAATTTGTATGTCTAATGCAAATTTTAGCTTGTTTATATTCAAATTAATCACTATCTTAAAAGAATTCCAGCAATGTAAATTATATTCTGGCCGGGTAATTTCTATGAATTTTATGAGCTAAAAACAAAAATCTCAAATAAATAAACAAATTATACTTCACCAGACACTATCTGTCACCTTACTTCCCGCTCCCCCCCCTCTTCCCGCGCTCGCTGGCTCCCTCCCTCCTTGCCTTCCCAGACAAAAGATTCAAAAGATTCGTGTTTTCTTTAGGCTTTAAGGTGTTTATTTTATATAATATATCAGACTAAAGTTAGGATAATATAATTTGAATTACTGAAATCCTTGCAAGACAGGGAATAATTTGAATATAAACGTCATATATTTTGCACAAGAGATAAACTTAATCACCTGCATCACATTACAGTAGTGATTTAAGAGTTCTAGTGTATAAGTATGATATATATATATATATATATATATATATATATATATATATATATATATATATATATATATATATATATATATATATATATATATATATATATATATATATATATATATATTGTACAAAGGAAGAGAAAAGAATTCCCAAAGCGCTTTAAATTAGTAATTCTATCTTGGGGTAGTACAGTCTGTGCATCCTTACAGTGATTTACATATATATATATATATATATATATATATATATATATATATATATATATATATATATATATATATATATATATAGTCCAACCTCACTACGGTCCCACATTCCGTGTTTCCACGTTCTGGGTGCCTGCCAGAACAGGATGCTCACATTCCGGGTGTACCTTTACTGAAGTATAATTTTTATTTAGCTCATAAAATTCATACAAATTATCCGGCCAGAATATAATTTACATTGCTGGAATTCTACAATTTGATGATCATTTGAATATAAACATCATAGATTTTGCATTAGACATACAAATTTTAGATATAATGTTTACTCTGAGTAAATATGTTATCTTTGTGCAAAAATATGTGACATTTATATTCAAAATATTCCTGGTCTTACAAGAATCCAGTGTCAATTATATCTAACTAGTCTGATTATTATTTATTACTAAAAAGGTAAACAGTCTGGCATTCCCACACATTTATCTGGTAGGGAGGGTTGGTGGGGAGGAGGACTAGACCACCTGGCATGTGTGAAATATTTTTTTTTTATAAAGTGAAGATATTTGTTTTAGCTCATAAAATTCTACACAAATTACCGGCCAGAATATAATTTACATTGCTGGAATTCTTGCAATTTGATTGATCATTTTGAATATAAACATCATATATTTTGCATTAGACATAAAATTTTTAGATATTATGTTTACTCTGAGTAAATATGTATCTTTTGTGCAAAATATATGACATTTATATTCAAAATATTCCTAGTTTTACAAAGGTCAGCAATGTCAATTATATTATCCTAACTTTAATCTGAGGTATTATTTAATACTAAATGTTAAAATCTAGTTTTTTCACCCACCTTTCTCTTGAAGGGAAGGGTTGGTGGGAGGTGGGGGAGGGTTGGGACGGACTGACCATCTGGTGGTTGGAAGGGGGAGGTAGGTGGGGTACTTTGATTGACAGATAGTGTCGTGAAGAATATTTTTTTTTTTATTAACTGAAGATATTTGTTTTAGCTCATAAATTCATACAAATTACCTGGCCAATTCTAATTTGTGCTGGAATTCTTTCAATTTGATGATCATTTGAATATAAACATCATAGATTTTTGCATTAGACATACAATTTTTAGATGTAATGTTTAC